>NC_142422.1:9000833-9321666 GCF_059516105.1 Syngnathus floridae
TAAATTGATTATGTTTTGGCAGTGGCTTGGATCAAGCAGGGAATACTCATCTCTCGCCAAAGACATTTTGACAAGTCAAGGTAAGACAAGTACAAGGATGAAATGAAATTAACTCTGGATTTAGGAGTTGCTGGCATGCTAGAGTTGAACAAGCAGATTAATTTTTTTTTTCAATTTATCAGGAATACACGGTTGCGAAGTATACGAATGCTGACAAGCACAGTTTAAGAAAAAAGCGTCCACACATGAGCAAAACTTGAAATCTCCTATGGTGCTGCACGATTGCTATTTGATTACTAAATCTAATCTAATGAGTTGATTATTTATTCAAGCATACAAATCTCTGAAGCAGCTACCAAGAAATAGCTGATGTTAAGAGAACTACAATGCATGTTTAGTAGAGTAACTACAGTATCTTTAGTTTTCATTCTAGCTTGGTATTTGTTTTTGGACAAGTGGGTAGATGCACGAAAGTTGGTAAAATCATCCCTTTTCTTGATATCACACAGACACACACGCACACACAAATACACACATTGTGGAACTCCACTAGATATTTGACATTGTTGTTGTTCCATCTAGCTCAGACACTGCAGCTAATTACACCCGGCACACTTAAGCACACAAATACGTGCGTGCGTTCATTTGTAAACGAGTTAGCGTTTAATTAGAACTTCACATGAACTTTTCTGATCAGTGGAGCGAATCGTGTCACCCCATCAGTGAGTTATTATTCTGGCTATAATTGCACGACATGCTCATCTGAGCTCGGATACTTCCAAAACCTCCTGAGACACTGGTGGTCAAGTTAAACCAATCAGAACAGTCATAACGTGGTGAGATAATAAAAGTCTACACACCCCAGTTCAAATTCCAGGTTTTTGTGGGATACAGAAAATGAGACCAGGACATACAGTAATTTTACTGTGACCCACAACCTGTACAACTGAAATGGAAAATTGTTGAATTTCCCCTTTCGTGATGAAATAACTAAAACTAACAGTGTAAAAAAAAATTGATTAACTTAAGACTAAAAACAATTTTTAAAAAAACAACCACAACTAACTATAATCATAGTGAAAATGTTCTTTAGTTCTGTCTTTCATGCTTTATATTTATATCATATATGAGCTTTGGAGTTCATTTTAGCAATGCTCCATTTATTTATTGCTCAACTCTTTATTACTCATATGCACTGTTCTCTTGTTCTGTTTTTCTGTATTTGCTACTCGAACCAGAATTTCTTAAGTAATCCCAAGGGATAAATAAAGTTGAGTCTAAGTCTTGACTTTCACAAAGTTAAAACGAGATTCAATTTCTCCCCATCACTTCATCTTTTCCTTGACTTACATTTTAGAGTAGGAAGTATGACTCAAACAGTAGATCCATAGTGATCTCTCACAGCTTTAACAAGTTAAAAGCTGAACAAATAAACTGTGCTTCTTCCCTTGGATAAAAGAGTGTCATAACCAAAAGTGAGCGGGGAATCAGGAAAGCCTCCATGAATCCTGTCTCCATCCTCACACTGAGCACTGACTGAGGAATAATCATTGGGGAGGCAGCTTAAATTAATACTCCAGTTGAGGCCGCCTCGTTCTCTGTCATTAGGGCACATTACAGGGCCACAATATACATCATTAATCCAGGCACAAACAATTAATTAAAAGGCAGTTAAGGAGACAAGCTCGTGTCACTTCTCCCTGCGGTTTTAATGGACTGCAAAACAGCAGAGGACCAAGTGAAAAAAGATCATTCCGCTATTTGCTTCCAGTCAGTCATCCTTGCTAACGGCTGCACATGTCGTAGTTTTTGCGGTGGATACAGAAATAACAGCATCTGTTTGCTCATAAAGCCAGAGAATGGCAAATTGATCATTTACAGTACATTTGGATATGATGACTTCCACTGTATAATATTCATGTTTTGATCTTGATAAGTAGACATACATCAGTCATCCATGTGGCTTTTATTTGACTCTTGATTATTGGAAAGTCCCCAGTGTCATCACCACAGCGGTACAATTTTCACACGAACAAAAACTGGGTTCAAATACTGAACACATTTAAATCAGTCAGTGGTTAGACAGTGCTCAAACTTTAACTAAATAATGAGAGGTTGCCAACAAAATGTGTGAGATTACATATGATGTGGCTGTGGGTGGTTGTTATGAGGTAGAACAACAATCCCCCAAAGTTGAGTTGCTGGAAATTATATACATTATGAGTATAATCAATATGTCACACTGGGTTAATAGGAATGGAATCGCACCATTTTCAAAAAAAAATTAAAAAAAACCTGATACATCACAGCTTTAAATAAAGCTAATTTATCAATATAGTCATTGGTAGTATGCTTGAGTTATATTTGCTGTGCTGATTGGTAGCAAACTTGGTACAAAAACAACATCAACCCCCAAAATGTACAACTAATAGTGGTCAAAACCGTATGACAGAAATGTCTTTCGTTAAGACGAACTTCTCTTTGGTTGCTAGGCAACTAAATGTCAGACAGCAGTGAGTGGCAGATCAGAACAAAGTACAACAAGGGGGGGGGGATGAGAATAGCTTAAGTAAACCTACAATAACATGTGCGGGTAAAAATATTTAGATTTGGAACATTATTTGTTAAATTTGTTTCATTCAAAATAAAATTGTATGAAAATGTAAAATTTCTTAACATAACCGAATTGTTTTCCTTCATGCAAGTCTGTGATTTGGAAAAAAAAAAAAAAAGATAAATTGAGTTTGTGTTGATTGGATATCATTGTACTACTTTTCAGTATTTTTAAACTGAAATGTTTAAATGACTACATTCACAGCAACACTGCTGGATAATGATGCCTGACGTTGCATTTCAACTGAATGAAGTCCTTTTTCAAATATGGCATTCTTTCCACAGCATTCACATTTAAAATTAATGAGTACATATATATACAATGGATATAAAAAGTGTTGTTTTGTGATGTTAAAAGGATTTATCATTCCAAAATTTCCTCCACCATGAATGTGACCTAACCTTTAAACTCAATTCGAACCAAAAATATTTTACAGAAGGGAAGTGAAAATTAACTACTAAAATAATGTGGTTGCACAAGTTTACTTTCACTTTTGTGGCATGTGGTTTTGTTCAGAATTGCTCAATCACATTCAAACTTGTCATATTCATTTTTTTTTTTTTTAAAAAGTGCAATAGATCAATGAATCTATAGTCGACTAGAATTGCAAAAGGTATGTTGGGCAAAATAAAAAAAACTGCTAATCATCAAAAACTACTCACGTGTGGTGTTGGCATCATAATCTTTGGGGTATTTTTCTTCATCTGGAACTAGAGATTTAGTCAAGAATTATGGACAGGAATTATGAACATTTCCAAATAGAAGTCAGTTTTAGCACAAAACTTTCCATCTTATGTTATGAAACTAAAGATGAAGAGGAACTTGATCTTCCACACATCCAAATCAACTAAAGAATGGCTTCACTAGAGAGAGATTAAGATTCAGGAGTGGCGTAGCACGTGTCCAGGCCTTAAACTGATTGGACATCTGCAGGGGTGATCTGAAGAGGGCTGAGTATGAGATACCCTTGCAATCTGATGGGTTTGGAGTGTTTTTTGGGGGAGTGGACAAATATTTCCACATCAAGTTGTGCTACGCTGATAGAGTCCAGGTGCAACTATATGTCCTAAAGGTTTTGAGTTTGGTTTTCAATTGAGTTGTACGGGTTATATGACGCATTAAACGTGGAGAACATCACATTTATTCACATCACCAAAAGTTGGAATTTGGACATCCCTGAGTCTTTTTATATCCACTGCAATAGCATAGATCATTACTGATAACTAAAACAAAGTGGCTCGATGGTACCATCAGAACTGATGGGTCAACGATGTTTGCAAAAGATAATAATGGTCAATTTGAGAAGGCACTGACCAAAGCCCTGTTAATTCTTCATAGAACAAGCTGGAGGCCACCATGAAGTCCTGCTGCTGCTTCAAAGCATTTTGTAACAAAGAACGAGTTTGACATTTATTTGTAATTTTTTTTCTTATTTGCCTCGAGTGATGTTCGAGTGACCATCATTTTCTAACTCAAAGGCATATAGCCATTTGTTGTTGGCCTTTTCACAAGTGGTGTTTCACAATCAAGAAATGCAGTTGCTTCACTGTGTCCAAAGATAATTGAGTTTCACATTTTATAGCCCTCTGGATAGGAGTTTGTGGTTGTTTCTGTTCCATACCAATCCAAAGACCGTCAGCCCTAGTTGGACTGCCTTATTTACTGACCGCTAATAGAAGATCTTGTGATACTGAAGCGTCTCTCCATCTTCTGCAGTGCATCACTTTGCCTCCTCCGGCTTCCTCAATACAATGAGAAATGAGACCACGCTGCGGTCAATGTGTGAAACTTCTCTTGATTGCTACACTGGGGAAGAGGCTGGATAGCTCTTGGGCTAGCCTTGTGTCTATCTGGGAGCAGAAGGAAACATCCAGGAGACGCAGCTGTGGACACGACTGGAGGAGTTTCTTCAATGAGGCAGCACTCACAAGCCGTGTACCTGACAAGTCACAATGTGGATACCAAGACAATAAAGTTGTGATCTTAGATTATCTTGATAGAACAGACATGCTCAAGGGGCAGGACATAACCTGCTGCTGTTGAGTCATCACAGCATGTTTGATGAATGATTTGTGTGACCGTGTCGCATGCCATGTCATGCGCAATGCTTCTTCGGTAATATATGAAGAAAATCATTTTACCCAGTATGTCTAGATGTTGTAGCAATGGGCAGCAGGAGGCCAACTCCTCGATGTCCGAGTCACGGACTGTACGATTGGCGGTGAGGAAGAGTTTGCGTAAACGTGGTAAACTCCGGGCAAGGTGCTGGAAACATCCAGTGCTGCTCTGCAGTGTGGGACTCCAGCCCAAGTCCAGTTCCTCTAACATTCTGAGAAGTCACAGATCAAACAAGAAACAGTGGTGCAACTGATAGCACTCCAAATATCACAGCCCATCTCAAGCCAGGTCAGCTTTGAAGTGTTGCTAGGAGTCAGCGATGAATTTCACTTACCTGCAGCCAGAGACAAGCTCATTGAGGCCACGATCTGTCAGGTTTCTGCAGCGCCACAGGTCCAAGGAACAAAGTGAGTGGCATCGAGCAGCCAGCATACTGGCCACAACATCATAGTCTTCGATCTGTACAGAAACACTTTGATTCAGGGTACATTCAACTATGAACAAAATAATAAGAACTAGGCATAACTTTGAAACTGACAAACTGAAATGAAAATAAAACTGGTGAGTGAGGCTGCCAATATGCCAGCAGCATCGATAAAAGAACTACAGGAATATTTGGCAAGTAAATCTGGGCACTAAATGTGATGACAAAGTCATACGTCTGGACAGCGACTCGGGACTTGAGACAAAAGAATCATCTTCAAGAGAGAGGAAATTTTAGTTTTTTAAAGAAGACCTAAAATGATGCCTCATATGTTAATGAGAGAAATGCCAAACCTATTTGTCATAATTCCAAAAAGCGTATTCCCCCACAAAGAGAACACTAGACCCACCAAAAGTACACCATATACCACAAAGCATGCTGGTGGCAGCAAAACACCAGACAGCAAACTGAACATGGAGAGGGCTCTCACTTCTCCAGAAGAACATTAGACTGGTCCAGCCAGAACCCACAATTGAATCCAAATGAATTTCAATGAATCCAAATGAATTATTTAAAAAAAAAAAAAAAGTCACAATCTGTGGGCCATTAAAACTTGAGTGCCATTTTCATTTAAATAATTAAATTAAATGATGGTATTTTAGCTTTTGTTTCTTGATCTAAATATTTAAATTTCATCCACGTTTGTTTTTAACCTTTTAGATACATATGTGGGTCAAAAATGACCCAGAGAGCTTTTTTTCCCCTCACAATATCATTGTAACAAAACACATTAACAATATTTAACATGCCAGATATTTCAAACAAATACCATTTGATATCCTGTCTTTTTTTTTCTGTTGGCTAATTTTCATTTTGAAAATGTTGAAAATTTTTAGGGCGTGAATTTGCTTTGCACAACCGATGGAAAAAGTAAAAAAATATAAAGTTTCATAATTAAAACCAGACTACTGCGGACCACAATGCAATGCATACTTACACAAACATATACACATTAAGCATTATTCTTTACCAAAATGGCATAAAATACATTGATTCTGATACAGGTCATATTTTTACCTGCTTTTGCAAAAATGTAAGGACCAGTCCACCTTGTGTATCTAAAGTTAAATATTTTGTATGTGTTTACTGAAAAGTATAAATGAGATCAACAATTTTGTTTCCCCCTCCACAACAAAATCCTTTCATCTACCCATCTCCTCACAATCCCATTTCTCCTATCCAGGGTCACCGGGAGGTTGGAGGCCATCCCTGTGGAGTTTGGCCAAGAATAAAGGTGCACCTGGGATTGGTCAAGAGGCGACAGGGTTAATATAATTTAACAAAAATGTATTCTAGTCTGTCTGTCCATCTGTTTTGGCTATCAAATTGTCTGTCTGTCTTTCCATCTAAATGGAGCATTGCGATAACCGGCCCTTCAATCAAACATCTGTTAATGTATCATGTTATGGAAGTGGTGCTTCCTGTCACAATATTAGAAAAGTTTCCCATTTCACAACTAATAAAGGCTTATTTTAATCTATATTGGTGCTTGTTGTGTTTATTCTCACCCTGATACAGCTCCCGAGGTTCAGGTGTTTCAACTCGATGCAGAAAGTCAGAATGCTAAGAATAGCTGTTTGCTACAGAGACAACAAGGAGGGAGAGAAATGTAAAATATATATATATATATATATATATATATATATATATATATATATATATATATATATATATATATATATATATATATATATATATAAACTGTGCACAACCAGAACATAGTTCTATTTCAAGAACCCCTCCAGACAACACAATACAAATACAATAACTTACAATCCTGGTTTGAAACTCATTATGCTCCCACAAATTTCATGCACATGAACTTGTTAATAGACATTCAAAACATTAAAAATAAACACAGAGATACTTTAGATGAAAATGCACATTGATGATAAAATATGGTTGAATACTGTCAAGCAAGAGTGCAGCAACTGTATGTGAGGATAGCTTTCTTAGCGTTCTTATGCTGACACATTTATGAACAGTGAAATAGTGTGTGTACTACGTAGACAAGCTCAACGGTGCCTCTGGCATCTTCTCTTCGGTGAGCGAGACATTTATGTATTGAGTGACAAGATCATGACAGCCTGACAACAAACACACTGCTCATTCTGTCTGTCTCGCTGTAAACAACCAGCAGGAAACTGCATGCGCGGCTCCATCCATCCATTGCAGAAACTCCACTCGTGTATACAAGGCTTCGGTATAAAAACATGACAAAGAAATAGAACCACTAAAATCTGACACCTCGTGTATACAAGGCTTCGGTATAAAAACATGACAAAGAAATAGAACCACTAAAATCTGACACCAGAGTCACAACTTTTATCTTTCACATAACCCAAACATGAACACTGGAGGATATCATCGAGTCTGTCTGTGATCAGTGTTAACTGACTGCTTAAAATCAATCAACCTACTCTGTGACATGTGCCCACATTAAATAAACACACATTTCAAAACATTAAGACTGTGTATGTGTGGTGTCATTGTAAAAAAAAAAAAAAACATGCCTGAGTTGTATACAAACAGCTAATTCCTTGTGTTTAGAAGTTCAACAGCGACTGTTAGTAAAGCTACGTTAGCTTTGATGATCCATCAAAAGCTTGATCTGCCACATTCTATCAAGAAAAAACATATTTGAAGTATTATTGTGGTTGCATTAGATCCTCTTTGGCTTTTGCTGTGTGACAACCAGTTTAACCTTTTCCTCTGCTCGGTCTGTTTTTACCACCATAGTGTACTGACTTGTGAGGCCATGCCACAATGGAGATATAAAGTTCCTCACATATCATACATACCACAATGGCAGAAATAAAGGATGTTGTTGTTTAAGTGACATGTCACTCAGCCTCTACGGCAGAAATAACAACAAAAAATCTTTTGACATCAATAGTGAAAATAAGAGTACATGCCGTATTTCTCCTTTTTTTTTTAACTTGTATGTTAAAAAAAACAACTGTGTTGCATTTTTGAAATAAATTATGTAACTGCTATTGGGAACATTTTATTTGTGCCTCTGACAAAAACATTTTGAACTCCGAAAAACAGATGCTAGGTGGAAGCTAACTTCAAATGAAATAGCTCACATCTATATGAGTTCAGAAGAATGGAAGCAGACCTGTGCACTAAACAATCCATTTATAAGTATTTTTGATCGGAGTCTAAAGACAATCATGAAAAATTGTGCATTTTCCATTTTTGTGTAAGGTTGGAAAAACAAAAACTCAAATTAAAGACGTAGTTTTCTTGATAGAATGTGGCAGATCGAATTCAGGGTCCCATGTTAAAAAAACAAAATATGTACTGTATAACAAAAAGCTGTCTTGCCTGGTCGTGAAGTAATTGCATATGAACAAGGGCACTTTGTGTAGGGAATGTGTGGATGCGTTCCGACCTCACTTACCTCAATCTTGGTACGATAAAGCACCAGTCTGCGGAGGCGTGTAAGTTTAGAAATGTGTGTGAAGGCCTGTGGGTGAAGCCGGTCACAGGAGGCCAGGTTTAGCTCTTGCAGCCCTGGACAAGCCTGGGCAAGAACCTCCAAACAGGCCTCATTCAGGAAGTGGCAGCAAGACAGCTCCAGACGCACCAGACTGAGCCCACAGACCTTCATGAAACTGTATGGGTGGGGGAGGCAGGGGGAAAAAAAACAAGAGATGACACAAAGCATAGCTGCAATTTTGCCAACTGCTTAACTCGAATCACATTTAACAAGTAACACACATACTGTATTGAAAGCATGATCCAATTTAAAAGGAAGCTCAACTCGTATGCTTTCTTTCTAAACTTTTGCAGTTCAAGGCCATTTTCTTGAGAACTCATGCTGACAATCTGACCTGCTGAAGCTATTAAGGGTGAGAGCGCCGCGGTTGCCAGTCCAAGAAAGGTTGAGCCTCTGGAGGCGTGTGCAGCGGCTCTGCAGGTATCCCAAGGAGGTGTCACTCAGCCTGGCCCAGTAGGGCTGCAAACTCAGCTGGGTGTACTGCAGCGGGTCACAACAGTGCTGGTGCAGCATCTTACAACTTTGAGCCAGACGGCACAGGTCTGGCAAGGTCAGGTGGCTGAGTATCAGTTGAATGAGCTATGGAGGGGGTGGAGGGGGGGTCAGAGAAGAGGAAAAAGAATTGGAAAAATATTGAGAAGCAAACAAAACACAAACAACAAATATTGAGCAAAGATGAGCACACAATGGTAATTTTGGATTAATGTCAAAAGGAAAAAAATGCCACAACAAAAAGTGCTGATTGACTTTAATTGGGCTTTCCTCAATGATTTATACGAGAGGTAGTCTCAAAGTCTTTGGGAACAGGAACCCCTTACAGGGGAAATAAACCCCCCAAGTACCACCTCATAAGTATAACGCCAAGGTGAGTTCTGTTTGCCTGAAAGGGAAATAAATTCTGAATCTTGACAAGAATTTTTTTTTGTCAGGATAAAATGTCATCTTCTTAGTAGAACTGTTCTACTTTCTCAAAACAAAGTCATAAAAGTATGATATTAAAGTTATAGTTGAACAAGAAAAAAGGTCATATTTTAGCTAGGGAACTTCAAAGACAGCTTATTCTGAAAAATATGAAATAGGAATTTTGACAAGAATTTTTTTTGTCAGGATAAAATGTTGTCATCTTAGTAGAACTGTTGTACTTTCCCAAAACAAAGTCATAAACATATGCTGTTAAAGTCATAGTTGAACATGACAAAAAATCATACTTTAAATAAGGAACTTGAAAGACAACTTATTCTGAAAAATATATGTATCCTCTAAAAACACACGGAGCTATATTTAAAAAAAAAAAAAAAAAAAAGGACCTTTTGTCCTTGAAAAGACATCGGGCAACCTTTGTTATGGGGAAAAAAAGACTTCATGGAGGGATGTCAGAGTTACAGGATGTGATAATACCTAAGCCTTCTATCTTAGCCCAAAGCTAAGGCAGGAAAATAATACAATAATTGACTTGTGTTTATTTTGTCGATGCGTCGTTGTGTCAGTCCCTTTATGTAGATACTGTATGTTCAATGAAACCTCTCATCCACTACAAACGAGCATTTTCAATAGAGTTGTCAAAGTGTTAGTAACCATAAAAGTCAGGATTTAGTTTCAAATAGATAAAATAGAAACCCTTCCTTTATCAGTTCATCATCATTCACCTCATAGGGTAGTTTGTCAAAGTAGCCATTGCCTGTCCTGCAATCCGGACCCTGTCTGAATGGACCTCCCAGATCAGAAAGATCCTCCTCACTGTCACTCAGGTCAATCATGTCGATGACAGGCATTTTGTAGAGCGCGAGCATAGGCCTTTCTTTCACGCCACGTAGGATTACGGCATCCAGCTCAGTATAGTAATCCAGAAGGGAGCTGTTGACCTCCAGGCGTAGCAGGTTGGTGGGGAAACTGATGTGCTTGATTGTAGGTGAAAACTGGCGAGCCTGGGGTGCCAGCACCTTGGTGGGCTCCCCCGCCCACAACACCTCCCACCTGCATGAGAGACATTAGACGGGAGAAATGATCAACGTTAAAACTGCTGCCAGATATCTGGAGACGACTGTCTTTGCGACCGTTTACAACCCTGAATTCTCGTAAACAGAGCATACAGAATGTAAGCATGTCAACAGGTAATATTTATAACACAATTACAAATTCAAATTGCGTCCGCTCATATTTTCCAAAATCAGATGGTTGCCTCACCTGACATCCGTGGGTTGATTTTGGGAAAAGGGGTTATGTGAGCAGGCCAGAATCTGGACAATAGCCCCAGGGTAATAAGTCTCAAGAACCTCAACAGCTGTAGGGTAAACAGGCTCTTCAAAGCCCAGTTCAATATAATCCTGGCTGTAGAAACCTTTGGGGGTGCGACGGAAACGTGGTGGAGCGCTGGCACATTGTTCCCACCAAGTTCCATAAGTTCTGAACACCGCAGTCTGTGTAAAGTCCCCAGAGCTGGGGTAGACATTAGGCACACCAGCCAGGTTCCACATAGTGTAGGACATGCTATTCTCACTGCCGTAATGAGAGCTGAAGTCCAAAACCTCCTTGGTGTACTGCTCCACCTCCACACTGACAGGCAATATCGCCCGTTGGCCAGACTCCACTGCTCGTCGACTGGTCAGAGCCTCACCACGAGTCCCACTCCTGGAGCGTCGCCGCAGACAGATATAGTAAAACATGCTCAACAGAGTTAACATAGGGAACTCTAGGCTGTTGGAGGCAGTGGGGAAGAATGAGGACTAGACGAAGGAAGAGCCTGCACCTACTAGAAGCACAATTGCTCTAGGGTGATTTGTAAAAAAAAAAAAAAAAAAAAAATAGTGCAGGTTAGGGCCTGGCTGCATGCATGACCTGTAGGTTAGAGACAAACATTTATGAGTGAGAAGTCCTGATACAGAATATTTCCTGCCTGGATCAATGTAATGCACATTTCTAAATCCTGTTTTGCCTGGCTGCATGCATGACCGGTAGGTTAGAGACAAACATATTTCCTGCCTGTATCAATTTAATGCACATTTCTAAATCAATACACTTGGTGACACATAGTGGTACAATCAATAGTTGTCCAATATAGAAAAACCGTAAATTGTTAAATACCCTAAAGTACAATTATACAAAAGTACTCCCTAAATCGCATTCTGATGATTGTGTTACATTACGAAACGGGTGTTTGTTACCAAATACCAAACGTAGACGATCTTACAAGCAATGAAAATGCAATAATGGCAATAATGCTTGCAGTAGTTTGGTATAATTTTTGGCATGCAACGTGAGCACAATGCAAAGTCGTTTATCGCCATATACAATGTAAAATAACCTGTAATGTATCACAGTTATCACACAGACATGATAAAAGTGTTTGGGCACCACATGCCTATTGTATGCGAAGCAACAAGCATTGGGAGTGCTCGCTTCTAAGTGCCAAGTTGTGTTAAAACAGCTGATGTTAGTTTTTGTGTTAGCTAGCTAGCCTACATTGTTGTTAGCTCACCTTTCAAAACATGGGCAGTTAATCAACAACCAGAGAGAAGGGAACACACATGAGAAAAGTACTGTTGAATTTAGATGGATGTATACATTCATTGGGGTAATTATATTTCCTTTCTCAAGTCAAAATACATCAACCGCTAGTGCTGCATTCCGGGGACATTACCTTGTGATGCCTTCCATAACGTAGGACACTGCAAACACACCAAGCGCTCGTTATAACGGCAACCTTCACGGTGCCATGGAAAATGTGTAGAATTCACTGATAGTCGATAAATTACATATTTGATACGCAGATCCACATATTAAAATATATCGCATAAGGATAGGGGAGAAAATTATTCGTATTGCACTACAAAACAGTTAGCTATTCGAAAGAAATATTATAATGGGAAATCAAACATGTCTCGTTATATTCACATTGTTTAAAAATAAGAAACGATACGAAAGTATCACCCACAACGGCAGGAAGCAACATAATATCGATGACAGCTGAGTTCGAAAAATGAAAGATCAACATCCGGTCGGTTAAAGAAAAGCATTATGGGAGTAGTAGTTTTTCTTGTGCATTAGTTTAATTCCTTGCAAACATTAAAATCCATATTCAAACAAGATAGCTATAAATGAATGTGATAGGTAAGAGCCACTTTGTTATCGTTAGTAATGGTTAGAATAAAAAGAATTTATGTGTCTTAAAGCAAGTGAAATGAACAGCAAGTAGATTTGAAAAAGTAAAACAAGTTTATCAACATCAAATAGTGTACAGATAATGTAGTCTAGAAAAACATTTTTAAAAAAATCACACACTACATTGCAGTAAAAAGTTTATCAACATCAAATAGTGTACAAATACTGTAGTCTAAAAATACATTTAAAAAAATCACACTGTAAATTGCAATGAGTTTTGTATTATACTGTAGATTGCATATTTGAAGCAGAAAAGGCATGTGGTATAAAATCTCTCACTGCAAGTGACTTTCTTTGGCAATTTGGATGGGAGGAACGCTCCATTTACACTTTCACCATTTAAGACTGAAGACTTTTTAAGACCATTTAAGACTTTTCACATTTTTCCCCAGCTCACTGTCTTTTGACTGAAAGATGAGAGTTTGCCGTGGACCTGAGAATTAACTCCTGAGGTAGGCTGAAGTCCACCAGCCATAAGTGGACTATGAAGATTAACACCCAAGAACACTGCCAATGCGGGAACTGTTGCACTGACATCGCCATGCATCAACTTATTTGAATGACTCGCAATAACCCACTTCGGGGAGTTGGGTTCCAAAGGCAAATGCACCAATTACGAATGTAAATGTCAGAAGTCTATGATCTTAGTTTGTGCTCTCTGACAAATATTGTTTTCACCCAGTTTGAAATGTTACTGAGTATGCTCATTTTCACATACTGGCTGATTCCCTCTTCTTTGCTTGAAGGAGGTAATTGAGACAATTGTAAATCAATAGCTTCTTCGCTGACGATTGAGTCAATTTCTGTGGTTGGCTCCTCACTCGGGTTGTCATCATCTGGGAGTGAAGCTGTCTCTGAGGACAGATCTGGAGATGGTGACGATGTGAGGGACACAAAAAGATCAGAGCGTGCACTGATTTCTTCAACTGAAACATCTGTAATGGTCTTTAAGAACTCTGGTTGAAAGCTGTGAATGCTCTCCACCAGTTCGTGCACACTGAAAGCCTGTCTCACTTTTTCCTGGATTGACAGGACCAAATTGTCTCTTATGGAGTAGGAGAATTGGATTTGGACAGAGGACAGTGTCGGGGAGACACGGTCCAACACAGCCTGCGTCACTCCGACGGCCATTTTGCTAAGATATCTGGATGGCATGGTAAAGGGGGTGCTTGGAGGAGGCAACCAAAAGCTCTGCAGGACTTTTGGAAGAACCTTTATCACCATCTCACGTGAACTGAGTAGATCAGCACAAGTGGTCTTCTGCTGCTTCAAGCTCTCAGCAAACTGTTGAGCTTTGCGGAGGATCCTATTATGTCTGGAGAATCATAAAAGCAAACATTAATACACATGTTTGATGAATACTGCATCTACTTGAGCTGATCAAGGGAGACTCACTTTAAGTAGGGAGGGATCATCTCAGGAGCATCAAGGAGCCTCCTGGCTTCAAAATCAATGTCTCTCATCTTCATGCTGCTGTTCACTTCAAAAACCTGACACACGAACAAGATGCAATGAGAGGCTCCGACAAAATGTTTAGGATTTGTACAAGTTTGAAAAATCAGCATTCTTAAACCAAGCCAAACAGAACAGACTCTATCCCCCACTGCATTGAAGAACATCAGAAATTATCGAACCTTCCAAAGAAACCTGATCATAAGACAAAATGTGTCAACATCAACTTCTCACTAGAATTTTCGTGCACAAGATATACATAAGTACTGCAATTAATGGGGGTATATTTTTGAAAACTGCACTTTGTTCTTGGACAGGTCATAATTTATTTTGTATTCATGATGTGCTAAATCTCTTTTGACTTAACTATGACTCTAGGATAAAGCATCTTTACGTTATTCTTTTGATGGTTTCTGTACATGTTTACTGACAAAAAAACTAAAGCATGTGCAGCAGACAACTGAATGCAAAATGTTGGGAGACTTTTCTTACCAGTTTGGACTCAGCCTCAAAGCAATCTTCCACATCAAACTCCCAAAGCCTGCAAATACACGGTGACAGAATATCAGAATCATGCATATTCCCTCTTCTACAACATAATCATGCTAGCGTGAGTAGTAAGTGCCATGTAGCAGAGGAGTTTATACTAACTTGACTCGAAGTGAATTATTTGTCTCCTCCAACAGCAGGTCAGCCATTGCGTCAGCAGTTACCTCAGATGGGATCAGGTTATTCTGCTGGAGCCTAAAAAGTTCTGCCAAGACTCCGATCTAAACAAAAAAAACAAGACATTATTTTTCTGCTCATGCTCTTGCTTTTGTTTTTTAGTGCAAACTTGATAGCTGGGTCTTACTTGTAGATTATAAGAGACAGCATTCCAGCAAGTCTGCATTGATTGTTTATATGCAGGAGTGTCAAAAAACTTCTATAAAGGAAACGAGAAAATACTCATATTAGCACTTTACTCACAGTTTCAAATATACACGCGAATATACATACCATAAGGGGTCTGTAGATGCCAATGCTACCTTCAACAAAATCCATGTTGGCGTTGTATCTCAATCAGGCACTGACTAAACTTTTCTTTCACTAACGTGCGCCGAGAAATGTACGGAAAAGCACACATGGCAGAGATGCTATTCGTCATAGGTGACGTTATATTCTCTTTGATTGTTCCTAGGCAACCCGTTCCGCTGTCGTTTGGCAGGGGCGGAGTTTCTTCCTTATCAATGTGAACGTGTTGATTAAATCATATGGGTTGGGTCGTGATTGTCTGATGAGAAACTACTTACAATTTGACACAAGATGACTATATTGTTGATCAGATCATATTTTCTGTTTCTGCTAATCAGCAACAAGAAGTGCGTCGCTTAAGAATGAGCTGCTATCTAGTTTCTCTGATGAGCTAGCAAGTAGCCGCTACAATTAAAATGACAACACACAACTTCCGTTAGAAAGAGCGACAAACAAAAATAACAATTGCACAAATTTTACATGGCGATCGTTATTTTCACGGTTGATTACATAGATAAAAAATATACATAATAAAGTCCGTGAAGGATAATAAACCGGCATGAGTTCGTCACAGTATTTTCATGTTTTTGTTTACTCGCAAATACCGCGATAATTCAGCTTGCAGACAAGGTTAGAAGGATTTTGCTAGTGTGACTATTCCCTTTCAATAAAAGAAGTGAATAATAAACCTCACCAAACATGGCTTTTGTGTCCATGCTAGTTTTTTTTCTCTCTTTTTCGATTGGGGATTGGATGGAAACAGCGACCGTGCAGAAAGGTGTTCCTTATAGGACTGCGTCTGATTGGATAACCTGAAAAGGAAATTGACCGACTCAACTGTGTTTTGACGTTTCAGTATATCATATCGTACAGTATTCTACAAGGTACATAACCAATAATAATTGAATAAGCTCCCAAAAATGAATTAGTGTGATGAGGAAAAAAGTATTTTATTTTGTGAAACATCAAACTGAAATTGATGAAGGACATGAATGTCTTATCATCCAAATATTATTCTTTCTACTTTCTCATCGTGACATAATTAATAAACAGAGTTTGATGTAGCATATTTGTTGTTAATGACCAAAATCATGCATTCATATAATTCATATGTAAAAAGGGACGTGACAATCAGTAACAACATTTGATTATTATTCAGTCAGATGCTTTTTCATTTTTTCCCCTCCATTGATCAATTGTACAATACACACCATGCAACTTGGGGAAAATGTTGATACCTGTGACTTTCCTGTGATCTTCATATGGATGTAGTATTCTTAGATCCTTGATATTCTGCCTCTAATCATTTATTTCAATGATCAATTGGCACTAACAAAGTGAGATTGGAACTAGTGGGCCTATATGCTGATTGACAGGCAGGGCGTCTGGCAGCTTCTCAATGCAGGCATCAGCGAGCAGCAGCGTTCCACCTCTGACAACACTCTGTTCTGGTCCACTGTGCTACACATATATATGCACATGGTCGAGCACACTCTATTGCAAATTGTTGGCCTACGGACACACGCGTGGAGATAATGCACATTCACATTCAGACACACACACGCTCTCTTTTCTTTTTTCTTTCTATTTCAGTCAGGCGGCAATGAATCAATGTGTTGATGTCCTTCTGCTGTGTCCCAGCAATCAAAAGTCTCTGCTCAACTTTGTTGTTTAGTGGATGGCGATGCGAGGCTGGTTATTGCGAGTATGTCTGAGGACGTGCATCTCTTCCAGCACATGAGGAGTTAGGAGAATACAGTTCTGTATTTATACTAAGGTACTATAGCTGACAACTATTACCACGAGTGCTATTTCTTACCCCTTGTAGGGTGGCTGCTCTGTGGCACCACATGCCCCCTCTCACCAGTCAATCTTGGTACTGATTTAGATTTGAGAAGTGCAGTTGTTGATTAATTGTAAAAGCATTAACCATACATTGCCCATTTTTCCCATCATCATTATTCTAATTTTAATTTTAATTTTTATTTTTATTTTTATCATCATTAATATTATTATTATTATTATTATTATTATTATTATTATTATTACTCTGTGATTGACAAGATTTGTAAACCATATGGTTTATGATCAATAACACTAAAAAGTTCATTTTCATGAGTTATGAAAGGCAAACTATAGGCTTCACTGAAATATAAATGATCGTCATGTTGACTGATTACATTCATCATGTGGGCTCACTCACATGGCATCTGACTTGTGATAACAAATATGAACAATTGCAAACTTCTCCACCATTTCAGTGTTAATGACAGAATCTGCAAATATAATTAATGCTGGAAGAAAGCGCAGCCAGAGATAGCAGAGAGCAGCTGTCATGTGCTATTGTTTTGCTGCCCGTGTCCTCCAACTGAACTTCACCAGCCAACACATTAATTGCTTTCACAGAATCAGGTATGAGGAAGAGCCATGACCTTGATCTTTCTCCCGGATAAATGATTTTTTTCCCCCAACCTGCTATACATGCAAATATATATAATGTGTTTGAAAGTGTGTGGTGAGGGAAGTAAACAAATTCAGATTGTCTCATTTTCTTGTGTGTTTAGTGGCTGATTAGCTGCCTAATTAAATAGAATGCTCCCAAGTTCAGAAGCAAACAGAGGAGACATCGACCCCACGACTTCTAAGGCACCCTGGGGATCATGCGAACAAAGAGAATAACTGCACACTGTCTGATAGAGAACATACATTCTGATTTTGAACAAATATGTCTCATCAGGCCTCAATCTTCTGATGAAGGTTTGAATTGTCCTGTATTCGCTTTTCAGCGCTGATGAATAATAGTAAATGGGCTTGAGGAAGTGCATTTGTTTTTCTTTGGCTACTCCAGTTATGTGATGACTTACACAGTGCAAAAACTGTTTGAACAATGCTGTTCATCAGTTGGGGGACATAGATTTCACTACACTGGACAAAAAGCATCAAGAAAGATGTATCTGTTTTCTTAGCTTGCTTTGCTCCTGATCCTGACGGAGATAAAAGTTATGCCAATTCACTGGTAGTGTACTGTACACTGTGCCAAATAAAACACTATGGAAGAAAGACAGCAAGTTCCAGAAATTTAGAACATAACAAGCCCACTCTTCAGTCATAAGCCTACCCAAGAAAGAAAATACTTTTGAGTGACATCCAAACAGAATGTTTCAAGCGAGTTCCAGCTGAATCTTGGAAAGTAAAGAAATTTCTTTAATTTTTTTAACGGGGGCGGGGTGCGGGATAAATTGGATGATACACGTTTATGTCTTCTTGTTTGGAGTTACAGAAGAAAATTAAACTAATCTCACATCTCAGTTAGTTAACGGCTTGAGTCTTATCAGGAAGAGGTGAAAAGGAATTAGTGCAGCATTGACATGGTGGGGCCCTAAATGATACTTTTATTTCACCAAGATGAATATTATGAGGCAGTGCTAGCCCTCTCCACTGCTAGCTGTAAACCACAATAACAGGCAACGTAATATCAGTATGTGATTTGTGAGTCAAAACTCAACATAATGTTGAAACAATTTCATTAAACTGCAGTGTAAAAATGTGCATAAAGATTGCAAACACTGCTGTGATTAATAAGTGGAAAGCAACGTTGTTTTCTTTTCAAACAAGCATAAAAAATTTGCTTTCTCTAGATGTAGAAGTAGAATGTTCTTCAACTACCAAAGAAAGCTGGGGCTAATAAGTGTATAGAACATAATCGTAACGGAAATTAGTTCATAGCTGTCAACTTCTTGATGAAGAAGCCATCAAAATCAAAGTGAATCATTTCGTGTAGAAGATTGTGTTTTGGAATTCAAACAGGCAATGCTTCAAAACGACAAATCCCCCCTGTGCAGTGCATGTTGATTGATTCGATCCATGAAAACCTAATAGATTTAGCCCTCTGCGAATTTGGCTCTCATTAACCTCGCAGCATTTTCGTCTGAGGATGCATTGGAACCATTTTATCCAGCACTCAAAGGCAATTCACTAGGTGATAAATCCTTTGGCTTATCTGGCTGCAGGTGACAGCACAGCAGAACACCGGACAGGCGAGGCCACAAACACACACATGCACACACACACGCGGACACACGCACACGCACGCACGCTGTCTGTATGTGCATATTCCACACTCTTTCTTGAAGGGGTTACCATTGTGACCTATGCCTGTAGGGGAAAAAAACGTGTGATCCAACCAGAACCAAAGACATGCTCCTCGACCCGAGTGATCATCCGCAACCGAAAAATCTTCCTCTCAGCCTTCTGCAAAGAGAAGAAAGAAGAAAGGGAAGAAGGAGAAGAAATCTGAATTCAATTACACAGTGGAAGCCCAGTCCTGCCCTCCGGGAATGATATCAGCACCATTTAAAAGTCTGATTACTCACAAAACCAATAACATTTTGACTCTTTGGTAATGGACCAGTAGATTAGAAAATTTAGATTACATTTAACTGCCTGTAGATTCTCATTAAAAAGCCACCAACTGGTTAGAAACAATAGGTAATTAAGAGTGTAATGAAGCACAGTAGCGTTAGCACACGGCGGCTGCATGCTATCCTTGTGGGACCCAGTCTTACTTTGCACTTATCCTGCAGCAAAGCTATAACACCTTCTCATTCGGGCAATATGACACATCTAATTAGATTAATGAATTTCGGCGGCGTCTCCTCGGGTTGACTGTGCTCCTTGAGGTGACAGTAAATCAACAGATTATATATTAGGGAGGCCTCCACGCTGGAGACAGGCCAGTGTAAGTTGCTCCCCCGACGGAGGCGCAGCGTTCGGATGGGACGCCACGGAACTTGTGTCAGCTTCACTCCTGTCAAAATCAAATAACTGCAAGCAAATATGTTGCAAAACTCCAGATTAAATTTAGCCGAGTGAGACGTATCAAATTAAACATGGCTGACTATTGCAGGGAGAGCACAGAGTGTGTTGACAAACACAATTGGCTTGTTCCTGTGAAGTGTTGCAACTGGCTGTCACTCTCATGACAACACATATAATGAAAATCAAACTAACAAGATTACACAAACGTGCTCGATAAGAGTTATACTGTGAGAGTGCTAATATTAAAGGTGTCTGAGGTTGTATAATCTTAAGGGAAAAAGATCACGGAACGTCGGATTTCGAACAGCCGTGACATCATGTCAGATGTCAGCCACTCGTTGTATATACAATATACTGCTTTTCATGTACCAATTGTGCCCTTAATACCATTTTCTGTAATAATATTATAACACACTTAAAGCTTGATTCTAACCTAGTCCTTTTAAGGCAAAGTCATGACCCCGTTCAAAACATTTACACAACTTTGTCTATTAAGAACCACGTGTTGTCCATGTTTTATAGTATAACACTGTCTCCTATAGGACAAACCCCTTACTGCAGGAGCTTTACCCTTGGAGCATGAAGCAAAAGTTATCACAGCATTCAAAAACCAAAATGTTCTTCTATTGGAACTGACTACCTGTAAATTACTTTTGCACTGAATATGTAGAAGCGCAGTAATATTGCTCCTTATGTATACACACTATTTGTGAATCACAAGGGGGAATATGTCTTGAAAACAGTCAAACACCTACAACTAGTGTTTGTGCTGGTAAACACTTGAATGTTTGAGCCCAATTCAAACAGAAGAGGAATGAGAAGAAAGAGAGAAGGCGAGCAGATGGCCTGCTGCAGATAGACTTGGTAAGTGCACGGGAGGAGTGCTCTCTGAAGGACGAGCCCTCGTATTGTTGTGGCAGCAAGGGCTGCTTCTGTCACACAGCGTAGCAGGGGTCCCCAAAGACTTGGGTCTTATGGTGTCAGTGTCCCCCCACTGCTACCCCCACCCCGCTAGGGCCCTCATCCACCAGCACTGGCCTATTGTCACTGCTGCTTTTTAATTTCTCAAATGCAATCAAGTGTGACACAACCTGTTTACCGAGCATGTCTGCCACAAGCAAGAGGAGAAAGAGGGAGTGAAAAAAAAACAGACACATAAGCCAGGATCTCTGCACAAAATAATCCCCCATAATGCCGGAGAGTTTAAAAAGGCTTTGCCAGCACACCACCGCCCCAAACTCCTTTTTCCACCTCCCTTGGCTCTTATGAAACAGAGGAGGGGGAGATTAAGGGAGGAAAAAAAGAATGGGGTAAATCAGAAGAAAGCTGCTATATTGCTCCCACAGTCTTGTTTGGAATATATAATTATTGTTTTTTAGAGCATAACAATTGGGGTATTTTGGCATAAGCAACTACTAGATAAGATCATGACGAAGGTGAGGGTGAAAAGTGTGGCTGGATATGAGCTGCAGTGTAAGAAAGGGGGTCGACACAAAATGACAGCTCTATAGTGAGGTCATCTTTTTCCGATTAAATATAACCTCATCACAATATTCAGACACTTTTGAGGCCTTGTGCCAAAAAGGAAACTCATTGCTATTTCAGGGAAAGGAGAGATTTTGGCAAGTACTGGCTCTTTAATACAGTATATGCAACTTGGTCATTTTCATGTCTGGTCTATAGATGGATAAAATGGATGGCTGAATGGATAATGGGTATTATAATAATGTGCAAGTGGTCGCAATTGTACCTGGTTATTGTAAATACGATATAAATGCACAAAACATGACAACATTAGAATTGTTGGACACACACACACACACAGCTGACACGCACTCCCTTTTTGCCGAAAAACCTCTTTTTCTGATATTGTTCATTCACAAACAACAGAAGGAAAATGTGCAAAACGTTTGGTGAAAATAATTCCAAATTAACTACCTTAATGCCAATATTTAACGTTTAGTTGCACAGTTCCGCTTCAATACTACTTCAAAGATAATATTAAAAATAATATAACACACTGCTCGAAGCTCAGCAAGCTCTGTTGAGTGTTAATTGCTTTTGGTCCCCCTAGTGGTCAGATGGCTTCAAGCAGGTGCTTCGTTTGCTTTTGCCTTGGCCCAGCCCTCATGCATGCAGGCACACATACACACAAACTCTTTTCAAAATTGAATAGGCCAGCCAAAGTAATCTGGAAGCTTAAAGCTGCAATTAGTTAAGAAAACAGCGCCACCTGTTGGTGTCTCACCCCTCTAAGCTCAGGCCATTATGAAGGACTGTGGAGAAACACCTGAGCCTGTAAATTAAATCATTGGCCAATGTCTCAGCCCCGTGTGTTTGTGTGTGTGTGTGTGTGTGTGTGCGTGCGTATGTGTGTGCGTGCGTATGTGTGTGTGGGTGTGTGTGTGTGTGGATGTCTGTGTGTCTATATGTGTGTGTGTGCGTCTTGTATTTGGCCCAAATTGTACGACCATGTGTGTTGTAGGGCCTCCATTTGTAAAGAGGCTTATTGAGCATATGTGTTGGTATTGTGAGTGTGTGTTGTGGTGTTCCTCCTGCGAGTCCCGGGGCGCACCTGGCAGCGATGTGCACATTCTGGCAAGCAAGCAGCTGGCCCCCGGGCTGGTGAGGGCGTTGCATGGGGATGGGGTTTGAAAAGGGTGCAGGGGTCTTCCACGGACCCCTTCCCACCAGACTTGCATAGTGGGAGGCAGATGGACAGGCCAAAGCCACAGCCAGAGGGGCCAAAAGGACCCAAGGGGCCAAGGGAGGTGTCTGACTGAGCTGAAAGACAAACACTGGGAAAAAAAAGAAAAATACAACAGAATAATAATATATGGCTGACATTTTGACCCCATGTTTAATCTCTCTCTCTCTCTCTCTCTCTCTCTCTCTCTCTCTCTCTCGAAGGTGAGCCAGGCCCCTCTCATTCATGCATCAGTGGTCATTTCATTTTTTCCTTCTTTTATTCCTCTTCATAAAGTCTGGCAGTAACAGTAAAAGGTGGTGCCCAAACCATCCCCATAAAGTGGGAATACAACGGCACAAAAGTCAGAAAAATAAATATTTTTACGCTGTATTGGTAAATATGTACTGTATAGTAGTAGCACTGTAGATGTTATCCACCAGCTCCAGTAGTTCAAAGAGTCACAGATGCTCGACTGTTTGTGTGTTGACTCTGTGTAATTTGTTTGCGCTAATTTGTTTTGCTCTACCGAGGGAGTTCCCCGGTTTAATTTAGCTTTGTTTACCTCTTTTTGTGGTTCGCTGATCTGTTCAGAGACAGAGACAGAGAGGAGGGTGGGCTCTTCAAAAAACCCAAATTAAAAAAAAGGAGCCGTGCAGATTGTTTTAAGCTCTGGCAGCCCCTTCAGGCCCAAAGGCCTCGCTCGCAGCTCGCACCTGCTCCGTCCCCGAGGAGCTCGCTACCTGATCCATGGCCCTCGCTTTCTCCTTGCGGGCTGCCTGCCCGAGCGCCTCCTCCTTTTCCTTTCCTTTTTTGCCTCCTTCTCACATCTTCTTCTGTCAGTCCAAGCCCTCTTCTCGCTGCACCCTCGACTCCTTAACTTCCTGTCCTCCTCCTCTGAAACTTCTTGCCACTCGTCTGGCCTCTTCTTGTTCCCACCACCTGCTACTTCTCACCCTTTTAACACTTTTCTTTTGTTTTCACCCAACTTTATTCTCACTGACGCCCGCCCACATTTTATTTTAGAGTTATATCACATTTTCTCTTTTTTTTAATGATGGCTAATTGTTTAACCACTTGACATATTTATGCCAGGTCCCCTCCAACCCATCTTGACAACTTAGCCTAACTTTACATATATTCTTCTTTAAAGTTATTTCTGTATGTTGCCTTACAAAAGAGAGGACTTTTAAAATTGTCAACGCCTTTTATTGAAATAAGTCAGTCGACCCATTTTCTCACTACACAGCCACAGTGTGATCCATCAGTCTGCTCTACATACATGATACACTTTTGCACACATACAATATTTACATTAAACCAACAGAGATGACACGGTTTGAGACGTTTATATGGCTTGGTAGAAAGCAGTCCAAATGAAGAAAGAGTTTGAAGGGGACAAACCACAGGACAACATGATGGAAGTTGTTTGCCTTTTTTCCTCTGTCCAACTCTTGAACTGGTTTGTATCGAAGGTGGCTTGTCACCATGCGCAAAAGCGTTACACCCCGGTTTTGAGTTACCCTCAGCCCAAATTCAGTTAGGCTACAAGCCAGGGTTAACATTAAATTAATCCTACAGCTGCATACAATGTAGATGAACTTCTGAGGTGCATACTGTCGCAGTCATCAGCATGCACCACTGTAAAAATGTTTTCACCATTTTAACCTAACAAGATTGTTTTAGTTCCTTTTGGAGGGTGAACGCAGTGCTAATGGGAGTTACATATGAAAGCAGTCCGTTATAAAAGAAGTACAATGAGTTAGGAATATGCTTGAGATGACTCTTCACAAATGGAAGAGGGCTGGAAAAAAAAAAAGGATTATCGGGCAATGAGCATCTTTGTCAGCACACCTCACAATCAGGAACCATGTGATTTCTCCTAACCAGTCTGGGGAGAATAACACATTAATAATAATATTGAGATATGATAAAGAATGACAATCAAATATATTATGAACTTAGTATGACTAAATCTTGCAATGTACATCAGTGATTGCAGGGTTTACATCCAATCATTTTCTTTTTAAAGTGCCCCGAACTGAGGATAAAAACTAAAGGGAAAAAACATGAACAAAGTGGTACGCTGACCCTTTGCGTTTGTCACAAATATTTGAAAGTAGCCTAAAAGTGACAGTCCTCTTACAGTTATTACCTCAGTTTTGCAAGTTAGTTTGGTATCCTGATTACTGTATCCAATGAAGACTTTCCAACAACTGGTCAGTTGATGACATTCACACATCCAGTAACATTCACAACCACACAGAGCAGATTTTAGTAACAAACAGCTCTCTGCACGAACTGTTTTATGAATTAAATGCATTATAATCTGTTTGTTCGGTCCAATTCAACTCAAGTGTCCTATTCTCCAAGCTCTCATATACATAAAAAATAAAATAGTGCAAAAAATAATTTCTCTTTCAAGGTTAATAAATAAAAGACTAACAAAAATATATATGAATTTGACACATAAGATCTTCTATAAAGAAAAATAAAGCGGCACTGGTGAACTAAAGCGCAAACTTTCAACCATGTTTGATTCAAGCACGGTGGCAGCTGCATTTAGTACTAGTATGAAAGTACTGTTTTGAGTAGGAAAATTGAATATGACTTTTTAAATGGTAGCAACAATGCTATTTTGCCTTCTTAATTAATGGCTAGGTGCTATTGCCATCTAGTGGTCATTTCTATTAACTACAACCACCCTTCTCAACCGCTTTGCAAATGACCAAAAGCTCCAAATGCAACACATGAAAGAAACAAACAAAAATAAAAAGCATGGAACAGGCACAAAGATGCTGATCAATTCATTTCCATTCAACCAGTCAGCAAAAAGTTCGGTCCTGTTTGAAATTTGACGTAGACATGCAAATACATGTGATATGTAGTCTTTCCATATGTAAAAGCCTACATGAACTAGAATGATAAAATGTTGGAATGAGATTAAGACAACTGGTAAAATGGATGCTGAACTTGCACAAACCCGAGCTGTTTACTTGTTGCTTATCTCCAACACCTTCTTCTGTATCGCAAGACCACACAAATAAGGCAGAGACAAAATGCCACCATGACAGTTGTGACATTTTGGGAAAGAACAAACTGGACGGTAAAATGCAAAATTAGTGGTTCAGTTTTGTTACTGTGCATCTCAATACTCACACTGTCCAAAATGGAAGCTGGAACATGTTGGGTATTCAAGAGAGTCTGAACAGTGATTCTGTTGTTCTGCGCTCAGCAGGCTGTGGTGACAGCTGTTCCACTCTCTAATCAGCCTCCTTCTGTCAGCCAGCCATCGCCACGTCAAACCTCCAAGTCGGGCATCGCTTCATCCTTGAGCTGGGTTTCATTGTCCGACCCCGTGCCCACATCCGAGTCAAAGAGCGAGTGGTCAGAGCCGGGCGTGTGTGCGTGCGTGTGTCCAGCCGAGTGGCTGCTGCCCTCGCTGTCGTCCAAAGTGTCAGTTCTGGAGAAGAGCCCGAAGTCCAGCAGACCAGTCGGCGACGGCGTGCAGCGGCTGCTCTCGCTGTCTCCATCGTAATAAATATCCTCTACCTCCACAAACCATTCAGGCCAGAACTTCCTTCGCATCCGTTCACAGAACATGGCTAGGTTGATCAGTTCCCCTATGACAACACATGAGTTCAGTTTGATCTTAAGTAGTACTAGTTCAAAACGCCGAAGAACAAAAGTACAGATTTTCTTTTCTTTTCTTATTTTTTAAAATAATATTACATTCCACAAACCTTTAATGAGTTGTTCTGGTCGCGTACCAGGCAGTGTCCACATGGCCTGAGCAAGATGTCCAAACACTGTGGCATCTAATGTGGATATCTTGGAGCCCATGAAGTACTTCTTATCACCTATATTTTGTACGGAAGAGACAACCCCATTTATTGTGTCTTCATGTGATTAATATGACCCCTTGTATAACCCCCTGCCCCCAACCCTACACCCATAACCCTTGAAAAGCATTTATTTCTTGTCTGGCACCGCCCTTGAAAATTTGCACAGCGGTGTGTGTCGAAATTGAACTCGGAATAAAAATAGGACCTCTGTATGGCTCTAATTTTAAAGGGAATCAGAGGAGTCGCTTAAATTGTCCGGAAAGCACCTTGTGTTCACTCCCACAATGGCACATACACCCCTTTCTACATGCGCTCCTATGCAAAAATACAGAAAGAAAGAAACCTTCTCTACACTTTCCACTAGATTTGGCCCAGAATGTTTAAACTTGTCATCTCCTACCCAGCAGGGTGGCCAGTGTCCTCATGTCCTTCTCCATCAAGGCATAGACTTCCTCCTTGGAGAAGCGACCGATGCCGTGGCCGTACATCTCTCTGCGTACCATGCTGCCGTTCAGGCGGCTCAGCAGCCATTTTAGTGTGTCACTAAGAGGCCCACTCATTGCCAGAAGCTTCTGGGTTTCCTCCAAGTTGTCCACCCACTGACAGTAGGCGATCGTCCTGAAAAACACAACATACACAGTGAAACAAATCCATGCAGCATTTGCCACATTTTATAGATAAACTGATTTTTGACCTGTTCACGGTGGTGCCATAAATCAAATGATTTCTGAAATTAACTGGATTCACTTTTTCATATACTGAGAATCTCAGGCACCTCACTGGCGCTCTCTAGTGGAGATGCATCCAAACACCCTAGTTCCATCCTTAGAGACGATATGAGCCCTTTATTAATACAGCATGTGGCTATGTGCTGCATTGTATTCAAAGATTCAACCTTTGCACCTTGTTAACAACACAGCTTTGTATCTGGGAACCACTCTTGACCTAATCAACAAAAGAGCACTAGTTCCTCTGCCCATCAGCTCCGAGTTTGGTTACCTTGTTCAGCTTCATAGCATATAAATAATGGGAAATATTGGTCATGATGAAACACTGCAGTACAACTACAATAATCAACAGTGCTAAACAATATTATAGCTTTAGCTCAACCTCATCAATCCGAGAACAGAGAAGCGCTGGTCAATTTTACCATCGGTCCAACTTGCTGCTTTGCATGCTGACAGGGATGCTCTAAGTTGAAGGGGAGACTTCTAGACTGACAGAAGCAATTGAAAATATTATTTTCAATGCAGGGGTCCAAGTGAGTGTTTTATTTATTTTTCAAAGGGACTCAAAATCCCTGTCAGTGCTCCTGCGTGCAGACACTAACAAGATTAAGTCTCTATAAACATACACACCTATACTTCCTCACACAGTCTTTGGATAAAGAGATTAGAGACTGACCTTTTAGTTCAGTCCAACTGGGAGGAGAGACGTTTAGTACAATGGCATCATTCTATAGGTAGTCAGGATAGTCAGGATAAGACTATAACGAAACGTCTGGTCTTCTGCTTGCTTGATGGAAATTGGATAAAAGCATCTGGCTTGTTTTACAGTTAGGCCTGATGACTAGAGGGGCCACACACCACTTCCTGTTTATCATCTTCGTCCCTGAGTGTATATGCTGCTCTTTCTTTGCAGATTTGAAAAAGCCAATGAGTGCAAGTTATGTGACCAAAATATATATATATATATATATATATATATATATATATATATATATATATATATATGAAAAAAAAGGATTTACCTAAAGGGGCAGTGAGGGTTGTTTTTCTACTCACTTATGTAATTCATTAGTCCGCTACAAAGGCTGAATCAGTCTGAGTTGAATGTGCACCCAAACTGTTCCCCTTCAAAGAGATGAGTGAGTGTTTTGGAGAAGTAAGACTCAGCCTAAGAGGTTAAATAACGTTTGTATAATCCTATTTCCAAAACACACATACATTTTCAGCAATGTTCAGAGTCCCATTAAGACTGATAGAAATATTTGCAAATCTGGGGGGAATTAAAATAAATAGAAAACTTGGAAATTGCTTGTTTCTTTTAAAAAAAACTTTTTGCAGAAGGACCTTGGTCACAATGACCAAAATGAATAAACATTCAGTTGGTGTTATTTCCTGCACTTTTCAAATGCTTTATCCCATGCATAGTGCACACTGAGTTTTATTTAAGGACTATGCAGAACACATCCCTGCCCAGCATGCACTATTCATCTGTTTTCTGTAGCACATCGGTACAACGATCCCAGTCATGTACAGCCTGGTTTGTCACTGAGTGAGAACTGAACCAAGTGTGGAAGCCAGGCAAGTGACCCATTACATCATCACTGTCATTTCCAAAATCAAACATGCTACAGCAGAGTGTTTTCGGCCCTTCTGATGCATTTGATCCATCAGGCCACATTCAGTCAATACTCGGCTAAAAATACAATATTATATCTATTGTCAGGGATTTTAATTTGTTTAAATAATCAGGAAATAAATCAAACAATAGGAGAGGACTACATTGAATATGGATATTTACGATCTTGTGTTAGTGATGATAAAAGAACTTCTTTAAGTACCATTGACATGTTATAGACATTAAAGATGATCCTTTATCAAACACAAATTTAATTAAGTCTGAATGTGCAAAGCAAATATGGCAATTCAATGATCCTTATGAACATAAAACGTGTCCTTGACCAGAAATATAAAAACAGAACGCAATGGGGGTGCAATTAAATTATTGTTCAAAATATTTCAGCCATACTTCATAGCGTGTATCTTGTAACAAAAACAGCAGCATGCCACAGCACTGCTCTTCCCTGACATCAATAATTCATTCAGGAGGTGAGCATGGAAGTCTAAACATGGAAAAGGGTGGACAGAAGAAGCAAGGAATCATAAAATGAGTGAGAGGCATCAAGCAATGACCTCTGTGGATGGGGGGTCACTTTTTGAACATTACTGTACACAACATACATTAGGTACAGTCCAGAGATTATGTCAGGATGTCGTGAGGCAAAATACTGAGAGGTATGTGTGTGTGTGTGTGTGTGTGTGTGTGTGTGTGTGCGTGTGCATGTGTGTGTGTGTGTGTGTGTGTGTGTGTGTGTGTGTGTGTGTGTGTGTGTGTGTGTGTGTGTGTGTGTGTGTGTGTGTGTGTGTGTCAGTGGAGCATCTAAGTAATGGAAAAACACTCAAGGCTTCAGTGTGGAAAGTGAATTCTGATAAATGGAGTCCTTCTCGCTCAGTCAAGGTGGAGTGACTCACCATTAGAATGCTATTGTTCATCTGATTGTGTTTCCTCCATCTTATTACTGTTTTGTCTTTCATATATTTGCGTAAAGGTAGTTGTAAACAGTTTGAAAGTAACCATGATGCAAAACTGCTGCCCCAAAAGACCAATAATGAGTGCTTGACAGAAATCAGCTACAGCATTAGGTATGTATATCCACACAATGTAAGAGATTCCAAAACGGGCCAAAGTTTCCATACTTTAAAGAGGAAGTCAACCCCGAAAAAATCTTTACAATAATATGTATGTGCCCCCATAGTCTTAACACGGCATTTTGATTATTGTAGTGTGTGTGGAATATGAGTTAAGTGGCAAAATTTTGCCACTTGATGTCGACTGACAATGACATCACAGTTGTACGTCTCAGATCACAAGCAATCACGGCTCAGCTTCAGAAAACTGGTGAGCCGTGATTGCTTGTGACCTGAGACCTGGCAACCGTGATGTCATTGTCAGTCAACAGCAAGTGGCAAAATGGCTGCTTCTTGAGATGAATAAATACAGGTGGATTTTCCCTGTTTAATAAATCAATGTGTATGTGCATGGAACTGTAGGTGTAACTTCTCTTCAAATGTTCTTTCATGTTATGAATTTATGATTGGTGATTAATGTGACAACACAGTCATCTCCAAAGCTGCAAAACTACATGGAAAACCTTACCAGTATAGATGTTCTTCAACCATTTTGGTGACTGCTCGAGACACAGCTCTCTCCTCCGGCGTGAGGTTGTGGTTGAGGTTGACCCCCAGTTTCTCTTCCAAGAAGTCAACGATAAACTCGGACCCTGAGACCTGCTCATAGTTGTACTCCAGCCAAGGCATCTTGCCCTGTGCTGACAGTTTCCCATCAAAATAGTTCTGGGGAGACAAATACCAGCGTGTCAGAGGCCATCTATCGTTTCTTTTTTTTTTTTTTTTTTTTTTTTGCGCTTATCTTCAACAATCTATATAGTCAATAGAATTGTTTACAAACAGGAAAGAGTCATTCTGTTTTACAGTCTAATTGTTTTAGGAGCAAAAAGCACAGACGGTTACCTGATAGGGCAGGTCCACCATTCTCAGATAAGTCTCTATTTTGAGGCAGAAAGGTGAGAGGCTGGGAACACCATTCTTTGGTCTGGAGAACTGATGGAGGATGATGGCGTCTTTAGAGTCCAACTCCTGCTCCTTCCTGCACACACAGTGAGAATTTGGTAGTCAAATGAAGCTCGTCTAATTCTCTTTGTCGTTCCATAATATTGTCCGTCAGTGAGTAAAATCAAACCAAATCAGTTTAATCTGTAAACCGATCAATACTTGACTGAGTCATCGCACAGTTTTCAAGAATGGCTGGACATTTCCCGTCTCGCTCAAGTAATGCAGTCATACACTGAGCACAAATAATGTACTCACGTTTGAGAGTGTTTGGAGGCTGTTCAGTCACTGTCATAATTTGGGGGTTTATTAGCATTGGTGATTTTTTTAATCACTTTACGGTCACCTTTGTTGCTAATTATCATGGAATCAAATGCCAACCAACAAAATCTAGACAATTTAGATTCATCCACTAATCCATTTTAGATACAGTCTATTCTTATTAGGGATGCGGGGCCTATCCAAGATGACTTGGGTTTGGCGGGACGACACCCTGGACTTGTCTTCAGTTGGGCACAGATAGAGACAGACAAGCACTCACACTCACATTATTATTTTGGGGGTAATGAACCCACTCCGCAAGGAAGTCAGGCAACTCTTCTATTGACTCACTTGCAATACAACTGATTTCATATTTTTGCATCTAAAAGTGCACTAAAGACTCCTGTACTAAAATCAAGTCCCCAAAATTTCACAAAGTGTGATACAATGCAGCCCCAGAAAATAATCATAAACACATTGTCAATCAAAAGGGACCTAACAAATGTAATTTAGTAGGTTTCATTTATATGGCATTTTTCTCAGAATAGACTCATAACGTGCTTCAAGAGTTACAATACAGTACAGTCATACATATTGCTGACATAGGGTGGAATCTCCAGAAGAATCACTTTTCACTGAACCATAAAATGGTTTGTTGATGAGTCATTAATATTGCATAGATAGAAATATTGACTGTCTACATATCACTCCACAGTTTGTGTTCCAACATGAGTTCCTTAAAGGGTTATAACATTGTGTTATCATATTATAGTAATTGTGAGCGATGTTGTATGTTTGTTTTGTTTTAAACAGCTTGTTGTAAAGTGAGATGAGTTCACTGGCATATTTCAAATGTTTGCTCATAGTCAAAGCGCAAAGCAAACAAAAATTGACTGAATGAAGGCATGTATACAAAAAAAGAAACCTCGGAAATTCATTCTAATTCTGGCCCAAAAATCAAACTGCTTAAGACCCAAAAAGGATTGGCTGGCTCTGATATTATTGGTTGGTTGCTGACAAGAAAATGAACGTAAATTCACTTCTCGCGCTGAGTCGGCTGCCTTTGTGTCTCTGTCCACTGCCCTGTGGTGCTGAAACAGTTCCTCGACCAGTCACACAAACCTCAAACATTGCAGGGTTTATGTTAACAGATCTACGACGTGTCATCTTCCGTGCCCTCCAGATCAGCTACATTACATTAAAAAACAACAAGAAAAACAGCAAGAACAACAACAACTGCATTACGCCAACATGACATCACATGTCCCAAACAGATGATGCTGGTAGGTTGGCTTCAGCCTCAGTGGGCTGCACGTGATTCTGCGGCAGTTCTTGTGCACGGAATGCAAGGTTAAGATTATTACGGTGGAAGTGGAACCCGAGACACTGTTTACACCGGATGCATTTACTCCTCTGGACTAGTCTAGCCCAAAATAATCCCATAATTGCCAGCCTAGCACTCTCCATTAATCTGTGGTATGCCAAGGACTGATCACATCTCATTACACATCTAAAGGGATAGGAGATACTGAACAGTGTATGTGAAGAGTAGCAACAGCGGGGGGGTTCATTAAAGGTCGGCCCGAGGAGGGCTTCGTTTTAGTCACGCTCAGGTGGCGAATGGGCGGGCACGGGAGATGGCACATGAGCGGACGCGTGACTTATATGTTATTTAAATAAATATATTTCCCTAACTCGTGCCCTTGGAAAGAGGAAGCAGACAGGGAATCCCCAGTGAGTAACAAACAGAAAGCAACGCTTGTGATACGGAAATGGTCAGATTGAATAAGTTTCACAAGAGCACTGATGTCTTGGTGGTCAGGAAAGCAAAGCGATCGAGAATACCTGATGGCGAGCAGCTCGTGCAGGAGGTAGGCTGCAGCAGCCAGGAGGGCCCCCCCGGTGATGTAAAGGGTCTTCTTCCACCAGGAGTCGGAGCCCAGAGCTGTCATAATGCCACCGTAGTCCTGCAAAGGGAAGGCGATGATATATCCATACAACGACTGCGGCTGCTCGGACACACACAGCCCGAGGGGGAGGCTGTGATTCCGCCCGAGATCCACCACACACGGCCGGGAAGAGGCGAAGCCAGCAGCCCAGTACATCCTCCCTCCGTCGGTCACAACCGGCCCTCTTCCTCGGCGCCTCGCTCCCCGCTAGGCTTCATGTACAAAGCCGGTCTACGGCATGATAGCGAGTATGTGTTGGAGGGCTCATATAGTTCCGCAAAACTACCAGGAGTAAATACTTCGGTTTCCCTTCTTCTTGATTCTCATCGCCCCCTGAGTTCACTTTCCATTGAAGCGTCTGTCATCAGCAAGTTAAGGAGAAGCTTGACAGATCAACTTCCGGTACCGTTTTTCCAAAATAATTTTTAGTTGCAGTTCATCATGTATTGACTTCTTGAGAGAAAGTCTAACGCTGGTTATCTTCTAATTCTCGCACGAACAAGAATAAAACGATAAAATCCAAATCATTTATGTAATTTTCTGCAGCATACTTGAGAATCTCTTACAGATTTGTAATGGCCTAAGGAGCTCAAATGAACATATTTGAGATGGACACCACCATACATTCTAGATTAAATGAATCTCAAGACGTATGACAAAAAAAAAGTCATTTTAAATACGGACATGAGGTGCAAGCGCTCAATGTATGCAATTGTTTTTTTCTCACAAAAAATTAACTCACTCAAACTTTGACATTATTCAGGTATTATTCAGGTACTATGTTTGTCCGGCAATTCATACAAAGTATAGACTTTCCTCAAATAAATGTCTACTTTGTAACAATACTTTATCCACAATAGCATGTGCAGGGTGAATCGGGTCATCTATAACTTGCTCCTGCAAGTCTTACAAATGCCCCATCTTAACAATTGTCCCTAGGCTTCATTGCTTTTATTTTGGCATACTACGATTGAGATCCGGTCGCAGTGTAGCAAATAGCGTCAACTTAACACCACCGGTCTATTGTTTGGTAACGTGGAGGAGCCACCCCACCCTAACAAGCCTGTTCATCCCAATGAGACCAGTGGCCCACCAGATCAACTCAAACCGGCAGCGCGGATGGTTTTGCCTTATTGTGTTGTATGGGCTGTTAAAAGTAGTACATTTTACCAGTGCTAAATAAAATTGTAATTCTAACTGAAGACAAATATTTGAGAAACTGTACATCTAAAATTCATCTTTCATAATTGTTTACTTTTGATTAAAATTATTGTGGTCTATAGTTTGCAATACTTTAAATGTGTGCATTACATGTGATTACTTTATATTTTAACCACTGGCTATACTTTTATTTACTAACTACGGGAGACATGGATGTTGCTACAAATTCCCTTAAAGCTCGATCTTATGTAATCAGTGAGACAAAGAAACTTCATTGCAGAATGCAATCATTTAACTTCTGCTGGGTGACATATTTTAAGCAGTAAAAAGTCTTATCAAAAAATGTAGTATTGCACTCACTCGGAAGTAGAAGAGGTAATTCATGTTGAAGCCGCCGACCATCGCGCGTTGTGGGAGAACGTTGGCCGGGCATGCCTACAGATGGCTGCGAACAACTTGCTCAAATAAGATTTCGCCCAGATCCTTCCAACATCGTGGAGGCGGTCAACAGGTGGTGACCTGTCTAAGTCAATAAGATCACCTTTTGGGAGAGCAGCGGGGTGATCTTCGTCGGTGTCCCATGAGTGCCACAACTTACAGGCGCGCACCCGCGGCTTTAGTGCGCGCGCAAGGGAAAATAATGAGCTGTCCAAACTTTTTTTTTGTTGTTGACAGAAATAATTTAGGGCGATAAAGGCTACTTCAAAATTCATCTTTCATTTACTGAACACACCAGAAAAGAAGAGCAAGGTGTGGCAAATTGGCAACTGATAGTTTAAAATGTCATGATTATTAGTGTGATTTCAAACTTTCTTCTTAAATTGATTTATTTTCATCATGAACAAAAACAAATTCCAAACGCTCATGTATGGTGAAAACAGTTGTGCTCTGTATTTAAAGCGCACATTTTAGAGTGAGCCTTTTATTTTGAGCAGGTATGTGAGGTGGATGGATTATTTTGGCAAAGGAGAAGTGCTCCTGTGAATAATATTGGAGTCGAATATGACTTTTGTGCAAATAAAAAGCCTTAACTACTTCAGTATTTATTAAATGCAAGGTTGCATGGCGTGGGTAGCTAGAGTTTAAAAAAAAAAATAGGTGAAGACCTAGTTAAATTTCAGTAAAAACTGTGCTGAGTAGAGAAACTGTTGTTGGCAAGCACAGCGATGAGACCTTGCAAGGGATTTTGATCCTCATTACAGAAACTCTTTAAATCCTTCAAGTTTCTTGGCTGCAGTTTGGAAATCCCAAGTTTCTGATCACTTCATAGATTTTCCTTTATTCTGACATCAAAAGAGAGATGCTTGTGCCATAACCTCAACATTCTTTTTTTGTGCGCCACTACTTTTTTTCCCCTGGATGTAGGTTTTGGGTGGTTGTCATGCTGAAAGATGCATCCATGCCTTGAATTTGATTTTCTTTCTGCATTTTTGACTGATAGTCTGTTAACTACCATAATCCATAACTAACTACAAAATTTGGAGATTCAGAACAGCTTATTTAAACGTGAGCAAACCAATTCAGTAAGGGATGAAATAATAATTTCCCTATTGTATGAGGTTGGATTCCAACAAAATACATTTAGAGCAATTGAAAACAGCTCTCACATCACATCTACTCAGACATCAGACAAAACGTGACTCATTCTATGCCATTGCCTTAAGTCCTATTACATAATAGTGGCACGTGAAATGATTTCCAGCCTCACAAACATGTGACTACCCCCTTTTCTTGCTTCCACGCTAAAATTACTCACGCTTGTGGCGGAAAACTCACAAAAAACCTATTTAGTGTTAGCATTCTCGACACAAATAACATGTTTGGCTCATGCTCAGAATATTCAGTGACTCGACGAGCTATGACCATTCAAACACATGAAATGTGGAGCTGTAGCTTTGCTTCAGATGAACTCATAACTGTCTGCTGCTTAGATGTGCAAATCAGCAACTAGCTCAAAATATCTTGACCAATGTCTAGATCCAGTGGCTTAGCTGTGTGATGCTGTGGAGTTCTCCGGTTTGCCCATTTTGGGGTCTGAGTGAGGCTCCTCAGCCAATTTGACAGCGTGCAGAGCATAATTGATGGCAGTGCTGTTGATCCAGCTCCAGCCTCCTGATGCTGGATTGTACATCATACCTTGGACCGACTGCACCGAGAAACCATCTGATGGAGGAGGAAGTAAGATGAGGGTCAAAGAAGGAAACGAGAAGACAGCTACATGCTGTAAATATGCACGGCTAAATTATGAAAAAGTTGTGCACACTCAATGTTATACAAATGTTCAAATCAACCAAGATTTTGGAGAAATTAAAATTGGCATCTATTATGCTATATTCCACATACAAAACATTAAACAGAACACCGTGTTTTGACTAGTTAGGCTGCGCAGAAAGTATTTTTAAAAAGAACATTTTTGGACTGACTTCCAATTTAACATGCACAATTAAATATTTTTAAAAAATGATGAGAGAGGCAAGGCTCATTTTCACATTAGGTACATCATCACTCATCATAATCACTGTGGTTAACTTGTTTTGAACACAATAACAGTTAGGGATATTAAAATTGTAATAAAATTAGGATGGAGGAAATATTTCTTCACAGCACTGTTAGGTAAATGCGGGGGCTATGGTTACGCACTTCTGATGCTCCCTCTGGTAACTTACTGGACTCTAGACGGCGCTCCAGATCTACTGGGCTGATGAACTTTTCCCAGTCGTGCGTCCCCCTGGGAACGATACGCATCAGCTGCTCGGCCGCCACAATAGCCAAGGCATATGACAGGTTGGTTTTATTAATGGTGGTGATGAAGAGTGAGCCACCTGGCTGTATAGGGACAAGATCAGAGGTGGGAAGTGCAGATCGAGACAGATAATCATACAGATAACTACATACATGTAGAAACAATGAAGGAATAATCAAAAGGGAGATTTTGAGTTTGCTTTTGAGACTTGCCAACTGCAATTTGAAAAACAAACTAATATATTCCCATTGAGGCACAGCAGAGGGTACCTTAATAATGTCACCATATGTGCCTCAGGGATGCAGAGCAGTAACTGACTTGAGGGAGCAGCTGGAAGCAAGCGCACACCTTCAGCACGTGGCTGCAGCAGATTGCAAATGTTTCCAGGTCAGCCAGATGTTCCACGACCTCGGACGCTACGATGGCATCAAACAGGACGTCTCCGCGGTCCATCTCTCCTCCCGCCGCATCTGCCGACAGATCCTCCAGGGTGCACGCCCGATAGCCAACCCGCTCGCCAAGATCGGGGTCATACGACAAATGCAGCTGTGCCGTGCCAATGCTATCCTCCACTGGGTCGATACCTAACACGCTGGCTCCCAGGCGACCAAGAGGCTGGGGGAGGAATGGAGGAGGTGGAGTGGTACAAAGGAGAGATGTATTATTATTATCATTGCATATGGAAATAAAAAAATAAAATAAGAAATTTGCAAAGACACACACTCGATCATACATACTACTCAGGGCTTTCTACAACCACATCAGCTTTGTGTTAAATTTAAACAAGCCCAGACATCACATCGACTAAGAAAATTTAGGAGTAGATTGAGACAAGATAATCATTGTTTCAGTATTCTTACTTTTGATGTCATTTTTGTTTGGCGGAATGTGTGCCTTGGCTCAAAAAACGCTGGGAAACATTGGTCAGGAGTGATTAGATTGCAATTTAGTGCCCCCTAACGGATTTAGGCTAAAAATGCAGCCTGGCGTGAACTTCTTAGCCCAAAGCAAGTGTCTACGACCTAAACTTGATCTTTTGTGATGGGAAGGCTTCCATTGACAAAAACATACAGAGACACTTTCCCAGTTGCATTTGCCACTGACAGACTTTGTGACTTGCTCCCGTGTCGGCATTTAAATGACAGTCTGTGTGAGCCGCATAAATACGGGACCTGATTTTGTCTTTGCGGATCACACTGTGCAGCTAGTACAGCCTCAGCGTGAGTGAAAGCTGAGACAGGCGCTCCGTCTCTACTGAACAGCGATCAACACTAACAAACACATAAACAAATGTAAACGACCGACTGTCCACTCCACCAAACTGACACCAGTCATGTCAACAGAAGCCACAAATTAGACAGACGGTTCAATGCTTATTGTTTATCGTTATATGTCAGGAGGAGCAGTGGGTACTGAAAGCACATTCTCACACTGCGACAGACCTTTGTTTTGTCGGACCAGGCAATCTGACATACAAGAAAGTCATTTGAACAATTGCGGAAAATTGTGTTGAAGGGACCAGCTCAGCACGCATACACATATATAAAACACCACTACCTCAGTGAGCAGGCCGCCTCCACAGCCGACATCCAGAACTCTTAGTCCGGCAAGTGGTTTTCCAGGATGATGTGCTTTGTGCACATTCAGCAGATTATCTCTGATCAGGAAAATAAGTAAAAAATAATGAATGTTATAAGCAAAAACAACAGAAGACTGCAATCTGAAATGGGAAGAATAATCCATTGATTGGTACGCATTCGGTCGATGGAGTGCAAGGGATGATTCCAAAAGTGAATTCGATCCTTACAGAGGAAAGCACTACAGCAGCATTAACAACATCACAGTAAGAATGGCAGAAGGTGACAACCCTGCAGCAATAGTAAAAATGATGCTGCATCTCATTCAGACATGTCCTCGGGGCAGAAATGCATCAAGCAAATCAGCCGCACTCAAAAGACGGCCACTAGATCTGTCAGACTGTCACTATGCCGAAACATCAACGGCACCAAAGACACCATAGTGGGGGTAGAGGAGGAGAGTTGCAATGGCCTCTGCACAGGATGGCTCAAGTCGTGATTATCATGCTCGGCCCCAGCAGCAGATCTTATCAATCAAATCATAAATAAAATATGCAGTGCCAGGGAGGCTGAAATGCTATTGGCTGCAAATGTGCACATGTGTGGAGGAATCCTGTCATCTTCAATGTGTCTACTTGGCTCTATTATACCACAAGAACAGAGTTTAGAGTATTTCAGATATTTAAAAGACTACTTGGTTGAGCTGTTGGAAGCAGTGCAATTTCAAATAGATTTATTGCAATACATAATCTGTACAAACGCACCTTATGAAAGGCACTCTCAGGTCATTCATGGAGTGAAGGGCTCTGAACTCGCCATTTTCATCCCACCACTTGCTGGCCAGTGATCGAAACCTTTTCAGCTCATCAGGGTCCACTGTGGTTTGATGGGATGTTTTTGTACTTTGCAGGGGAAAACCACAGATGTCACAAATAGGGTTGATCATGACAGCATAAAGTTCTCATATATCAGTATACAATTGTAATTTAGCTTAAAGGTAAAACAAGAGAAACATAAAACATGCAACAACTACCATTGCCAGTTGGATCAATCGTGTTTAATGTTTGTTAATATAGATTCTTTGGCATGCAATGCTACACAACTCCTGCACAGTACCTGAGTTGACGGTGCACGGCAATCTGTTTTGTCCGCTCCGCAACATTCATCTGGAGCCGCGGTGTCCGCTGTTGACACGCCACAGCCCAACCAGATCGGTGCCGACCCATATGTCTCTGGCTAACACCGCATAAGGGCACTGCGTTGCAGCAACACAACCTAACCACGGTACGGCCGAACTTGTTTGCAAGCATGTTAAATGACAGACAGTTCTTGACATTCGAGGCTGACAGGTACTTAAATGATAACTGTTCGGATAGAAACAGCAAACAGTAGACAAAGGTTCCCGACTTGCATTATTTGTGCTGACACCTGTATTTTTTAGTTTTTGTGACGACTGAGTTGCTCTAAAAAGTTCATTTCCTTGCAAATGATTACTGGCAATAGTACTTTAAAAATCAAAACTATAATTGTTTTTTTTTTAATGCTGTATGATCAATATCCACATATTGATCATACAGCATTAAAAAAATCAATTATAGTTTTGATTTTTAAAGTACTATTGCCAGTTTTAAGGTTCCCCTTTCCCAACCCCCAAAAAGATATCTCCAGTCTCACTGTTGCAACAAGCTGATACCACTAACCCAGGAGTCACAGGGACCATGAGAAATAATTGCTGAATATTTATTAGGTAATTTTATTCAGGTAATTTGAGCCAATGTGCTTTTTCAGAAACGTACATCGACATGGTAACCATTCAATAGCCAAGCAGCAGCAAAAAAACCTCAAACACCCTGATGACTTCTTACCTCTGAAAACATGCAATTAGATGCTTACAATAAAATGTTTCGGTCAGTTCATGGATGAAATACCTGCTTAGCAATTTGTTAGAGAAATGCAAGATGTGCAAAGTATACTTGAACAGTCAACTTTTGGGATATATGCAATGAAATAAGCGCACTTGGAAAAGTCAATGCATTTTAGGTCCATAATGAAATATCACTCCCAAAGCCAGATATCCTTTAACGTTTTCAAACAGTGCCGCACCTCTTGAGCTAGAGGAGGGTGGACGGTGCTTTGCTGAAAAAGCACCTTGGCAGTAGTCAAGAAACAGGTTAGCGTCACTAAAGCAACCACTGTTGATGTCATTTTTTTCTAGCAACGGCCATTGAGTTTCATGACTTCAAACCTTTAGACGTAAAATACTACCAACCAGGACAAATAACGGAAGACAATTTCACACCCTACAACAATCACATCTTTCTTTTTAATTGATGACTGGAATTTTCATGTTAAGTCTAGTCAACATTAGAGACCAATGAGCCGAGACAAGGACAAATAGTTTTATTGGACATCGTACAATAACGTTTGGTGGAGAAATCTGTGCATCCTGTTAAGATTTAAAACTATTTGTGTTCATAGTGTCAGCTAAGACTTATGCTTTGCCAATGATACAAGAAAGGACCTCTAGCTTCCTCAGACAAACTTTAAAAATAATATATTTACAATGGAGAAAGAATTGTAAAGGGATGACCACCTACACAACTGCCTCTGTAATGAGACAAGCCACTTGAATGGTGGAATTTAGCGGTGGGGAAGCACATCCTCAGTGTCTGCTACGACGATTGGGGGAATTCGACCTGAAAATGGATGCACAAAAACAGATTAATAATTCGCTCATACACTCAAATTAAAAAACCCAAACATGCAGTAAACAGCTATACTGCCTCACCCACCAGATATTCTTAAGTAACAAACACTTTCTTCACAAATGACTGTTCTGAAAGTCTACCCTGCAAAACATGCTGTCGGACGTTATGTGTGGATTCCCTTTGACCTACAAAATGGTCCCCAAAGCTTTCTAGCTTGGTAATGTTTGCAAGGTACACTGCAGAAGAGGCCTGTGCACTGCAACACGGGCCAATGTTGAATCTACACAACTGCATTTGATAGTCAGCTTCTCAAAACATTTGTCCATGATTTAAAGATGTCGGTTAAGATGACTTGGGAGAAATCACAATTAGACATACAATGAGAACACAGAATAGGAATGTAAGAGGGAAAAAAACGAATACTACCTTGATCGCGACTTAGACTTGTGTTTGCGGCTTGCCTTCTTACCAGACTTGTGCGATTTTTCCACTGACCGTGAGCGACTACGTTTGGATTTCTTAGATTTCTTTTCCTTACTAAGTTCCGGCGTAGGGGATCTGCTTGAATCGGAATTGGACAGTCTCTTGCTAGCTTTCGCTGAGCCCTTTTTGCTGGATTTGCTATCCTGCCTGCTGTACTTGTCACCGTGCGAGTCGGCGTGAGAGTCCGTCTCTCTTCGTTTCTTTAATTTGCCATTTTCCTCACTAACTGAAGGATTGGTCTTTTCCTTAGTCCTTGGTTTCTCCTTCTTTCTTTCGGACTCTCTCTCCTTATCTTTATCCTTCCTTTTTTTGTCTCTCTCATGGCTACGGCTTCGATCTCGCTTCCTCTCTTCATCTTTGGTGGAGGCCTTCTGTTTGTGTTTGCCGCCGTGACTACTGTCCCCGCAATCCCTGCTTCTTCGCCTGTCTTTCTCTTCCCTGTCCTTATCTTTCTCCTTTGCCCTGCCCTTGTCTCTGCTGCGACTACGGCTATCCTGGGCCCGGGACTTGTCCCGATCTCTGGATTTGGAAATACTCCGGCGGTTTCTTCGCTCTCTGGAGTCGCTGCGGTCTTTCTTACGGTGTCCTGCTCTTTGCTCCGTGCTGCTTCTCCTCCTGTCGCGAATCTTTTCACTACGACGTCTACGAGAGCTGTTGCTGCGACTACGCCTGCGGGCCTTATGGGAAGAAGATCGACTCCGTCTCCTCTTCCTTCGAGGGGAAGAGGACTGCGAGGAACTACGAGAAGATGATGACGAAGATGAAGAGGACGACCGACTGCTGCTGCGGCTGGAGGACGATCGAGAGCTGCTGCTGTGAGCGTCGGCTGGGGAATCGCTACCGCTTCTGCCTAATCTCTCCTTCCCCCTGCCCGAATGCCTTCCCTCACTACTCTCGAGCTCACTACGGGACCTACGCTTTTCTACTAAGGGCTCTGGCTGCCTCTCTTTTCCTTCCTCTGACTGGCCCTCATCATATTCAAGCCTTTCTCTGCTCAATCGTTCCTTCACCATCTCCTCTGTAGAGACAAAAAGTGAAAACGCTCGTTATGAGTATGTAAGGAGACAACAAGTAATTATAACTGAAACTTTTGGGGACAATAGCTTCTCACCACGAGCAAGAAGAGCATCCTGAGCCTGTTTTTCTTGGAGCTGTTGCATTTCTCGTTCCTTGCGATAGAAGGCATCCAGCTTCTCCCGGATGCGATGGCGCAACTCCTCCTCATCAGTGTCGGAGGATTCTGAGCCTCGAGCGCTGTGGTCGTCCTCCTCAGCACTCTCCTCTGAACCATAGTCACCCAGCCCACCTGCCACAACAGAAGCCCAGTCTTTTAGCGTTGGACAATAATTAACATCAAATTCTTGCATTCCATAAGTGAAACGATAAATTTTAACTCAGTTATAATTTGTAGGGATGCACGAACTGACTGAACAAAAAAAACGACATTCATCAGTCCGCTGAACAAAACCGGACCCAAGAGCCGCTTGGAATACAAGAACGGTCAGGTTGCTGTCACTTTAAGCCAGTGGTCCCCAACCACCAGGCCACGGACCGGTAAAAAGTAACAGGAAAGGCGTTTTTTTCGTGCATCCCTAGCAACTTGTAGATCTTAAGTCTAAACAAATATGTAATTGCATGCTTCAATGATAAAAATGGGGAAAAACTAATTTATTTGAAGTGCAACATCTTAAGTGAAATATTTCGGCGATTTATCCTGCCATCTTCCCCCAAACTATATAATTAATTAACAAACTATATTATGTTTCTTCCCTCCCGCCCGCCGTAATAAAACGGATACTCACTGAGACCAGTCAGAGAAGTCAGTGCACTTGACTGTGCCAGCTGTTTTGCAGGAGCTTTGATTCACATCAACAACAGGAACAACATGTTAAAACACATATTGCCATTCTCTCAAAGGCAAGAGTCGCTAGAGAATGGGTGGGGTGGGGAGGGGAAAGGCGAGGTCACAGATAAAGCACTATTCACACGAGCTGCCATTGGTAACAGGAGAAAAACAAATAAAGAAAAAAAATGGGAGAAAAGAGAGAGGGGTTAACAAACAAACTTCCGTTAGACAATCCACATCAATGCAGTGTGAGGGGAGGGAAAGAACCACTCTGCACTAGTGCATCACATGGCTCCTCTCCGTTGGTGGCTGTTGGGCAGTAGGACCTTTAGTGCCATGGACCATGACAGGTTTCAAATGCTCAGCTCTCACTGATGCATTAGCAGAGAATGGTTGGCAATGCCAATTAGATCATATTCCACTTTTTTTATGCCCAGCTGCTGCTACTTTACCGGACATGATTATGGAGTACTTCTTAGAGTCTGTCCAAATGATAACTGTTTGCGTGAAAAGCAATAATACATTAGCCGGGCAAGATAAGAGCAGACCTCGTGTTGCTTTGCGGTGGACTTCTTTTGCCACATGCTGGATCTCTTCATTGGTGACTTCCAGAAGGATCTCCGTGAGAAGTGTTTTTGTGATGATCATCTTGAAATAGCAAAACAAAAATCCAGTCAGTTGCGCTCTCTCGACTATGACATTATCTGTAATGCAGGACAGACCATTTGGAATTCTTTTTCCTCCTCAGTCATTTCATGCTCACTATCTTCTGCAGGAGGCGACGGGCTCTGTGCAAAAAACTCTTTTTTTACAGGAGGCTTTTCTTCATAATTGTCTTCATTCGCTTCATCATCACTGTCCTGATAAAGACAGAAGAACATAATTTAAACAGTTCCTGAACCTTTATGACTAAATGTTTTCTCCAATAGAATGTCACCTAAAAAAAAACTGTCTGCTTACAAATTTACTCTTTCGCGGGACACGAGGTCCATCACCCCCTTCATCCACTTCGTGCTCCTGGTCATCCTCTTTGGACATTTCAGCACGCTCCTTCTCCATTCGCTCCCGCTCCAGTTTCTTCTGATTTTCTCGGTCCCTCTTCTCTAGCCCCTCTCGGATCCAGGCAGGTAGCGTACGCCGTTTCACCGCATCTGGAGGTGGTCACAGGTCCAAATAAATGTGCGACATACTACCACTTGACACATGCCATTGGCACTCACTGACTGTATGCTGACATGTATTAATCACTCAATATTGCATTAGTTCATATTGAGTAGTGAATGAATACTCGATAGAAAATACAAATGAGGAAATTATTTACATTCAAAATACTAAGAGTAACTCTGGAAAATGATTTTGCATTTTCATCTTGGAGGTGTAGCCCATAAAGCACGGGTAAACAACTCCCGTCCTGCACGTTTTCAATAGGTGTGTCCAAATTTGCAGTTTACCAAGTGGCGGCGGCACTTCCTGTTTAATAGGAAGCTGGAGAGGGGATCTGGGCCGTTCCCTGAAACCAGGTGATCGGGCATCCCGTCTGTTCTGAGGGGGACCTTGCCAGTATGGGGCGTGGAAGCCAGAAGGCGGCGGGGCAAAAGCTGAAGCAGCTCCATGCTGTTAAGAGACAGCACAAAAGAAATCAAAGTTATATTAAATAATCACAGGTCCAAAATGCTGAATGCCGGGTTGGAGTCGTCTTCTCCTGGAATACTAAATATCCAAAATGACTCACGACTGTGCTGGTTATGTTGTTTGGCTCAAAATCTATGAAAAGAAAACCAAACCATGCTGGATTCCTCAACATGCCAATATCCTTTCAACCGCCTCAAGGAGGCAATGACTGATACACCTTAGATGATTGGATCTGGCAACGTTTTCTATGGAAAACCCAAAAGCTTCAACAAATTTCACTGCCTCATCTGCATACCTGATAATCAAACTGGTTTATGGCCATGGGGGCCATGGCGTAGCTGTCGGGCTGTGCCCCATACCCATGGCTGTTCTGGGGGAAAACCCCACGGTGCGCTTCAGAGTTGAACTCTGCACTGTCCTGGCTGTTGCCATCTTCACTGGGGTTCGCAACATCCATCTGAGCTGAGCCAGGCGGAATCCAGGTTTGGTCAGGAGGTGGTGGAGGGCGCGGTGGCCGTTGGCCATGCATTCCCCATTCTGTTCATGATAAAATACTTTATTAATATGAGTGGTAAACCTAGGCAGGTAGAAAAACAGGGGCAGGTGTCTTTGGTGTCCACTCCAGAATGAAATAAACTAAAATTTCAACCGCTATTGGAAATCCTGAAAATGTTTAATGATACTATACTGATACTGCTAAGAGAGAACACAAAGAGATAAATTCAAATAATACAGTCAACTCAGATACTGTAAGCTGAAAATGTTTATGAATCAAATTTACTCCAACAGAAAAATGTCATCACTTCATGAGAATTAAAAAGGATACCTCTTTGGCCCATGTTGAGATCACAAGTACTGTTACAAACAGACAACATTTGAACATGTTCCAAATTTTCTATCGTGTAACAAAATCTTAGTGGCAGCGGCAATGGAGACTTCCCTTGGCGGGACACAAAGTAACGAAAGCTTAAAGATTTTTAAGGGTAAATGTCAACATGAAAGCAGCAGTTTACCTTGTATTACAGGGCTCAAGACTAACATTTTTTTTTGTAGGAGCAAAATTATCTTTTAAATTAAAAGATCAATTAAAAGATGTTAAAAGATAAAACAAAAGGATAGAATTTTTCAAGATCTGATAGTTCTGTCCAACAGCAACGAATTATAACATACTATGTGCAGGGTCCACATCAACAGTAACCCCGGGGCCACTACCTAACTGTGTTCACTGATGCTAGCTTGTCTGCTTCAGGACCGATTTCAGAAATAAATACATTGACAATAACATGTGTTTGCTTTTTGAAGATTTCATATTCAGTATTTTGAGTTGTATCCACTTAAATAAAATAATGGCCATTGATCTTTATACCACGCTGCAGACATTTATTTGCGCGGTCAAGATCTTCCCATAAGGATCTGAACAAATAAAATGTCAAATGTTATATTAATTTAGATTTTACATTAAAGGAAAAGCATGCAAAAACTAATAAGTGATACTCATAAAAGCTTAGTGTATTATACCATGAATACAAAAGGCTGCTGCCAGTTCAGGGAGCTTAGTTCACTGGCCAAAAGGGCTCAATTATTATTGATCTAATTGTGTTCATAGAAATGTACCTGGCTGCCACACTCTGCCAAAAGCAGAGTCACCCTGGAAGGACCCACGGTTGCCTTGTGCAGGTTGTTCCAGACCTGGGATGTCCTGTCCATTGGGCTGAATGTTAGGTTCTGATCCAGTAGACTCCTTGTGCGCTATCCAAGCTTGTGCAAGGGCAGCCCAGTCTACCTGACCTATGGAGACACATGCATGCAATGAAGGCATACACTTGGTGGTATTCAAAAAATTAATTTGAGTGGAAGGTGCCCACTGCCCTGCTTACTAACCTGGATCTTGCTGGTGCTGGAATGACTGCATCCACTGCTGCTGGCTCAGAGGCCACTGCGGCCAGGGCTGCCCCCCCTGATCCCACATACCTCTCTAAAAGAGGCAAACTTGATTTACATTTATACCATTAGTGTTGCTGGCAGGACTACAGAGTTGTATGGGACAAGCGTTAGCGTCGTGCTAAAATTAGCTACAATCAATTGGTTATGGTTGCAAGGCTACATGAAACAGATCATTACGGAAAAGTGCATTGTACAAAATAAATGACTGACTGCTAAGCAATTAAAAGCACGATAGATAAAAAAAACTAAGCAACCCGATACACATACCTGGATCGAGATTCTGAAGCCAAGGGGGGTTAAACAGGCTAACCGGAGCTCGCTTTAGCCAAGCTAAGAATGACGGCTAAGACGCTGCACTTAGAGCTAGACAGTTGACTATTTCTTTTCCCTCGCGTTCAAATAACGTCTCTAAAGGATGCAATGGCAGAAGCGAATATCGTGCTAATTTGTGTGTGTGTGGTGGGGGGAACACTTCAACTTACCTTTTCCGAACAATTGCTCTCAGGCGCTGGTGATCCAAAATGGCTGCCGTGGGACGGCAAACCAGTGAGACCGAACCCAAGTGTGACACTCCGCCGCTTCCTGTCCACTACTTTTATTTGACACAAGATTTGAGTTGGACATGCTAATTTTACTACTCTAAAATACATTTGAGAAATGGGATTCTTCTTCTCTTTTTTTTTTAACAATTGGAGGACACCATACATGCATAACAAGATTCCATAATAAATGAAGTATTAAAGTGATCTTAATATTTGATTAATAATAATAATAATCAAAAACTTGACGAACCTAGCAGGGAAATGTTTAATAATGATGTTTTTTTAATTGTTAAAACCATGGCAATACATAGATTTTCTTTGAGGGTGACTTCAACATGAATATCAAGCAGGTGCGGAGCTCCGTGGTGGCATGGTCACCTCTGGTCACCCTCGATCTTGGGGAAATTTTCATTTTCACATGAATGCAGAATGATTAGATCCCTTAATAGTCTGCCACATTCCATTTATACTAACTGTACATTTTAAAAAAAGTTTTATAATTGATGTGAATATTAAGTCTATAAGAATCTGTCTGGTAAATAATATTTTTACTTTAACAGTAAATGCAATTTATGTTCACGTGAAAGCCTAAAGAAAAACGCATGACCACAAACATTTTGCAATATTTTGTCAATATTTCATAATTGGCGTGGTGTGATTTACAAATATAGTAAAAATCCTACTGAAATTATTTGGGGGGGGGGGGGGGGCACAACTCCAATCTATTGAGCTGGAGATACACATTTAATATGAAAATAATTATTCAGAAGACAGTGGAATAATACAACAATTTGTTGCTATCTGTGACACATGGATAGTGACTGCAGTACTTATTGGTTGCTTTTCTACTCTGAATGTTTTAGCATTTTGCTACATAAATGCATACTATCTATTTACTTTGCATACTATTAGTTCGGAGATTTCATGTAACATTTAAGTAAGATTGTGATCTGGGTGTGTGTATATGCTTTGTGAGGAGAAAAGCCTCAGGCACTGCGCAGAGCTTTACATGAAGGGATGTGTTTATGTTGTTATTAATTTGGATATGTGAGATGTGGCGTCAAACTGGGCAAGGCTTGCAAAGATGATGGCGTGTATGGTGAGAGCAGCAAAATTTAACCTGCACTGCTGGTCGACAGTGATGAGCCCTACAGCACCAACCCGTTCGTTTCTTACAACTGTCTCAAAAAGGGGAGGGGGGGGGGTTGTATTTTTGTTAACTGAGATTAACTCACGTCTAATGCATCAGCAGCATTTCCCTCAGCCAAAGGCCATGCCAGCTACCCCCGTATTTTAAAAATAGCCTTACACATTTCAGAAAATATTTGCTTTTTCATTGGTGGCAGCTTGACAACCTGTTCTAGCGTTGCAGCAGCTTGACTTGTGTGTCACAGCTTGTAGTAACAAGAGGATGCACATGGCAATGTTTGTGGACGTTGCCCTTTTCCTGATTCCACACCCACCTCCTCTTCACCAGCTCTCGACATGTTCCGGAGCAGCTCTGCTTTGCACCTGTCAGGCCACATCAGCAGGCAAGAAAGCTCAAATGTGGCACCATGGGACACAGACCGACAGAGGGTTTGTTGACACAATTTCAGAGGGGGGAAAACAACCAGAAAGACAACCATCCCAAATGCCGAGATAAAATAAAATTTCCATCACACTCTACGTTTTACTCAGGATGTGGTGTCTAAAACACAGACATGATTGGAAGATTTGATACATACATTTAATTTAGTTTAGGATGTCACGGTATCAATGCATAGCAAATATTCATTATTTCAAGATGAAATGTCATACAAACAAGTATTTGATCACGGTAAAACCCTGCATGCCTTAAGCACCATGACCTTGCATTGTTTTTATATTTAAATAAATATATACTGGATACAAGTGTATTTATCATACTGTTACAAACTATAATATACATAAATGTCACATATCCATCAGAGCATTTCATTTTGCATCTCTTCCTTTTCACCATGCACATTTCATAACAATAAGCATAGGCACTGAATTTGTGATCATTTTAAATCAAAAGCTCTGAACCTCTTTATTTTACTGTACTGTACATGATAACCAACACCCTTTTGGCAAATGTTTAATCAACCACCCAAAAACAGCCCCCTTATTTAAAATAGTCTAATTCAATGATCAAAGAATAAGCAATATATTATTTCAAGAGTGGGTAGGCAACTAGTCCTTGAGGGCCGTTGTCCTGCATGTTTTCTATGTCTCCCTGTTGCACGCACCTAGTATGGAGTATTGACTCCCTGCGTATTACATTAATATTTTTTGTTTTACTGGTAGTAAGGCTCGAATTCTTAAAGCATCTCATTCCTATGATTCAATTTAACCTGACCAATAGTAACGGTGTAGACATTTCAAGTGTCTGACCACTTGCTACTACAGTAGAGATCAAAAACTGTGCAATGAATGCAATCTAGTTAAATGATACAGTATTTTACATGTGCAACAACACGACTGCCCTAAATAGACACATGTATATATATTTTTTTATTAAATATACTTTCATTTTTCTTTTCAGTTCTGACATAATGGCAAATGTGATGTTTTGATACACTATATTCTTACGCAAAGGGCAGAAATGGATTGTACCATTTTTCCACAACAGTTTTGCCAATCCCTATTATTTTCTATGTGTTGCAAGTCAAACAGTACCATAATGTGAACTTTCACTATTACCTTGGGTATTATGATTAAATGACTATATTTTTCAAATGATGATATTTGATAGCAATATTTCTAAATTACCATATGACAGCCTGTGGTATGAACGCTGTTGGAGTCGCCCAAACGATCAGTGAGCAAAACACGTTTTTTCATCTAGAGCAGATGGTGCAATGGAAAATGAGTATAATCTTTTCCCTTTTCCAATCCTTGAGAAGAGATGAACACATTATACTAGTCAAATTTATGTCCTGCATGAAATTTGTTCACATCATTTCCTCGTAGAAGAGCAGATATGCCTGAGAAAGAAGAACTCTGGACTCTGGTACCATTTGGACCGTGGTATCACTGATGTAAAACCACTGACCATGGGAACTGCTGCTATGGTCCTTTGCACCTGAAACACAGGATAGAGTTTTAAACAGTAGGCTGTGACACAGTCAAAATCTTCTCTCAAATCATAGGTTTCTTTATTTGTCCCTATTTGTCAACTGCATTGAACTATGACATCCATTGAACTTTTTCTTTCTTCTAAATGTTTATTTTTATCTTGTCATGTATCAATCAATCAATCAATCAATCAATCAATCAATCAATCAATCAATCAATCAATCAATTCGTATGACAAAGACACTGCCGAACTCTGACCTGACAACTTCCGGTGATGTTCTGGGTTTTTTTGAGGAGCGCGGACTTTTACATATGCAGTGTAGTGACCACCACGCATAGAGCCACTATGCTCTACAATCCCATACAGGCTGTACAAGACACGGTCGCCATGCACCAGGTTCTGCTAAAATTGAGGAAATACAATTAGCAGTGAGAAAAATAAGAAAGAAAAGTAGAAAAACAAGACAAAAAAGGCATATAGCCCTAAACCACAGTTACACCCAAAGAATATTATGTAAAAAATACAGACATGGAGAAAAAGCAAAAATAATGTAGATGAGTGCAGGAGAGATGTACCTAATGTGGAAATACATACCTTGCATGATGCTGAGCAAAATGGTGCCAGATCTAAGATTAAAGGAAAATCCACATGGCGGTTCACCTTTCGTAGATTCATTCCAGCCTTTGAAGAGAAAACAGCAGTGAGGATGATTGACTCGCAGACAACCATTTTAAAACATTCACAACTGTAGAATAAGGTTTGTGAGACAAATCAACTATAAAAACAATGACAAACCTGGTGGAAGCGTTTCAAATGCAAAGTGATGACAGGAGGGAGTGAGGAAATGAGCATTTGTTTTCTTGCACTGGTATAGACCTTTTCCACCTTTTTATCTACAACAGCAACAACAAAACAAAACAAGGTTAGATTTTAAGCTAACAGATGCAATCGGCCTATTTGCCTGATAGCAATGAAACCCTTTTAGAATCCTGTGCAGGTAAACAGTGACTTGCTGTGATTTCTGCTCACCAGCTGAGCTGTTCTTGCGCAACTGCTTTTGTCTGCGTTCAGTGCAGCTCTCACAAAGCAGCTTGTTGTTGCCCATTAGCAGCTCTACAGAAGTAAACTGATGGAGGCACGACTGGATGGAACATTCCTTGGAGCCGGGATTGTAACTTTGGGAGAGTGCCTGAAATGCCCCCTGATGGTAAGGATGGTGGAGTTTCTCTCGGGACTTTTTTTCCTCTGGTTCTTCCGGAGAGCATCGCAAAGGGGGCGAGCTGTCCCCTGAACTAAGGCCGAGGCTGACTTTTGACAAACTGCTTACAAGCGGCTCTACAGTATCCCCTTGCTTGGAAGGTGATGATGATGAGGTAGAAACAGATACAGCGAAAGAATTGACAGTGGGTGTCGGGTGAGATTGGACATGACTGGAGCAGGAGGTATGCGGGGCCCACTCGCTCTCCGATGCCTCACTGTCGGCATCATTACTGCTGTCCTGTGGACCGGCGCCTCTCTCGCTGCCATCTGAGAGGCTTCCGCAAGTGGCCATCTTATGAGTAGAGACCCAGCGGGCCGACCCCCCTGCAATTCCCTCGTCTTCGGGTTGTTCCACGCTGCAGCCTGCCCCCTTTCCATCCATAAAACTGGAAGACCTCCGACCATGATGTTTCTGGAGGGAAAAAACAAAAACGTTTGCATTTGCATTGACAACAATGCAGTTCAAAATCCTATCGTCCTATTTGGATGTCAATGTGTCAAGAAAATATTAATAGCAGTGACCCACCTGTCCACTTAGTTTCCTGGTGTTTCTGTTGGCTGAGTTTGTCGTGGAAAGCACAGAAGTGTTTGTTTCCTGCTCCCGACTTCCTTTCACTGGCTTGACACTGTTAGAAGGTTTTGATATCTGTGGCAACAGTGTAACCCATCATCACCATAAAATGTTAATAAACATCTTCATTTGTAAGCATAATTAAGACTCTTCTATTCATAAAATCAACGTTTCTAAAAAAGATTAAGCATCTTACCCGTTCCTCTATGATGGGTAAAGAGATGTCTATGAACGCTTCCTTAACCGTTGAAATCTGAAAGACAAATCAGTGTGTAAAGTTACACTAGGAGCAAATACTCTCTTCTGATTATGTCAATTCTTGATTGGTTTATACACATCCCGTTCACCCAGCCACACTTACATGTTCACACTCTTCACACATAATTGTGTTGGTCAGCTCTCCGACAAAGATGCGGTCAACAAAGTTCATCTTTACACCTTCCTTTCCATATGCTGGTGGGAAGAGGAAGTCAATATTTAAATAGTATATGATTGCAACATGAAATCCACATTCAACAAGACAATGCAGTTCACCCCTTTAATGTCTCTCTCACATTGTCCCATTTAACTGTGCTACTTGTCTCACATTTTGTCAGTCAGGAGGTAGTCCTTACAGAGCTGTGATCAACATGATCTGCTACTGCAGCTTGCAGGTTTTGATTTGTAAATCCCTCTATTTACAGTGAAGCCATCCTGTTTCTATTTAGTAATAGCATTTCCTTAAACGGCCAGTAGATGGCACTATGTTTCTTAGCCATGTTAGTATAATGAACCTTTGACTTGGCGCCTGGTTTCCTCATTTGCAGTTTTCTCAGTGGGATTGTTGAAAGCCCTGAGGATTCCTTCCCTCACCCTCTGGAAAACAAATAAAATCAAATGTGATTTCACATAATATTCCTTGGAGAATTTGAATTAGATATATTGCAATTTAACTACCATGCGAGAGTCCTTTTGTATATCTTTACCTTCTTTTAATTACATACGTCCATTTAAAAAATTTCAACTTCCCTGCATAAGCTCTCCTTGACAGTTTTATTTATTATAAGCATCATTAGTAAAATAATTATAGGCCTTGTCTGAAACTGTTAAGATGTTTTTTTCTTTTCACGTGTGTGTGTGTGTGTGGGGGGGGGTGTCTCTTCAGAGGGGTCTTCTGATTAAAGATGACATGGTCAGTGAGTTGTTGGTAAGAGAGCCGTGAAGAGGCGCAGCCACAGTAAAGTACCAATCAATACATAATTGGCCATGGTCTGTGTCTATATTTGAGACCAGTCGCCCCCATTGTCCCGGGACCCACGCACTGGACTGGCTATTTAGGTCAAAAAACCTTGTTAATCCTAGTCCAGCCAGTCTCCCCGTCCCACTCAGTGAGCAAAGTGAGACGAGGTTGAAGCTCTCCTAATTAATTACCAGCAACCCCCACCCTTCCCCTCCAAAGTAACAGCATGCATGCTCCCACATGGGTAGGGAGAGGGGGGCTCTGAGGGGGTAGGAAGGGTTCCTGGCAAAAGGGTGTAGGAGTGGAAACAAAAATTAAGATGGGGTGAAGAAGGACAGTCCATGCCCTGAGAGAGTAATAACTACCATCTCAGTTAATTGCTGATAATTGACTGGGGCCAGATTAGCATATTTAGCTCCCTGATACTAATAGCCAATGAACACAAACACTTAGGGCCTCTGAAAGGAATCAAAGGATGGTCACACCCATCTCCTTCTCATGCTCAACTACACAAATTGTGGTATGCATGAAGATCTAATTGCAATGCATGACTCAAATAATTGAAATGTTAAAAATAGTAATGTATAAATTACCAGAAACCAATTACAAATTTGTGGAAGAATGTTTGTTGATTATTGATGTTTTTTGAGCATAACATTTTACTCCAAAATATATGTGGGTTTTTTTTCATTTCAAACGCAGAAGCGTAGCCATTATGCCACTGTATTGGTGAACACGCCTGGTTGATTAAATGCATTTGATTACATTGAATAAAGGCTGAACCTCATCCCCTATGCGTCCTTGATTAAATTGGAAAATGGCTGATGAGTGTGTGTGTATGTAGGGTGGGGGTGATGGGTGACCCTCAAGCACAATGGGGCAGCCCCGGAGTTCATTCAGCAGCTGTGGGTTTCCCAAGTTCGCACAATGATTTTGGTTCTGCCACTTGCAAGTCCCTGAAGTGGCACAACTGCAAATGTTCACAAGATTGAATGGGAGCCGAGACAGTGGGGCCTGGGGCTGACCACTAAACACACCCGCTAACTTCCCCTGCTAGGTTCACGTAGCCACTGGTGGGGCAACAGGGAACATCTCAGTCTTCTAAAAAGCGGCTTTGGGTCTGCTAATTGCTCTGTGAAGGGTTGGAGGTGGCAAAGCATCATAGCCTTGCAGGCATACACACGCACTTGAGCACAGGAGTACACACAGTAAAACATCACATTAAATCTGTAATGTACCAATACTGTAAAGTGTGATAACAAAAATCTGCTTCTCTTTGATAAACAAATATGAATATTTTATTTTTTCTCTATCAAAGGTAGAAAAAGTATAAAGGCTCATACTCACTTTAGTTTCCTCTACTCTTATGGAGTCCAGCAAATAGTGAAGGAGTTCCTGGCTGTCCTGTTGTTGATACCCTTTAAAGCGTGATGCCCTAGTTAAAGAAAGAAAAAAAAAAAGAGAAAAAGAAAACATGAAATAAGATAAAAGAAGCAAAATAAGATGCTGTAATCATTTTTATACATTTTGTAATATTGACAGACTAATCAGCAGTTATTCATAATATACACGTTCACTTAGCAAAAATCATGTTGGCTCCATGTTAACCCCCCCCCCCCTTGTCGGACAGTCGTATAACCTAAGCATTAACGCCTATTTGGAAGGGCTCTTTTTGCATCCGTCCCCTGGCTGTCCACATTGAACAGATGTGAAGACAGATGTCAGGGGCATATGGGCAGCAAAAAACACAGCCACATCAACCTGTTGGGCCAAAATAGCCACATAACCACAGGACAAGCTGGTATTAAATATATGCACAGCACAAAGTCAGAAGCAACACTTGTGGTTGAAGAGAGCAACAGTCCATGTGGTCAATATTTATGGTACACTATGGTAGTCCCTAATGCATATACAACACAAAGACCTTGTGGTGAGATGCTTTATTTGAAGGCCAACAACCTGTGCTTCACATCAGTCACTGGCAGAAGATCTAGTGTTGCCCTAAGTCAAATGCCCCCACCGTAAAATACGGCGACAATATTTGGTCTTTATCCATGGATTCAAAAGAGATGGGTGGAGGGGTGAAATTTGTGGAGGACACATGTCATTTATTTGCAAGACCTCAATACGAACACCATTTAATGAAATGCCCTCTTCTTGTGTGATCTGTCCTTCTGGGAGTGCGGGCAGACCAGAGTAAAAGAAGAATATCAGAATCACACAAGGAGACGAAGGAAAAAAAAAATGGACAAATGAAAAAAGAAAAGTTAACAATTGGTTTGAATTTGTGGGAAAGAGAAGGTCTGGAAGCTTGTCCCAGTGGAGGGAAGCAGAAGGGCCCTGTAGCGTTGCTCTCAATCTGGCCATCACAAACAGCTGCGGAGCTAACACAATTTATAGCCGGATGAGTTACTACCAGACACAAGGCCACACAAGCTCATACCCTGAACACACGCGTTTGAGCAACATGCACCCGTAAACAAGGCAAATAATTAGAACTATTCCTACACTAACTCACATGAGGACATAAACACTCCATCACAGTATGGTCACCTAAATATGCAAAAACAAAAAAGCTCGATTTTCAGATATAGTACATTTAATAGTGTACTATTCATGAGTAACAAACAGCTTTTTGTTTTGCACTACTACATAATCAGCCAAAATAATGTATATAAACGTCAGTAAAAGGAAAACCTGCAAATATTTTATTCAGACTTAAAGAGATTAATACAAGTTACCTTTACAATTTACAAGAGCTGCTCAAAGTAGTGGCCATCAGCCTGTAGAGATTTAACCTTCTAATGACCAAGTATAATTTTAGTTGTCAAATATAATCCACCTAACCAGACACCCAGGGATGCATAATATATAAAATGATTTGTTTCCCTTACAAGATTAATAAAGTAACTTTCTAAATAAGTTAAAAATGTCAGATTTATTACACAGGTAATTCTGTTGCTCCTCTGGACATGAAAAAAAAAAAAAAGCTTTCATTGAATAGGTTTTAGTGGGCAGCAGATTGTTGCATGTGCTTCGTGTGTTTGCCTCACAGTCCAAAGGCTGAGGCGTTGAATCTCTGCTCAGGTCCAACTCTGGCTCACTGCCACATTCCGCAAACTCTAAACCTGAAGGCTGAAAATATTCTATCCAGCTATACTGTATTGTATTTTATTGTATATTGTGTGTATTTGCAGGTTTTACAGTTGTTTTTCATTCACAGATGGAAATATGACTATATTACCAAAAACGAGAGCTCAATTAAAAAGACTCAACAAGACAATATATATCACTCCTCTAAATTTAGTAAAAGCAAACAAGGTGCTATTTTTGTTCAAGCAACTGTGAATATCTGTCTTAGCAAAACTGATAGATATCTTGCTTTCTGCGCAGACAAACATGCCCATCCAGTCTGATGTTTATATTTTGTGTGCGTGCAAGCAAGTGTGTGTGTGCGTGCGTGCGTGTATAGCAATAGAGAGAATTCATTGTTGCTCTTGGCTGTTTCCATCAGGGATGTAAGGTTTCCCATAAAGGAGTCTAAATAATATCTTGTAAAGATGCAGGTCTGTTGACATTCACAAAAAATAAACAGAGGAGAAAAAAACAAAGCCTTTTTTTTTTTCCTTCCAACAGAACTAGTATATTGGTCATCCTAAAATTTGAAATCATCCAAGAAAAAAAAAACTGGTGAAAATCAATGGTTCTTGGTGACGTTTGAAAATAATCATACTTTTGTTATAGTTGCATTTCATTCAATATTTGTTTAAATTTACAGTATTGCTAATCGTGCGCAAAAACATGGCGCTTAAGAAATGAGTGTTGAGGCTTAACACAATACCTTTCATTTCAAATGCATGGGAGTGGAATAGATTAGCCCAACGTAAGATTAGTTACATTTGATTGCAATGCTCACAGTCTGAATACACACGGGCTGCGTGAGTGCTGTGGGCTGAAATGGTACCAGGTGAGGTTGCGTGCACACACACGCGTGCATGCATATGCGCATAGAACAAATGCACAAGCGCCTGCTCGATGAAAGTTAGGTACCAGAATAAATGTCAAAGCCGCACCAGAGATGTACCCAGTCACCCAGCATCAAACATCCCGGTCACCCACCTGCACAATAGTGCAATACCAAACTCCTGCAATGTACCATGATTAAACAAGAACAAAGCCCAGACCACATTACCACAACATCTAAAACAATAAATGCCTGAATAGAAATATTGGAAAAAGAAAAAAACTCATACGCCAACCCATGGGTGCTAAACTATAAGTATGTGGAGGTCTACTATCGTATCATCAAAATAAGTAAGCCATGCAAGCCTAAGACAGATTTATATTGTGATCGTTAAGCTTTAGAAAGAGCATGTGGAAAAGTAGGAGACTGATAAATGATAGTAATAATAATAATGAAAATAATAATAATAATGATAATTGTGCCTTACTTTTGGCAAAGCTGATTAAAAAGGATCTTGGGATTCACTGGACCTTTTCCTGGCTCTTTCATGCACTGGAGGAACAGAAGCATGGCAGCAGTCAGGGGCTCAGGACTGGGCAGCATTGCCACTAATGGGGCCTGCAAAAAGTCACAAAGTAACAAAAAGTGCTATTATCGTTGATCACTAACAATTAACAAATTCAATTTTTTCAAGTAACTCCCAAAAATCTATTGGTCTCAGGCTAGTGCTGGTTAGAAATATCCACATAGGCTATGAAATATACCAACAAAATAAATAAATATTTGCTATTTGCAAACATTTTAAGCAAAGTATGATTTAAAGAAGAAATTCAGTCATGAAGAGAAAATGGTAGCTGTACCAGATTGCTCTCAACTGGTGGGCAGATCCTTAGTTTATACCCTTTCTCCTTCACTTCCTGGATGAGGTCAATGAGCATATGCGTTTGGGACAGATTCTGCAAAAACAAGAATTTTCACATTTCTTATCATTGACCTTGCAATCACAGGATTATATCCAACTGGATATTTGTTAAAGCATTCTTGGCTTGTTGCAATTCTTCTGGACATTCGTTAAAACATTCTTGGCTTGTTGCAATTCTGTAGTCATTTAAAATATCCATGTGAAATGTTGGACCAATTTAGAAGGATTCGTGGTCATTTTATCATGTGTTGCTTTAAAACGAAGAATGCGTCTTGATTAAGAGTAGTCAGTGTCCCATAAGAGAGAAGCATCTCATCTTTGCTTTCAAAAGATTTGTTTGGTCACATCTTGGCAAAGAACACAGTTGCTATGGAAAAGGCACAATAGAGCAGGCATTGTGAATGCAGACACGGCTCATCCTCTTAACAATTACATGTTTTCACCAAAAAGATTGCAGTTTTCAAGGAGACAATACAAAAGAAAAAGAGTGTGCGAGAGAGGGAATAGCATTCGCACTCACTCGAATTTCAATCAAAGAGGAAGGTCCTAGGGGTGATTAACAAAATGGTGGAAAAAAACAGGTTTATTGTTCAGGAGGCATGTCAGTTTGCAGTGACCATGACACAACCAGAGAGAGACTGGGGAGGGTTGATGGTTGAATTGTACGTGTGGGCAGGTAAACATGTCCAAGTTTGTGTTGCATTTGTCACTGCATTGAATGTATTTCTAAGTGACCTCAAAAGCTGGCCTGTTTATATAAAAAAAACATTGTAAGAGTATGTGTTTACACGTATTGTGCAAACATAAGAAGAAAGCAGGTCATGACAACACAAGATCAAACAAACACGCATCAAGCTGTGTTTCAATATCACTAACTACCACTGTTTTCCTCACACGGTAGTCAAGCTGATTTTGTGATTTCGTGATAATTATTATGGCAAACAAATGGTTTGTGTGAGATAATAAGTACAGCATAGCATATAAACATTGGATAGTCCCTGATGACTAAAGCTGCAACACAGCATATTATTTCAAGCTTTGCTTTATGTTGCTCTAATACATTTGATTTTGACCTCTTCAAGTTAATCTTTTCTCAACCTGAGCAGATAGTAGATTGTAGACATGAAGGAAATTGATGTTTTTTTTCTCTAAGCCGATTAGAAATGTACCAACCTGCATAACAGCATTGAAGAAGCAGGTGTTGCCGAGGTTATTGATGCCTTTGACAGGAACCAAGGCACTGTTGATGACAGAGCTTTTACCTCTTGAGGGTTCATTATAATCAGAGCGTTCCTCTCTCAGTTTCTGGATTTTGGGCGATGTCGCTAGAACACGAGAACATAAAGTGACAAGATTGATTGGCTAGATTAACGTGAATTTCAAACTTGACAAAGTTCTTCCTTTCTTGCACACAGGACAAAAACAGGTGAGGCATATTTTTTTCAACCGAAACGCTGGACTATCCAAACAGTAGTTCATTTGCTCCAGCAAGATCCATTTAAACCTGAAGATAAGTTACATATTTTACCCAGATTTTGGGTCAAATCTACTATTGTGCTGTAGTTTTCAAGTTTCAAGTTTTGGGTTCCAGTCCATCTCACGATTACCTCACATTATTGCTGCTCAAATGACGTGGCCTGAAATTAAGTGGAAAATGTGAACTGACTTTCATGGCCCATCCCATAGTTTTTGAGAGTATAGAGGTCCATCTTGTTGTGCTGGTGCAGCACTCCATTGAGTATTGCCAATTACATCTGGCCTGTGCTGGCAACATCTGGGGTTTCCAGCTATTCCATGAAGCCATAAGGGAACACCCATATGTCAGAACACACAATGTGGAAGTAGGGAAACTGAAGACTTGGATGAGAAAATAAAGTGCTTTTCCAGACTTCATTTGACACTGAAAATATATGAATAGTTGAAATGTAAATGACAATTGAACAATAGAGGAAAAAAATGAGTATCTCTTTCAGAATCAGAAACTAATGTCCCTTAAAGGTAAATTAATGTTGCAACTGGAGCACAACGGTGACAAGTCACACAATGACGAAATAACATAAGACATAAGTGAAAAACCAAAAGCTAAACTTAAAAAATAAATAAATAAAAGCAAAATTCATACTTCAGCAGATGTGGAATTACACACACATCTGCTATGGTGTGTGTGGGGATGAAGGACACAGTGTCAACAGCCCTGATGCAGCTTGAGTCCGAGAGATCCGACTGGCACTAGCTGAGAGGGAGGAGAGGGACAAGGAAACTAACTGGGCGGAATGGGGATGCCTATGGACACACTCTGCATCTGGGACCATCACCCAAGGTAAACAATGTTCACGGAGCCATCTGGTTGAGACTGGGTGGGGAGGGTGTGTGTATGAGGGAGTGGGTGCAGTGGAGGACAGTTGAGGGGTGCAGTGGGTGGAGGGAAGGGTTGCAATGAGCACAAGCATATGGAAAAGCAGATTTTTCCTCTCCCTGCAGCAATCAACGATGGCAAATGTCAGCATGCGCTATGTCCACGCTTGACTGTGCTGCACTAAGCACCACCACCTGGCCCTTCTTGCACAGCCAACGAGTATGGGCAACAGTAACAGATAGAGTGGAGGCTTTCCCCAGGGTGGAGAAAAGCACCACGGAACTCAGACTCATCACATGTATGCACGCATGTACACCAACACCTCCTGCACTCCCTACTTGCTGTCACACAGAGACAAACAAATTGTTTACGACATGGGATAAAATAAATAACACAATGACCTGTAACCACACAAATATTATTCCAGACAAAATGACTTAATCTCACAAAAGACATACTCTACATTCCTGTCGAGAGTAAATGGTTTTTTTTTCGCTGCAATGGAGGAGCAACAATATTTTCACTCCCTCCCACACTGACCAAGCATCCAAAATAACAGCATACTGTATTTCTCAATTACTGCAAACAATTCATCAAACTAAGAGCAAATGAAAAAGAACGTTGAGAGGCTATTCCTACGATTCCTAATATGACCATCTAAACGTTTGGCCAGTCAGTTTTAGGCTTCCATGTTTGCTTTCAGTGGAGCAGAGCAAAGGCAGCTCCCTTCATGCAGAGCAAGCAGTCATGAGGAAGGACGAGCAACACCAAATGTCTTATTAATTCACTAATTTGTTGTGACTACAGGGCATAAAAAGCTTGCTTCCTTGCCATCTGAGGCCAGGCGAGCTCAGTGACATTTTAGTTACAGACACATACACATGCCAATATACTAAGTGCAGAGCTTGGTCAAATGAATGCTAAAACATGTGATTTTGCTTATGCTGAATTGTACAAAAAGAAGAATTACCATGGATTTATGAAATAATCTAAGTGAGATTAGATTTGTATGGCTCATTTGGGAGACTGCATGGCAGTAATCAGACAGACAAAAAAACAACAACAAAAAGTGCACACACTGGCCTACTTTCATGCGCAGTGGTGGGAATTAAGACAGGATCACCCTTGATTACCTCCATGAAAGCCCCACCAGGGAACAAGCATTTTGCTGGCCACTGACTCGTCTCGACAAGTTAAGGACAAAAGCTTAGCGCACATTTCACTTCCTACCTTTTGGTGGTAGAAGCTTTTGCCAAAATTCACTCAAACTAATACATCACACCATGGGCACACTTATCCAAAGTCCATCATGGGTCAAAAATAACTGCCACCAGAAAACAGAATTTGAATACCTGAAAACCTTGACACCTACCACCATAATGAGGAAAAAATAATTACTCCTCACATTATTTTGTGATAGTTGAATTGCTCAGGAATTTGTATTCATCCATTCCCCAGCTATTGTCAATGGAGCGAGTAGCTAGCTGGACAACAGTTTGTCGATCACCGGTAAGATTTAAAGGGCTTCCCAGGGCTGGCGGACATAGGCCATCATTGGATTTGTTAAGCATTTGTTCCTCCACTTTGTGGAAAGTAGCAACCGGTGTCACAGGCTGAAAAATGCAGAGGAGACCTATGTAACAACGATTGCTCTTCTTCAACTACGAGAATTGCAACGGAATTTTGGGACAGCTATCGACGAAGCTGTGAGATTTAAAGGAATCATTGTCAGGCTTCTTTCTGACAAAAATCTAATTTAAACTGTTTACACATACATGTTGGAGATAATGTTTTCCTACTGGGCTGTAAAAGTAAAAAAAACCACATAACTGACTGAACATGTTATCATAGAGTAATAGTCTACATGTCCTGAAGGGTACAATAGACCAAATGGGGAAAAACCCCACACAAAAGACTGACCAAGTATAATTAAAAACAAAACAAAAAACACACAAATAAAATACCACGTACACAGTTATGAGAGTAATTATTCAGTATCATAGATATCATGACAATAAATTACGGGATTATGGTGGGAAAGATTGTGTGTCTACTTCGAATCTTTTCAATTATTTCACAAAGACAACCCATCTCCATTGTGGGAGAGAGTCTAAGTCCCTGAGGTAAACAGTCCTTTTAGTGGGATTCTGGTACTTGAGCCAAAGACCTTGATGGTGAGAGAGCATAGTTAATCGACTTTTAGTTTTCAATGAGCTGTTGTAACAAATTATTGTGGGTTGTGAAAACACCCATGCTAGGGCTCCTTTGTGATTTGGGGAGTATGGCAGAAGCACAACATCTCTCTCTAAAAAAAACTGGCCTTCAGACTGAAAAGCAATTTTACAAGCTCCTCAACAAATAACAGTCTATTTTATACAATAATGGCTGTCTATTTCTATAGCCATTTGGCCAACGGGTGTGGTACAATTGGATGGTAGGAAAGGTGACTGGTAATTTATAGTCTAAACAGTCGGTAGGCTAATCCAATCAGTTAATAGTTAGTAGTTCAAACATATACTGTGGGTGGGTTACCAAAGATCCACAAACGTCCTTTAACTATATATGCCAAACTTGCTAAGTTAACCGTAAAGCTCTAGTGATGAAAAGTTTGCCAACATACTGGAGGATCATAGTAGGATCCAAACCAATACAGGAAATTATTTTTAGATTTTGTCAAAGAAATTAAACTTGCCCATTAGCCAAACATCAAAAGAGCTTGCAGCCCTACTTGTCTCCACTGTGCGGCTTATTCTAAAAAAAAAAAAAAAATGCTGCTCTTTAGTGCCTTAACTGAATAGCACACAATAGATACACATTTTTCTTGAGGTTAATTATTTTCTTGACAAACAAATTTTATTACACTGTGATTTTCAGAGCCTGCACGCCCTTTGGGAAAGAGTACATGGCTATTCAGTTTGGGATTCACAATGCAAACTCAGTTTGAAACAGTAGGCAAACGCGTGATAGCTTACAAACAACTCAACATGGTCTCTAGATGCAAATTTGTGCCCTCCAGCTGTGGAGGGTGATACCATTTCTTGAACTTGATCCGGACTGTGACTCCCACTAGTGCTGCACAAGGGCCCAGAGGTGGCAGAACAGAACAAGAGACAAGCGACCGAGTGGGAAAGACAATGGATAACGGAGCAGAGGCCCAACCTTTCACAGCTGCTCACGTTCTTCAGGGAACCCAGCCGGGAAGCATCACTCAAGCGCCTAATTTCGTTAATGCGTGCAGTCATGCACAATGTACAGAGAGAGTGGATGACTGTTCAATACTACAACTCTTCAGCTGTGGTTGAGAGACTGACTCAAGACCAGCCTGGATGTGCATGGCTGGTTACTCTACGGACACTGGTAAATGGACAAATGGACGTTCAGGGGGGCTTAAGTTGAAACTCGTGACACCACATCCCATCATACCAAATAATACTTTGGGTTTAAAAAAAAAAATAATAATACAAATTTCCATCAATGCATTTTAATGGATGTCAATAATAAATAGATTTTCTTCTATTCAGGGGCCAGCAAATAGCACTGTATTGTAAATATTTCATTTTTATGGCTGTGATTTATAGTCCAAAACATATAGTAAAACATTTTACAATTCTGATGCGATATTATTGCTTTAGGACAAAAAGAATTGATAGTAGATATGAGGTGATTTATTCATGTCTTTACACACTTGTGACAATAGGTGCTGCTCATGACTAGCGTTTGTCCAAAATGTGGACTGACAAGTGAAGTGACATAGGAATGGGGAAAATCAAGAGAAACTATCACGGTTGGTCTTGGTTGTTGCACATAGCCACCACCATCACACCCATCGAGAGGATGATAGGAGCAAGATTTCCTATGCAAGAGCAAGAATGATGCCCTCAGTCCATCAGTGTTTATTGACTTTTTGAGTAGAATGTACAGTGAATGTGATATTAAATTTCAAAAGATTTATATCGACATACGTTTTATAGCGGCCGTGGCTCAGGTGGTAAAGCAGGGGGCATTAAGTAACCAGAGGGTCGGCAGTTCAAATCCCACTCCGAGTCATATGTCATGTCCTTGGAAAAGACACTTTGCACACCTTGCTTCTGGTGCCACTCACACTGACGTATGCCTGAGTGCGAAGTGTGGTGGTGGACAGGGAAGGCTGTAGTCCTTATAGTTTACCACCACCACCAGAGTGAGTGTGAGCACGTGAATAATGTAAATCTGAATTAAGATCAGAGGATGTTTGAGAACCATTGTCAGTTTGGAGTATGATGGAAGCCCTTTGAGACTTGAGTGTGATTTAGGGCTATAGTATAAATAAACCTGACTTGAATTATTATTATCATTATTATTATAAACAACCGTTTTGAACCGAGACTGACAATGGTTGCTCCTAAGCAGTGAGTACGTAGGTGAAATTGAGGATTGCTAACAATCTTTACCAGCAGGGGGAGCAGGTATACTGAAGTGCACTTTCATGAGGCCACCTGAATCTGACAAATTTAAAATGTTTTGAAACCCCTCTAAACCAAATTAGGTCTAATTCAAACGTTGAAACTGTTTGACACAATAATGGTATGAGGATTATTTATTATTGTTGTTCATCAACCCTGGGAATCTGTTACGCATCATGATACTTCCCGATGGCAATGTCAAAACAATGTTGATTAATAATAACTGTACTTGATTATGAATATAGTTTGTCATTGTTAAAAGGTCCTTGTGCTTAATTTCTTGGATTGGTGCCATATTTGCATGGTGTACATGAATACATTTAGTTTTGATGAGTTTCGCATTGATGAAATGGTAATTAGTTCTAGGAGTTGGGAGACAAACACCCTACCTGACGTTGCCTTGACAGAGTGCTTCTGCAGAAAATCCAGCGTCTGTGCCAAGGCTTTTTTGTTACAATGAGTGGAGAGCTCCTCATTACATTCAAAACACCTGCAGGGAGTAGTCAGGCAGGAAGATCTCTCAGTGAGCTGTTGTAAAAGTCAATAATACTCAAAACCATGACATGCATTGACCGTAACAATGAAGTTTGGCACATATTTTCAATATCACAATTTGCATATTTTGTCATGCTGGTTGATTTTGATCCTGCGTGTACATTTTGTCTGAATTGGGAAGCTTTCTCACCAGGCTTTCCAAGTGCTCAGGCTTATGGTGATACAATGAGACTCTGGATAAAAAGCTTGGTGGTGCTTGACAGCATGCTCAATCCCTGAGTGGTTACAGGCCTGCAAAAAATATGAAAAAAAATATTACAGAAACAACACATCCATGCACATAGGAAGCTTAGCTTTCATTATTTCTTTGCAGCAACTGTCAATCTCCACCATGAAGCCATTTTCAAATTCGGATTCAAGTATGGGTGAGGAACTCAAGAACATTCCCAGAGGTGACCTGAAGCCACTACTTTAATATCTTGGCTGCGTGATGAGGGTCACTCCAGGCTCAGGTCAAAAGTTTTCATCCAGGATGTCTCTGTACACTGCTACATTCACCTTACCCCCCTTCCTGACAAGTCTCCCAATTCCTGCTGCTGAAAATCATGTGTCACTGTGAGGCATGGTTTTGGTCTTATGACCTAACATGTCATCTAGCATTAAGTAACGTCTTACAGTTAATCTTTGTCTCATCCGACCAGAACATTTGGTAATTGATGGTCTCAGAGTCATTCTGTTTCCTTTTGGCAAACTCCAGATGGGCTGCCGTTAGCCAAAACCTTAAATTCTCCAATGGGTGTCTGAAGAAATTCTTACTTGGAAACCACATTTGAGGCAAACTAAGATGTCTTGAAATGCTGCTGGCTCACTGTTGATCATGGTTCTTTCCTTCAGGCACTCAGAACACACCAACCACAAGCTGGACAACACAGATTTCTTCACTGAGCTTAAGTCCACAGCCTTTGTCACATGCTGGCAAGTCAACCCTGTTTAAGAAACATAGAACGTTAAAATACACTTTGCAAACAGCTAAAAAAATTGTATAAAATTATCTGACATATCAAATATTATCTTTGATATATTTTTTTGTTGACTTGATGTGATGTGTACATTTGTATGATGGAAACAGAATTTATTCGGTATAAGCGATCTGTGATGATCAGTTATTACAAATATACGAAAAAAACAACAACATTGTGTTGAACTGGTCAAAGCCAATAACTTACCACTAACTTCATCTGATGATTCGTCATCTCGAGGTTTTCGTGGTTTATTTGTCCGCTTCGTCATGTTGGCGGTTGTCGAGGACAGGGGCTCCTTAAGACGCATTTGGAGCTCTGTAGATTAAGACTTTGACGTTATGACACAAAGCAACCAGTGTCCCTTAACTTGTTCTTTCCCCTTGTCATTAGGACTAGGTGATTAAATTTATCGAGTATTTCGAGTCAGGGTGATTTGTCCCTCCCCCTCTCAATTGAACAATGGTTTATGTAATCTTTTAACCTGTCTATAGCTTACTTGGTAGGAGCACATACCCATTCACCACGGGGTTCTTGGTTTGAATCCCACCTTCAACTGTGTATTATAAATATCTCCATGAACAATGCAATTCTAATGGATTTTACTAATATGATTAAATGCAATTCAGCGTCCATTCAAATAATTTCATTTGCATTCAATGTGACAGTAACACATTGGCTACATTTACATGGACATATTTATGTGGAATAAAAGCCTGATCGGATCAAAAATGCTGCATGTACACACCTCGTTCGGTATACTCTGATCCGTCCAAGCCCTTCCCGATGAGAATGTTATCTCTCCTTAGTCATAAAGTGTGTTCTTCGTTTGGGGGGTTAATATATTTTAAATCATAAACCTATAACTGTCATGTAATTAAATGTAAAATTCAACATTAACAAGACAAACTAATTCAATAATCGTTCTGGTTAAATTATCCATGTAACAGTTGATAACAATATAACATTTAATGTATTCTCCGTTGAAATAATACATTGTTAGGACATGATCATTAGGACAGTTTGGAATTAAACTTGTAACAACCAATTTTCTTGCCATAGATGTACTCAGTGACACCTTCCTCGTGACATTCAGAACTCATAAAAACGAAATTAACTAGTAACTCACCTATTTATTTTTTCGATCCAGTGATTGACAGTGTTGGCTAAAACCAGTGATGCTAACGCTCACTGGCTAGCAAACGTTACCTACAGGCTTTCACCACTAACAATACAATGAACAGAACTGTTTACTTTACTGCTTATACGCTTGGAAACGAGTGTATAGCGAATTAAAGATGGACCCATGAAATAACAATTACAAAGGACACATCCTCTGCTCAGGTTAACTAGAGCTTGTAGCATGCACTAGCAATATAAACATGTGACGCAGTCGGAAGCAATATGGCAATCTGTAGTGTTGCATTCAGGGACATCAGGAAACGGCTATCACCAAGTTGCTCATGGCGTTCTAATATTATACTAGGGTTGAGCGGAAGAATGAATTAAACAAGTAATAAATTTGATATGCATTTAATACAAAGACAAAAAATATCAGGTAATTCCAATTTACCAGCAACAGCTATAAGATCGCAGGGTGGCTGCTCTCGTAGTATTATAAATATATATTTTTCTGTAATTTAAGTCAAGTCAATAACACACCATGTGCCATTTTAGTGCGCACCAAATTAAATGTATGATTTGTCATAAAAGTAAACAATGCCATTTTTTTTTTCCAATTGCGTGAAACCCTCTTGCCCTATTTTGGTCCTTTGCGTGACCCGTCAACTGCTCATATTGCGCAAGTGCGCATGCTCAGTCGGCTGTTTGTATTGTACACTTGACGGGTTGCTGTATATTTATAATTTGTGTTAAGAAGAATTTGTCTTCTTACAGACGCTACTTTTTGCACATGGCTTTCCGAGTATGTTTAAGAAGTTCTATAGTCGCCCGACGACTGTTGGGGAACAGTAACTTTCTTCATAGTGCATTTGTTTCGAGCAGCCGAATCCCCCTACCAGAACCTGTCAACACTCGTCTTTACACAAGTGAGTTTTTCTGTTTTGCGTTGTTACCAGTTCACTCAGTTTTTACCTGTACCTCTACTAGTATGTAACAAAAACTAACAATTTTGTCTCATGCATACCAATATATGGTAAATTGTTTTGTTGTCCTTCAGCTCCAGCGTTGTGGCTCGGTTGCCGAAGATTCGGTTCGGTGCCACAGATCACGGATGTGACCTACGAGCAGTTGAAGAAGCTCTTGGTCAGCGGCAAGACTGTTGTTATCGATGTCAGAGAGCCATGGGAGCTTCGAGAATACGGCTCCATTCCTGGCTCTTTAAACGTTCCCTGTAAGTGTTGCTATTCCATAATTGGAAATATTATGACAGAAGCGTGGACCAGAGCCGACCAAAGCCCATGTGACGCCTCTGTCGAGGAGTATGGCGCCCCCTTCCATCGACAATTTACTGTACATATGCTTACAAAAGAAGTCAAATTTTAGTCTTAAATTTATAAGATCACGTAAATGGAACATTTTCATTTCATGACTGTATCCTATTGTCAAATTATGGGAGTGACTTGTTGCAAGACCTAATCGAACAAACAAAAAACACCCACATTTTGACCCCTGTTTCTGTACCCAGCTAATTGCAATGTGAAAAGGGATAGTGCGTAAGCGCGATGCAGTAAAATAGTTAAAATTGCAGTGATTACAAGCATTCAAAAACATCTTGGCCATAAATCTAAAATATTAAGTGGAAAAACCGTAAATGTCGCAGTAACTGAGCGTGCCTTTGTGTGCGATCCAGCAATCCAGTTTATTGTGTGCCGTTCTGAACCTCAAAATGTCATATGTCGGGGCCGTCGGAAACTGACTCACTCTACTTTTTTGCCTCCTGTCCGTGACTTACCCATATGTTCACAACCCAATATTGAAGGTCTCAATACACCAGCTGTGAAACACTGAGGGGGTCATCTGTGTATTGATGTCTTTGCAGTGGGCCAGGTGAGCACAGCTCTGCAGCTCGATCCAGAAGAGTTCAATGAGAAGTACGGCGGTGAGATGCCCCGGAAGGTGGACAACATTGTGTTCACCTGCCTGGCAGGCATCAGGAGCAAGAATGCATTAGAAATGGCCTCCGAACTCGGATACAAAGAGTAAGACTCCTTCGTATGGTCATAGATTTTGGCAAAACTTCAAAAATTCTTTCTAAAAGGACTACGAGGTCACTTTCTTTGTTTTTGGTGATTAAAGAAGGAATATGTGCTTTTGTTTCTGTAATGTGACATAAAAAATGTTTTTGTCGACTTCATGATTCATTCTGCTGCTACCATAATGAGTTACATCATCAATTAGGACCAATAAGTCCTTTTAAGAAGCATCCTTGGAAGCACAAGGCATGCAATTAGTACCTCCAACATGCTTCACAGATGAATTTGTCTGTTTTGGATCATAAACAGATTATTTTTCTCTGCAGACTTTGGTCTCGCCATCACCTTGGTAGAGGTTCATATCGGTCTCATTAGTTCATAAAAGTCATCTTTGTACTTCATTGCAAAATCCAATACGGCCTTCCGATTCTTTTTGCATCTTGTGATATGGGCACGTATGCTTCTTTCAAAATCTTCATTGATGGCGTAACACATGAAGGTCACATGACTTCTGAAATCTACAAAACACTTTTACCTAGCAATTTACAGGAAAAAAGGATGTACCAAACTAATTGAGAGGATATTCACTTCCTCTTAGGGGAAAAGTGGAAGATCCTCGATGGGCGAAGATCTTAACCCTATAGAATTTCACTTCCAGACGAGTAGACTGCTTCACAAACAAATGAAAACTGAAAGAGACTGCATTCAAATCAAAAATGCAACAGTCTGCTCAAGTTAGTAGGTCATGCATCTATAACCCTCCACTTTTTCCTCATTCTTTCAGAGTTCAGCATTACCCAGGTGGATGGCAAGACTGGGCAAAAAATGAACATCTAAACTGAAGGGTTTGCACAAGCTCAAGCTTTTTTTTGCTGTTGGATTAATGCTGCAATTTATCTGTAATTTACATACGGTAGGGAATAAGAGTGTAAAAAGGTTTTACACTCTTATTACAAACAGAATGTACATTATTGACTCTTTTGGGATTTTGATTTATCGTCTAAACACATTTAATACTTGAAATATTTGTGAATTTTGTTTGATCTATCATTATTGACTAACAATACACTTAACGGTAATATTTAATACTGTTAATTATTATGAACTTATAGATGACATGCAAACAATGCCAATATCATTACCCTTGACTTGAATAAATGCAAGCTATTTCCCAATGATGTACTATGCAATGTTGAAAAAAGTGTTATTAAATACTGTGAACAATTCTACATTCAAGTTTATCTTCAGGGTTTTGTAAACAGATGCTGTCGAACTTAGAATTGCTCAGAATTATTAAGGTTTTGATTTACCAAGGAGTTTTTTTCTTTCGTGTATATATATTTGATTGAGTTTATTAAAAAAGAAATGGTGTGAGCCTAGATTACGCGCTCTGTAAACCGAAATGAGTCTATTTATGTTTCAGGTTTAATGGTCACTACCACCAAGCCTCCATGGAGTATCCATAAGTCCTCCTGTTTGACCTGTCTCAGCAAATGTTTGACCAAGGTCCTTGTTTTCTGAAGAATTAAATGTTACAGAAAGTGCAAAGTCAATAGATAAAACTATCACTGAATGTCATAATTGATTTCATGTAAGAAATCAATTCCCAGCAAATGTTGAAAAGGATGCCATGTGACACACACTGACATCTGATTGTCCACATGCAAGATTATAGACTCACACTTTTTGTCTTTTGTTTTTATGTCCACATTTTTTTTCCCTCCCAAAAAGTCAAAGATTGTTGACTGATTAACTGTAGCCGATAAGGCGATAGACCTTTGCTAAAGGTTTGATGCAATTAAGCTCTCCTGCTCTCAAACAAGTGTGACAATGGCCTAGCTTTTGCTTTGTGACATTGAGTGTACATACTGGCAATGGTCCAATTCATAGATATCAATCTTGGGGGCCTAGCGCTGGCATGACTAATTGCCGCCTGCAAAGGATGTCTGTGAGGATTGCGTGCTGTATAATTTCTGATCAAGTGATGCTTTAGGTAACAATAGATAACCCCACTGAGCAGACCCGACCACTATTTTCTCCCCTTATATCACCGTGCCATGTCAACTGTAAAATTCAGACTACAACGCCCACCCCCATCTTCTGCCGGCTTATTTCCCCTCAGTAGTAGTTAATTCCATTTTCTTTTTTCTGCATTTCTGCATACTCTTGATTTTAATCTGCCAAAAACAGACCAGACTAATAAGTACTAATTTGTGTCAAATCTTGCCAGGGCTCTTTGTCCCTCCACCGCCCTCATCAGGTCACCCTCCAGCTTCTGCTTGGCATTCAATTAAAGTCCCTCGTCCCATCAGAGCAGATCATGTCAGTTCTGCATCTATACTCCCTCCTCTGACTGGCCAGAGCTTGGTCTTCATGTCTGTCGACTGCCGTTGTACATCCTCAAAGGTAGTGTGAACCTGCAGGTGAAACCCTCATTGTTGATGGATGAGGAGATAGATTATAATTGTTCAACCCACATACATGCTGATATACATACACAGAGACAGGAAATATCGCAACTCCTCAGCAGAAATATTAGTCAATCTTCACAAGGATCAAGGATGCGTACCTATAGGTACAATTTCATTTCTGTCTACATGTGGAGCTCCACTGTTTGTGTTCCAAGATCAATTGCTTGAAGGGTGACTGTATAACGTTGCCATGTCGGTCTTATTTGTAGGCCTGTATGATGTAAAACATTTGCATGGATTTATAGATACAAAGTTGTGCATATGAATATTTATCTATTTCTTACCTTGTCAAATGATGGTTAATAATTACTGTAAAAAAATCATAAACAATTCTGTTTCTTGACATTGATAGAATACTAAATATGAATAATATCATTAAAGGCAATTTGAGCAAATTTGTTATTTCAGAAGCGTGAATCAAAATGGTAGCAAACCACGACAATCAGCACCAAAGTAGCTCTCTGTGCTCCTTTCTATCTTTATGCAGTCAGTGCATACAATTAGAAAGGACTAATTGGGTCATAATTCACAAAGCTGACCTTCACTAACAAGTGCATGTTCGTTTCTTGCTCTTTCCATGGGTGACCAAGTGAATGTGAGTTGTCGCCAATCTCTGAATGCTCTGTGAGTAATTGTCAACCAATACAGGAGGTCGTATGTTTTTCATCCAAAAGTAACTTGGATGAGCTCCATCTCAGCCCTGACCAGAATAATTCTTGGAAAACATATAATAGACACTTGTTAAATGAGCTGGCATACAACTACATATCTCCTTTCGAGGCCAGGCTATTTAACAATTATAACATGCTTCTTTTATGAAAACTTTGCCATTCTCTTTTCATTATGAAAAGGCAAGGATTACACGGTAGAGGGTGACCATTGGAAAAACAACGATGCCTTTGATGACAGACAGCAAGAAATCCCAAGTGACCCTCTCTCTCACCCTTAAACCTTGACACCTCCATGGTGACCAAACCCCATGTCTGGGTAATGACCTTTGCCCTTGAGCAGATGACCATGAATGGCCTTTGCTATGGTTTTGACCCATGAGAGTTAAATATACCTCTGCCTTGCAATGATGACCTAATTTTTAAAGCATTTAAGTGACGTGCACCACCATTTTGCTAGAAATAAACTCATCAGGAGTCATGTTAAGCCCATTTTCCTATGGACATATGGACAGATGATGGACAGACGGATAGCTCGATCCATCCTCAAATCTTAAATACATTTTTATTTTGCTCATAATCTACTGAGCTAAAGCAAGTATAAAGAAAATAGTACAACCGAGAAAGAGTATGGCAGTTAACCTGACACTTTCTGTAGGGCCAAAGATTCCATCGGTCAAATTTTGGCCTTACAACTGAATGACAGCATACAGCCGTTTCCTGTCCTCATTCCATCCACTTCCACACCTTTTCTTCCTGCTACTGATTGAGAGCGATCGAATTTGGCCAACAGATGCCAAACATGCTCAGTGTCCTACTTCAGGGGCTTGTAGCAGAGAAATGAAGCATACCAATCCCAGAGAAGCTGAAGGAAGGCAACACATGATCGTCATTTCCAATTTGAATAATGCTACACAAATGCATGAGTTTAAATTAATGAAATCAGGGTGTCACTGTGAATTGTTTCTGTCTGGCACATGGAGTCTCAGTATTCTTTTTGGTTTTAATGGGTCTATCCACATTGAAGGAGAGTGAAGAAAACTGCATTTAAAGTATGCATTATTCCATATGGGACAAACCTAACACATCTGACACATTTATCATAATAGATGCAAGAGTTACCATGTAGACATTTAAGAAACAAATTTAAGGTTGAAGCAAATGGATGGCCCTTTTAATTTGAAAAATGTAAGTGTTTGCATGTATACTCATGCTTGGAGGGGACAATTAGTTCGACTGTAGAAATGTCAATCGCCCCCATAATGACGTGCGGTACGATGGTCATGTCATTAGATCGCATTTTGTTAAAACGATTTACTAATGCGCATCCAATCTGAATGGACCGTATATATTCTTATACGTAGACTTGACTTAAGGAAATCAGATACAATAGCATTAAATGGTGGAAAGGATGAAATTCATCATGGATTTAATTAACAGCTTCAGTGTGTGCGTGAACGAGCGGGCACTGTGTTTATCGTTCGTGTGCGTGAGCGCTGACAGCGGAGCTCTCCATGGTGCCTCTCAAAATGCCGGCGCTGCAATAGATCAGGGTTAAAATTGAAAATTGAATAAATAATATATTTCCATCAAAGCGTAAACAAAATTCCTCTTGAATCATTGTGTTTGGGTCACCTCAAATTACAGTTTAAAATTTAGCTAATTAAAAAAAAAAAAACACGATACAGACTTTTTTTTTTTTCTTACAAAATTATGTAATGTTCCTTATTGGTAAGAGGATTGCTGTTACATTTCGGTTCAATTTAATTGTGACATTTAAAAAATAATGAAGTTATATAGCAATGAAGTAACATGCAAATTACAAAATAAACTTGCTATTATTATTTTTTGGCAAATTAAAATCCTATAAATTTTATTATATGTTTATCTTATTCTATTCATTTATTTTATTTTTTTAAAATGCAAGTTGATGTGACTATTTCTAATTGTGGCCATTTCCGCGTTAAGTAACGGGCAATCCGTAGTCCACCACGAGGACATTTAACAAACAACTATGAAATTCGTGAGATAAAAGCCATAAAACATCGGGTCCTTTTCAAGTCTATATAGGCCAGTGGGTTGCATGTTAGAAACATGCTCTTTGCCATTAGTTGTTTTGCATAGACTTTTGCTTTGCAGAAACACGCCGCACATTCAACTGGGTCACTAACCTTCATCCCGCGGCAAAAATGCCGTTTTTACCCTGAGAAGCGGGAAGGAACTGTGTATTCATCAAGGAGGCAAAAGTTGTGACTCTCTTAGAAACTGGTGATCTTCAGTCACTTTTGTGCATATGCTTTGGTGGCTAAATCCCAATTAGAGTCGGCTGACACGCTGCTCTATTCATGCGCGGCCCTGCCTGCATACATTTGCTGGGGAATGAACGGCTTAAATGGATGTGCCGCTAAATGCGTCGGACACCAGAGAGAATCGGCCTGAGTGACACTTTCTTTCTGAGGCACTCGAGTGAGAAAAGGTATGAATTTATAAGGTACAGCGAAACACATCAATTCACAAGACTTCACACGCCTTTGTCCGAATCTCCTCATGCGAGACAAAGTGAGTTTGAACCCGGGAAATGGGACTGAAAAAGTCCCAGCGCGGAAAGTTTTTAGAGACTGGATTGCCAAAACTTTTGAATAAAACCCACACACGAACAGCCTGTGATATGACTCTAATATGCTTTGCAATATGAATCTGGATTAGAATCGCAATGATGTCACCTGGTGGGAGTCCCATACAAGCTCAATTACTACTCACGGGGGTCGCTAATATCCCACCCGCATTAACGAGATGGCCGGTCCTTGGTGCAGCTTGCTTTTTTCCCTTGTACTCTCAGCAAGGAAAGACAACCGGTGCACAAAAAAAATTACAAGTTTTTTTTTTTTTTGTCTTTTTAATCTTTGTCCCCGCGTGGCTTCAAATCAGTTAAAGATGAATTAAATGCACTGGTGTCTGCTGAAAGAGGTGTGACTGATGTATGCGGAGATGTCCACTTCCATGAAGAGAAATAATTAATTTCTTTCATTTTTTTTCCCCTCAAAGCCACTTCTAAAACGTGGGAATCTTTCAGAAATAGGCCACACTGCAAAGTGAGACAATGATTGGGCCGTGTTGAATAGAGGCAAACAAAGTTTTATGGGTCGACATAAAAAATGTGTTTTCTTGTGAGCTCACAGGGGTCTTAAATAGTGGGCCATTGAAACCAGTCCAGGAGAGGTGGTGGTGAACCCTTGGCACCGCTCAAGTATAGTCAGCGAGCATGAATGGAGATCCCTGGTGGGGTATTGCTCTAGCCTTGCTTTGCAGACAGGTTGTTCCTCGATATTCATGGCTCATAATGGCCAACCAGTTAAATCAGAGCCCCACCGCTTATAGTAAAACATCCAAAAAGGACTGGCAAGAGTCAAGCTTAGGCGCCCATAAAACCTTCCTCTCCACTTCAAATAATTCAGTTCTTCCCAGGTCGTAATTAAATAGCTTTACAAAGTTGCCACTCTTGATTGACTCCACAATACTGTCATAGAATAAAGATCCGACCATGTAATTAATGTTTCTTTTTCTTGTGGAAAAAAGGGAAGAGACAATACCGCTAGTCAAACTATTTAAATTAATTTAATTTTCCATCCCAATTGCTTCCAAGTCTGCTTTCATGCTTGACACATGCAGTTAGCCTGTGACTTTTCTTGTTGGCTTCTGTGCACAACGGAGTGACTTTTAGTCAGAAAAGTCCTCCCTTGAACAATGCAGGGCTGGATTTAGAGATGGGGATCTAACATGCTTTACAACAGCACACGGCGCGGATGGGAACCGGCGGGAGAGAAAAAAAAGCGATGCGTTAATAAATAACCCCCCCCCCCCGCCCCTCCCCTACACAGTCAGGCACTAACATTCCGTATATTGATGAAATTGTTCGCTTGTCTTTGAGTCGACGGTACGCGCAGGAGGGAGGCGCAATACCGGGCAGGAGGCCTTCACTTCCACCCACGCATGCACCGAAATCGATGTGCATTGTTTGTTTCATCTACTATCATCTCCAAAGTGATAAAATTCCCATGATTACCATTTCAATTAAACGCATTTGATTAAAAATGTAATTATTGCTAGGCGTTGTATGACACTTAATTTTGTATTAAAATCTTGCTGGCCGTGCGCCAGAATTGACGACACTTGTTGGAGTGGACAGGTCAAATGTTAACATGTTCAAGACCTGAATGGCTCGCCCACAGGTCCTTGTTCTCTTCATTTGTTTGGACTCATCACTGCATTATCAAAGGACCTATGTCAATAAAAAAAAAAAAAAACTACTGCCGAACCACATGTTGGCGCCTCATTTTTCCACGCGCTTCCTTTATGGCTTTTATTATTATGTTATTATGGGTAAGTATCTTACGTTGAATAAATCATATTTGTCAGCAGGAAAACATTGATGTACTCTTGTTTTTTTCCATTACAAAATGTATTTTCTCCTCTTTGCGCAAAACGCAATGCATGAAAATAACGCAACACGTGCTTTGCGTTTTATTTTATTTACGTTGTATCAATGATTAAGGAACTAATATGAATATGATTTTTACCGGAATATGTTCGCCCCAAAATGTGTTTGGCATACATAACAACGTTGTCTGACGCTCATTACAAGGGAGACACGTGCCGCAAAATATATAGAGTGCGACTCAAATAGAAAATACAATATGATAATTTGTGTAGGCGAGAATTAGAAAGATGTTGTCTGAGTTTGACCTTTTTTCCCCCCCACTTCTCCTGCTGCTGGTGCTTCCCTTTCAGTATACCTGCCTGATCTCAAGCCGGCACACGCCGAGAGTCAATAGAAGTTAACAAGTCCTCTAAACTTCCCCGATCCTTTTGTCTAAATGAGGACACAAAGGAGGAGAAGAATACCCCGCTTTGAAGTTTATAAAAAGCCTAAAGAATGCTGGCAGAGTAGATTTAAAGTAGCCATTGATTCCCCAAACCTGCCTTGAATGGAGAGAATGGGAAGGGATGAGGATTTATGGTCAAATTATACAGTGGATTTGTCAGTTAAAATATCGGAACTGTCTGGAAGACAAAACCACATGCTGAGGATTAATGGTTGCTCTGGACCTTTGATTATGCATCCTCTTTTCTCTGCCCTTGACAAATTGGATTTTGGGGATGGGAAGGTCGCCTGGCCCTTTGTGTCTCCTGACCAGTTTGGAGCAATTCATTATTCGGCGAGGCGAGGGAAAGTCTCCATGTGACCATGCAGGCCGGTGCGTTGCACTGTCCTCACAGCTGCTGGATTTGCCCGGCGCTCTCACACTCACACGCACGCGCGCGCCCGCCCGCGCACACGGCCCCGCAAACTCAGGACCACTCTCTTCCCATCTGAGCCACACTAGCATCCCGGGCTGGGGAGGGGGTGGTCAGAGGGTTGGAGGCGGAGGGGGTTACCTTTCCTACACCCATCACTAGAAAAGCGGGGTGCGTAACGCCACCCCTTCACTTTGAGAGCGGATATTGGCCGGTTCTTTTTCTCTCCTCTTCCTCCTTGAACCTTCTTCCCTGCACTCTCTCACTCGGTTTCCATCAGCCTTCATGGTTCTGATCTCACCCCACGCCATGCAAGCCACCCGGGCGTCCACCACCGTCAGTGTGGTTTCAGACTGTGGAATCCCGGCCGGGCTCCGAATAGGTCCGGTCCCTGGCATCTTTAAATTGGGGAAGTACCTGTCGGACCGCAAAGAAGTTGGGCCAAAGAAAAAGGTAACTTCAAAACTGGATGAACTTTTTCATTTAATTTCATTTTTTTCGTACGATATATCTTATTTGTAACTTTTGAAAAAAATATCCACGTGCAGCTTTGACTCGCTCATGAAACCCGTGGTCGTTCTTTTTTTTAAAAAATTAGTCTATGTTACAGATCGGAATTCCTTCAGAAAGAAAATAATAACCTTTTAGATTTGTTTGTCAAGTCAATTTTTAAATTATAGGAGAAATATCTGCGAATACTTGATTTATTTTATTGTTGAAATAAAAGAACTGGATTTGGACATTTTTAAAAGAACACTGTCAAGATCGATTTCTCTTATTAATCGGTTCGGCCTGTCAGCCAGGAAATAATTGAGCCCAATCAGCGGCCAACTTGTCAGTCTGGGCGTCTACTTAACCGTTCTAATGGGCGAGCTGGCCTGCTGTGTGCGGCTTTCATGCCCTCAGCAGCCTCACATTTCTCTGCCTGGCGGGCCTGTTATCTCGATGAGTTGCTTAATTTTAATGAAATATGGCCACAGCCAAAATGTCATCGGAGCTTGGATGAAAAAAAAAAAAAAAAAAAAGATTAAAAAATACATTCATGTTTTCTAGAAGGGGTCCAATTTTCAAATCAGTCTCGGACTTTATTTTATATTATATTTGAACAAAAAAGTTAAATTGTCACAGTCTTATTTATTGAGAAACAATAGTTAACAATTTGCCACTATACATGCATCTAGAGGCTGAGGCAGTTATTGTTGAGGCTGTCAGTGGTGGTGATTGATGCATCTAAATGCGTGGCCCCGGGCTGAGGGCGTTCATCAGGTGCAATCTCCGTGTCAAATGTTACGCTTGAATCTTTAATGTCCTTGAACAGTTTAAAAACGCTCTGACACTCCTCAAATTTGTTTCCCATATCAACTCAATTAGGCCTGTATGTCATTCACTTTAGTAAATTATCAGCGGAGCGGATAAAGACGCATTAACCGTGTTTTGGTCATGCGTAAGCGCAGCACCTCTTGGTGCCATATTCACGCTTAGTGGGAGGAATCTAAACAGATATCAAATTAAAAGTATACAAAACGCGTGGGATAAATGTAGGCTAAGTGATATTTAAAAGTAATCTGCTAATTTCTTGTTTTGATCAGATCCGTTTAGTGCGTGAAGAGTGTGTGGATGAGTCCGGCTGTCCCGTGTCAGACTGGATCGGATACATCCGAGCCGCCAGAAACACGCAAGAACAAAATCTAGAGGCTGTTTCTGACCTACCTGGTGGACAGGTAAATATTAAATCCACATGTGTTCTTTATCATGAATCACTTCCGTTATTATTATTATTTTTTTAAATAAAACTGTTGACACTCCCGTTTGTTTTCCTAATATTCTAAGATATTTTACCGCGTGATGAGAGAAATTCCTGCAGGAGAAGAACTCAGTGTTTGGTATTCAAACGCTTTGGCCCAATGGTACGACATGCCCACGACGGCCACCCCGACGCACGACGAGAAAGGTAGGCAAAACTCATCCTAAATTTCCTCACAAGTTTGGATTGTATATATAATACAGGAAGAAGAAAATCCTTCTCACAAATAATCTTTGTCAAAATATCGGGCAAATTAAAGTTTAGTAATGTCTATCGACATTAGAGGGCCCGTCACTGCACTGTTAAAGGCAGCCAATAGCGATCTTTCCAGCGCTTTAATCTGGGATGGTAATCAATTAAATATCGTCATTTTCCCGAGGTACTTTTTAAAATATTGATTTATTTTATTGATGTCTATTTTGGTGAAGTTATTTCGTTTGAAATCCATCACATTTGCGTATTTGCATCACATTTACTTGACAAATCATGTCATTATTCAACCACCGCTTTATAAAAAAATAAAATACCCTTGGAAAAAATAAATAACCTTTAAATAAACCAATCTGAACTATATGTGAGCGCCCTCCTGTAAAAATAAATTCTAAGATGAAATGGAACGATATATAATTTAACATTTCAAATGTATGCGTGCCAATTTGTCTACTAAAAGGCACCTTCTTTCTTGCATTCACATTTTCGTATGGTGCTTTATATTAAGGGATTATTCAAATCTCCGTGATCTCAACAAAACACCAGCTCATTTGGAGTTAATCCGTTCAAAAATAAATCAAAAGATTATCAAGAACCCACTGCAAACGAATTGCATTAACAGACAATGGGTTATATATATTTTTGTAGCTGATCAAATAAATCCGATCAACACCGCAAGCGAGTACAATAAAAAAAAATAACAACATGATTGCCGTGTTTGAATTTCGGAAATTAAAAAATGAAAACCTTCATCACATTAAAAAAAAAAACAACAACAAAAAAACCTGTCTATGTCCCTGCAGCTTCAAAAAAGAAGAGGCTGGTTATTCAGTTGGGGGTTAACGAATGTCACGATGCCATTAATATTCATTTATTCAAAAGCAAATAAATTCAAAAAACAAGTGCTTCACGGTAAATTAGGTGGGTGCGTTAAGGTATTGTGAGCTAATGAATGCTAACTTTTATGTGGGGTGTATATTGCCCTGATTCTCGGGCCCAGCACACCGCGTGTATTCGCTCGTGGACATACGCTGGCTCCCATTATTAGGCGTCAACAGATGGGGTAGCGTCATTGTTTCTACAGACTTGCGATTTCAAGCCACAGCTGCTGTCACTTCCACGGGAAAGAGCCCAGAAAGGAAAAGTAGAACCTTCAATGCATCGCCAGATTGGGCTGGGCGTTTGCTCTTTTGATGGGGTCCGTTAACAATGGCCCGGGTGAGGATTACAAAATCATTACATCTATATCAACCTCTGAATACTCGCCTGGGAGTCATTAAAAAGATGACTCGCCCTGGCTGTCACCCTTTGCATCACCCAAAACCCGATCGGATTTGACTTGTTAAAAGTTCCTTTCAAGGGAAATATATATTTGAGTAATAATGCTATACTAATGAAATTAACTATTTCTTGAGTCCCGTTATATTTTTTTTTTCGTTCTGGCATGTAGTGGAGATTGGGAGTGACATTCAATAATTATGTTTATTATTTTGAATGTATTGTAAAACTTCACTGCAGTACATTGGGAGCTGTTTTGACTATTTTGAACTTTCCAGTTCAGCTAAATAAAATAACACAACTTTTAGATTTTTTTTATGCAATTCAGTTCTGAATGAGCAACAGCCACACTAAACATTAAGAATAAATTAATCCCTTTTATATGCTGATTGTGTATTATTATTATTATTATTATTATTATTATTATTATTATTATTATTATTATTATTATTATTATTACCACTAGTAGTAGTAGTATGTTGCTGTAGTCATGTAGATGTTGAGTTAAATTTGTAAATTGTGTTATCATAGATTATTATCATATCTCATAATACACTAATAATTGGACTCATCATAGCTCATAAAACAATCATAATTCTTATTTGTTTCAAATCAATTATTTGGACATTTGGAATGATGCATACACACAGGTTCTCAGACTTGGAAACATTTACCAGTGTCTCATGTGTAATGACTGCAATCAATGACACAAGCGTCACCAGACGTTTTTATTATTATTATTATTATTATTATTGCTATTACTATGATTATTGTTTTACAATTTTCATCACAATTGATGTTTAATTAGTCTTTTTTGTTCTTTTGTGCAGGTGAAGAGCGCTACATCTGTTGGTACTGCTGGAGAATCTTTAAATACCCCAACACACTCAAAGCCCACGTGCACTTCCACTGCGCGCTGAGCAATGGGCGCGGGTTTGTGAACAGCGAGCAAGCCAGAGGCACGGAGAACTTCAGCAGATCTCCAAAGTCTGGAGACATCCCCAACACGTCTTGCTCACCCAGGAGCTCTCAGAGCATCTCCTCCATCTCCGACTCCAGCAGGAGGTCACTGACCTCGCCTTTCTTGGGCAAGGCTGGACTGGTGAAAAAGAGTAGCTCAGAGGAGCAGGACAGAGCCCTGGACATGAGCGTCACTTCATCGCGGAACCAAGGGCACATGCTCGGCCTTGGCGCAGCATCCTCGATGCTGAGTTCTATGGGCTTCCACCCGGGTGTCCGCTCTGCATTCAAGCCAACAGGCGTCGCAAAGGTCCCAGTGGTTGACGCGCATCGAGAGGATGCCAGCTCCAAGATGGGTGCCTTCGGCAAAGTCATCGGGAACATGAAACAGATGCGAAACATGGTGGGCGAGACGTTAAACGGAAGCGGGAATCCCGCAGCAAAGTGTGCCCCAGGTATAGGTGACCCTCCAAGTATGGTGCCATGTTCCAACGCCATCAGAGGCTTCCCGTTGCTCCCTCATATAGAGGAAACGTCGGCTTTCAAACATGTTGAAAGCCGAGTGCATGCCGGGCTGTCCCCCTCCCGATACCCGCACATGCACCCGGGACTCCACTTTGAAAGGTTCTCTCTGCCCAACTTCGACGGTGTCAAGACTTACGGTGGCGACTGTAACATCCCCTTGATGCCCTTCACTGTTTACAATGGAGAGTTTCTGTACAGTTCACCATATTACCCTCTTAAATTCCACTTCAGCAATCTCCTCAAGTACCCAGAGTCCATGCCCTACTTTGGCGCACCTTCTCTCAGTCAAGACATGCAGGGCACAATCACCAACATTGATCGGGAGATAGCTATGCACACGCAACAGCTGTCTGAAATTGCCAATGAGAAGAACCGGACCAGACTGGACCCCTTGCCCGCAGGCAGCACCAGCAACTCCAACTCCGGCAAACCAAAAAAGGGACACTTATGTCTGTACTGTGGCAAACTGTACTCCAGGAAATATGGCCTGAAAATCCATATGAGGACTCACACCGGCTACAAGCCGCTCAAGTGCAAGGTGTGCTTCAGGCCCTTCGGTGACCCCAGCAACCTGAACAAGCATATTCGGCTCCATGCGGAGGGCAACACCCCCTACAGGTGCGACTTCTGCGGCAAAGTTCTAGTCCGGAGGAGAGATTTGGAGAGACACGTCAAGTCCAGACATCCCGGTCAGAGCGTCAAGAAGCTGGAAGACAAGGCGGGCCTGTTCGATGATGCCGAGTTGAAGAGCGACAATGACAGCGACGTGGACGTCTGCTTTACTGACGACCAAAGTGAACCTGAATCCAGCAAGAATAATGACTGAGACTCCACTAAAAACAAAACAACAATGAAAGACAATGAAAGAAAAAACATGAATATTATTAAATCTGGCTTTGAATCCTGCCCTCCACTCCTCCAACATTTTATTTATATCCTAATCCTCCACACTTTGGACTGACAGCCATTTATTGACATTTCTATTGCTCTATTTCAAAGGGACGTTTCTCATAATAATACAACGCCATAAAGACTGTAAAATAATCAAGTCATGTCATAGACTCTACAAATGAAACTTGGTGTTTTGAAATGCAAAATGCAGCCAAGGTTGTTTCAGTGTTTGACACACTGTCGGCTTTCTAAATTCAACAAACTGTTTTAAATATGTCACGACTTTCGCTTGTCTTTTTTTTGTAATCTTTTTTGATAAAAGAGGGTCTTTTTTTTAAATACATCTTGCTTCACAAAAGGCCTGCTTTTATACAAGAACACTGCAGTTCAACAAAACTGGAAAAATACCAAATTTGTTATAATTTGTTTACCAGTGACTGGTAAAACGGACATATTGGCTTATTATTCCCAATAACATTTCTTTTACAGCAACCTCAACTGCATTTTAAGGAAAACATTTAATTGCAACCAAACCTCTGCCTGGTGATTATTATGACAATTAAACCTATTTCCTTTGCATCATTCGAGATCCAGCTCCTTGCACCTCTCTAATGAATACACATACTTAAATTTGCACTTTCTCGAGGCACGCTGTTCTTAAAGAAGCAAACAGCTGTTTTTATTTATGGCATTATTTCCGAAAAAAATGTATAGATCTATGTAAACTATGATATTTCACATAACAGTGTTGTACAAGCGTGTTAATACCTCATTTTGTCAATGAGGACAATATTATATCCTTGTCTTAAATGTGGCTGTCTTTCTGAAATAAATCATGCAAAACATTGTGTATTTCATTCATACGACTTCATATGAGCAATTAAGACCTTGTATATTTGCAAAAATAGTTCATAATGACTGAACTCATCCATGCGTATAAGCGTAAAATTCCCCCAAATGTGAATATGATTTTTAGACTGTTTAAACCTTCCTAAATCATTAATAATAATAATAATAATACGTAGTGTTAATAAATGATATTAATTACTACCATTACTCTACTACTACTACTACACTAGTCAAAGCAATTATTACTATCATTCAGTTGGTTAATTGATCAAATAGAGTGACTGACATTGTCGCTTTTATAATTTTATGCTTTTTATTTGGTGCTTTCATTTTCACATAATAAAAATACAAGATGCAAGTGAAGCCATTTAATGGTTAGCGCTGCTTTCATTTCACTTGTTTATGATTAGCCATCAGCCTTCTTTGTTTCCCTTCACAAATAAACGAGGCATCTTGCAATGATGTTGTGAATGCACTTGCCAATGCAGGTGCACAGCATTCCTACATGCCACAATGGTGTGACCTTGGTGTATATTCTGAAACCATTTGTTTTCAATTTCGAGGAAATCGACAGGTAGTCGTCGTTCGAGCATTGCCATGGTAATAATGGCAGGAGACAAGTCAAAACAACAGATGGATGGGGGGGGGTTAATTTATTTTTAATTTAAGTCTTGATAGAACTGATTAGGAACATAAAATAGTTCATTGTTTTATTTCATTCTTGTGGGGATTTGAGACAAATTCGATCAATATTGACTGATGTACACATTTCACTCTATTCATTAGGCCAAGATACAATAGCAAAACATAATTTTAGGTTGAGGAATTCTATACATTTTGGTCTAGCAGAAACCTAAGCTCTAATTAAAACACAAACATCAGATCAATGTAATATTTGAGTTTAACATGAATAATATTTTTCTGCTTGACCAATTAAAGATGCTGGCAATACAGGTACTTTTACAAAACACTCTGCATCTTTTGACTCTGCTACGGCTATATGCAGTGATTGCTCTTTGTGACTCTTGTCTGACTTCACCATGCAGGCCTGCATGATGTAATGTAAAGCGATGTGAGTCTGACAAGGATACAGAGTTATGAAGATGATGTTATGATAAAGGCTGTGTGACACAGGCATCATTGGCTGCCTGAGCTTGAGTATGATTCAAAATGTGAAAAAAACAAAACACAAAACAAAAAACACAACAATGCTTGCATAGCAGGTAGCACAACCAGCTAGCACTGCCCATTTCAGAGAAGTGAATGAAGTTTTTTTGTCATTGTTGCTGAACCTAAACCAGGAACCTAAATATAAATATTTTATGTTGTTTTATGTATTGAATATGTTGTCAGCAATTTTTGAAGATTTTTTTTGGCTTGAATTTATTTTTCTCCAATGCATTTTAACTATATAGTATTTTAAGGCTGAAGGAGATCCAGGGTTTGATCCATATGGGAGAATATTTTTTTTTTTGGTGCCTCAATGGAAAGAAACTTTTTTTTCCCCCCCCTAAAATATGGCAGAACATGACAATTTAAAATTTCCATCTCCAGCACTGGAGAACAAATTTGTATCCTTTAATGTAGCAATCGTATCTCCAGTAATGTCAGTCATCCTTCAAATAAATACTGGCATCAGGTTTTTTTTTGGCGGCTAATTCTGACTGCAGTGACGCATGTTTTGACAGAAAACAAAGTTTTGGTATTTGCCACATTTAGCTTTGGAATTAACAATAAAATGTCTCTTCAACCATTACTTGATGATGAAATGTGCTAACCACCTGTAGTGCAGCACTGTACATTTTTCCTGAACAACAGACTCACTACTATGGTCAGAAAATGTTGTTTTGGGTATGCCATACCTGCGCACACTTACACGAACATTTAACATACATATGCTGTTTTCGTAGATAAATGTTGTCAGCAATTATACATGAAAGCAGTAATGTTCAATTTGGTCTTGGGCCAAATGTTTGCATTTTTAAGTTTCAAAACAAATAAATTGTTCTGAACAAAACCAAAAGTAGTGAATGGCAAGAGTGATTAAAGTAAATGTTGAAAGAAATAATGTAAAAAAAAAAAAAAACCTTCAGAGTGCATTTCAAGGTTGCACACTGCCCACAACTGGCTATTCCACTGTGTGATGAAGCATCTCTGACATCGAGACAGTGGATGCCTATCTCTTCACCAAGCCAATGATACTGAGTGACTGCTATGCTGCAGGTATTTTTGGACATAAACACAGGTAGAGTCATCACGCACAACTGGTCAGACAATTCTTGAGAGATATGGAACAAACGACATGACATCCACACAACATCAAAAGTGCCTGACAGAGTAACGAGGACTGATTTTGCCGCTGCTGTCAGCCTGTTCTCCTGGAGCAGGTAAACCAGGTAGGGTAAACACACTGCTGGTTTCCAAAGGTTGCACAGGAGGGAAGAAATACTTGCGGATGTGGAAAAACAGAGAAGGCACCATGAGGGCAAAGTGATGGAAGTTGACATGCATGCACAACTAACTGGAGGGAGGCAAAGAGAAGGACATCAGCAGACAGGAAAATTGACAGCTGTGCATTTGAATCAGTGCATCAACTAACATTTGCTGCCTTTGGAATTGTGCCTGCTCTGCTTCAAAAGGTCAGAGAATTATTAATTTTTTTTTAGTTGACCTGAAAGTTCTTTTTCTTTTTTGCAAGGAAGATTATTAAGCACAGGAGCAAGAATCAGGCAGCGGAAGGAGAAAACGAGATGGCAAGTTAGGCTTAGATTGATAAGTGAGCAGAAGCAGTTGATGGATGAACCACAACTTCAGCGGGATAAGTCCCCGATTTGGCCTCAGTGTGTCAGTTGTGATAGCAGCAGGTAGAAGGTTGGGACTGTGACACACCAGCTGTGGCCCACTGGTACTCACTCCTCCTCCATCCCTCCACCACCTCTGCAACACATACACATGCTAAACAGGCCACTGTCTCTGCAGCCTTCCCACATTCAGCTGCAAATGAGCCCGCTCTGGGCCCCAGCCCTGTCTGTTTGATGTCATGAATAATGAGGGATGAATTTTCATCTGCCCAGGTTTGTGAAAACTATAATATCTATTGTTCGGATCCCTCATACAAAGCAGTCAGGTCTGAGTGCTCAGGAGACCATTCATGTCCAACTTACAAACATCTACAATTCAAATCTCAACATTAGCAGACTGATTTGTTAAAATCAGCAACTTTAACAGTGCGGCTACATTAGACTCCCCATGAACATCGAAAAAGCAAACAGTGGCCATACTGTCATTCTAAGAAGAAGCTCATATGCTCAACATGAAACATAGGCTCATCCATTTCATTGTGACTCAAGTGACTTCTTTCTTTCTCTTTCTTTGTTGTTTAGGGACATTAATGAACATTTCAAAATAGAACGTAACTGCACCCAGTTACAGTCAAAAGATTCATTTCCTGAGGTGGGCATCATCCGTACATCCCTGAGTTTCCGTCCCTAACCCACATGGGGCTAGCCTGCCTCTCGTCACTGAGAGCCAATCGGTGTTGAAAATATAATTTCGACATCACACACAGGCGCAAGTTAAGGTGTAAATGACAGTCAGCAATAGAAACAACTACAATTACCACTACTTTTATTCTACTACGAATAGAGTGGCATAAACATATGTAGCCTGTCAACATGATCCAATTCTAAACCACTGTAAAGTACAACCACAAGAATAATAGCTATATAGGTGTCATTGCAGTATATTTGTACTAATGTGGCTGATGGATGTACGCGTGCACAGTGTAAAGAATGTATTTTCCAATTTTACACCATTTGATGGAAGATGGTCTGGTCTTTATGCTCCAGGACTGTGAAAGTGGCAGGTCTAGTAGCTGCCATTGACTAATTGGCATTCGAGAAGGCGGATTGTATTGAGACCCACGGGCAACTACAAGCTATTACTGAACCTCAATGAGAAAAACATTTAGCTTGTCAGCTTGTTGACATTTCGAAAGAATGTCTTTTTCTGAGACATTTAGATTCATTGTCCTGCATATGTTAGGTTGCTGCAAAGTTTTCTATTAATACTTGAGCTGAATAAACTAATTCCTCTGACAAGATTTTTATCATTGAGCTGTGTCAATCGTAAAAGTTATACATGCTGTGGTCTATTGATTTTTCTATTACCTTCAGCCTACTAAACAAAGCGAGTGACTGCTAATGCACTTGCCATTATCATTCAGCTTGCTGAACAAGGTCTCTGACGGCCATCCTCTCTTAACTATCCAAAAGGACGAACATTTAGTCACATTTGTATACAGGTTACCTTGCTTAAATAGACACATAAAGGTATATTCATAAAAAAAACACAACACGTAATCATTTTATTATTCTGCTACTTCATGATAGAAAATAAAACCGCTGTCTAAATCATATGCCTCATTTCACTTAGACTCCTAAGGTTAATAAACCACTTAACATGACATTTTTTGCAAGTTAAAGAAGCTTTTAGAATGATGAGGGCTTTTTTCTATGGGTATTCAGTAGTTCCTCAATGTATATCAATAGGAGTCTTTATTTTTTGAATGTGTTAAGTAGGCTATTCCTTGCTTTTAATTCATACGATGCTAGCTTTCTCTTTGCAGACTGACCGAGTAGGTGTCACACACACTGCTCAGCACACTCTCGATTGTAATTGCACAAACAAGTTGCCACGTCTTTTCCCCATTTATCAGTCTCTCCAGTCTCATCCTTCCATCTGTCCATCCGTCCGTCCGTCCGTCCATCCATCCATCCATCCATCCATCCATCCAGCCGCTCAATCTAATAATTATGTAAATAAAAATCAACCCATTTAACCATTAATTTTTTTAGCCTTGTCTGTTGTGTCAGGTTAGGATTGGAACTTTTCAGTAATTTTGTCTACATGATGCTGATTATCTTCACTGCATTCTATGTTGTACCAATGCCTTGAAAATTATTTTGTGCCTTTTTCACAACACCCGACTGATGCCAAGAAATTCTGCTATAACATCATGAAATGTATCATTGATCAAAATTAATCAACATCTTTACACTTGGTCAGTGATAAGACAAGGCATCATATTTTATTTAAATAAATTATTTCCAGTTTGTGTTTCATTTCATTTTGTTAACATTATGGTTGATGTAAAAGGTGAAAATAAAATAGTGAGCAGGGCTGTGTCGACTTTTTATTACTGAAACATATAAACCGATATAAGATCATCCATCCAGTCATATCTCTTAGTAGCCGCGTTGATGTTTGGCAGAGTGAATGTGCTTACAAATGCAACCTATTTTTTAATCTTGAGGTGACAATCATTACCAAACACTACAAAGGCTGACTATTTAAACCCTTGCTCTTACTGAAGACTGATTGATATTGACTGAAGATGAGAAGTTAAAAAAAAAACTCAAGAAAGGCAGGAGAAAAAAGAAAAAAAGGAAACAAAAGCCACGATAGACGCTGGGAGAAAACGTGGAGAAGAATAAGAGGACGGATACCCAGAAAGAGGGAGACAGAAAGAACAAGACATGCATTGAGAAAGATGGAGAAGAGGAGGTTCTTTTGGGGTGCAGTGGGCTGTGAGACAGGCCCATTCACTATGATCTAAACACTGCGTCCCACTGCGCATCGGCGCTCTCACCCAGGCAGCCAACATTGGCCACAGACTCAAAAGTTAACCAGTCAACTCCATTACAGTGCAGGGGGCGTGTACAGACCTGCCACACCAAAGCGATCATGCCAGCCAGCCAAGAATATTAATTGCTTTTAAATGAAGTGGAAGTCTCTTTATTGGGTGTCTGGTGTTGGTTTGTTATCTGTGGGGCTGCAAAGGCCCCATTGCGCTTTGGTCTTGCCGCCTTTGAAAGCGAGACTGACTCTTGATGAGGTCATTGATCAGCAGGGGCTGTATACTCCCAGTGGGTTTTTGTGAGTCCTGCCCCTTTAACTACCCCTTTTGTATTCTGTCCATTGAGTCTTCAATGCACTCTGGTCAATAAACATATTTGTTAATGATGTATCCTCCCAAGAGTCGATTTAGTTCAAAGCATATTGTTGCACTGTGCACGATGATATGCGGTCAACCTGTAACTTCAAATAAATGGTGCACAAGTTTTGGGCTACAGAAGAATATAGAGTCAAATGTTAACTGCACAACAGATTACCAGATTATAGAGTACAATTTCTTTTGTGCTTTTGACTCAAATTTGAACAATAAAACTGTGGATTATCAGATTATTAGCTTTTACTACCAACTCTCTCTGGATCAGCAAGTCACACTGTTCACGTTAGTTTATTCTTGGAGTTATTTCCTTCACTTGCACTAGCTAGTCTCTTTAGGAGTAGCCATCTTGCAAAAAAGCACAGCTCAGGATGCTCAATGAGGCAAAGAAAAATCCTACACAATAACATCTCTGTCAGCGAATTTACAATCAGGTCCAACATTAAACAAGAAAGGAAACTATTGGAGAACACCATAGAAAATAATATTGCGACAAAGTTGAGAACCAGGATGTTCTACAGTGGCAGTCGTGTGCACAGATCGAACCCAAGTTGAGTTGTTTGGAAGAAATGCTACACAGCCGTGGAGAAAAGCAAGACAGAGCACATCACTGTCAAAACCTCATCCCTTGCTGTGAATCATAGAAAAAAGGATATCGTGGCTTTTGCTGCTTCCTCACTTCAGGTTGCTGTACGTTTCGCCATATAGATGAAAAAAAGAAATCTTACCATCTGTCTGACACCTGAAGTTTGAAAAAATCATGCAAAAAAAAAAAAAAAAAGCAAGCAGGACGACATCCCATAAGGCAGAAGTTAATCAACAACTAAATGGCTTCAGCAGAAGATGAGTCCTGGCCGCAACCTGAGTGAGATAGCAAAGTATGACCACAAATATTCGATTTTTATTGAATTTTGTAGAGAAATATCCCCCCAAAAATTCTGACCATTGCGCTGGTCTGATCTGTAACAACAGGAAATATTTGGATTCTTACACAGTTTAGATTTTAGAATGATCATGGGATGTGTGTGCATGTAGTAATGAAGCTCAATGCAACAACATTAGATGAAAAAAACATAAAATACTTCAATGTGCATTTTATACCCGACTAACTTGTCATGACAATATGTTGGTGTTGCAGCTGAAAATCAAAATCGATGTGTCCAACTTTGTGGCCTCGACTGTGATCTGTGTCTGGGGCCTTGCAGGCTGTCAGAAGGACATTAAGTGTCATTCTGTGAGCTTTCTCACTCTTAGAAAGGGGTCCCAGTACCAAACAAAGCCAAAGCCTGCAGCATCTTTCGAGATGAAGACTGAGATTTCACATCCTTGTGAATACGGTTGGATATTAATCCAGCAAAGAGAAGAAAAAACATTCTACAGGTTGCTTTCCGAGCTTCTTTTGTGGGAGTATTTCTTTGTGTTGCAGTCTACCCTCCGAGTGAATAGAATCGTCTACCCCCTTTTCCACTTTGTCCATTGAAAAAAATTGGCTTCTAAATACAAGCCATTAGAATATTTGTGCAGATGAGTAATAAGTTATTAGTTGCAATTACTGGTCATCTATTAGCCTGGTATAATAGACTGATTAGGCAGAAGGCCTTTTAACTTCTGAAGAAGTAATTTGAAAGACAGCCTACCTTTGACAAGGCAAAGAAAGGCTGCCTTTATTCAGAACATATCTGGCTATTGTACTAAAAGACATGTTATAATGGGATTACTGGCGACTACAGTGGACTGATAAAATAAATGGTGAATGCATCATTTTGTGTAATTCACAGGTACTGGAGATGAGAAGAATTCGTAGCTAGTGAGAGGACACTTCAAACTGTATGAATAGCGAGTCATATACTCATTACATTTAATGTAATTCATTATATATGGAACATGGTGGGGAAGCCCCCTGCATTATTGCGGATTAGTGATTCCTTTTAGGCTATATTGGAACTGTATAGAGACAGTAACATGACATATTGGCATGACATGACATGTATTACTGACCTTACAAAAAATGGAAGAGCTGTCTTCCAAGTGGAGGTAGCACTGGTTCTTTGTCAGAGATGAATCCTTAAACCTAAAGATTTTTTTAGAGAACGACAGAGATTTAGGGAAAAAAATATTGAATGGGCTTTTACTTGCAGAGCACTTTTCCACCTTCATAGATCATCTCCTTGTTCACCTTCTGTTGATTTGGCATTAGGGAGACCTGGGGGTTCAGTACCTTGCTCAAGGACACTTGTCATGGTCACAAGGGCTCCTGATCCGACCCTCAACCCTTAGGTTCGAGACAGTCACTCTACCACCTGAGCCATACCACCAAAGTGCTTGTATTCATGGTGCTTCGTGTGTTAGAGTTAGTACAGTGGCCCTTATATTCAACCTACTGGTTAGAACAGCTTTAGCACTGTTTCCTCCAAAGGCATGTATGAGTGTGAAAAGTGTAAAGTGCTTGTTTTTACTAACAGCCATGCTCTTGGACTTTTTTTTTAATTTTCTTGAATGCTTCCAAGTACTCCCACTCCACAAAGAGTTCATCATAACCTTTCCAGACTCACTTACTGGCTCAAGCAGTTCTCGTGCACTTTGGCAGCAGACACGAGAGGTCTATTGCTTTCTTCTGAAGCCACTTGTCTCCCCTATTATTATCCCAGATTCTACCTAGCATGTTGTTTATTTTAATGTGGTCCTGATGGAGCAGCTGGTAGTGACATGGGCTTGATTATGCTGTTCCCACTGTGACATATTGAAAAGGGGCCAAGGAAGGCGCCTTTGTCCTTTCAGTCTGTGGATGTCAGCCCTGCCTGTTGCACCAGCTCCACGCTGGCGAGCTCCTGTTGAGAAGGGAGAAGGGCAAGCGTGCACAGATACATAATCTTCACACACGTGATCATAATTGTTGGTACCCCCCTGTAAATTAAATACTACTACTACTATCACCACTACTACTAATACTACTGCTACTATTACTACTACTAATAATAGTGATAGGTGGCATGGCATGGTAGGGCACTGGCTAACATACATGCTTTACAGTTTTAAGATGCAGGGTTAGGCTCTGGCCTTCCTGTGTGGAGTTTGCATATTCTCCCCGTGCCTGCATGGGTTACCCCCGCTTACTCTGACGGAACATGGTGGGGAATCATGTTGTCTGTTTAGAAAGATGGCAATGGCCAAGACTTCACATTTCATGATGTAATGGTTTGATATAGCAGTGACATATGGGATAATACATTTGAGATTGTGATGCTCTGGAATAGTATCAAATCCAAAGTTTTACCATTATTGTGAGACAGTTCATGTATTCTCTTTCTGAAACAATAAGTAAGAGCCAGGGGATAGATAACTAAGATAAAATGCCAGTGGTGCTACAGATTGCGTAACTAAAATCTCAAGTGTTGTAAAGTTGTTAGAGCTAAGGTTAAGGCTAGGGCAAATGTTGAGAACAAATTTTGAAGAACGGAAGATGCCTTCACTCTTCTTGAGAAAAAGCACAACTGTGGGATTCACAAGTTTGGGGGAGATGTGATGTGCCTCATTTCATAGTAAGAGTATTTGCATGAAAACATAAACTACATGTCCTGTGGCTGGGTGCTGCAAGGTTTCAAATGGCCAAGTAAGCAAAGAGTTGGAGGTAGAACAACCACTTCAATTGAGTTTGATCCACCAATTGGTAAACATTAATTACCAGTAGTGTGAACATGGATGTGTTCTTAAAGATACATTGATCTGGGTCACTTTACAGCCATTCACGTCTCTTCTATACATCTCCCCTATACCTGCAACAGTGTATGCCAGTGTAGCCCTAATTGTCCATTTGTATGCATGAATCAAGACTGCGCGTAGCAATTTAATTACAACAAGAAACATCACACATGAAGTTGATTCTTCTCAAAATGAAACATCTTTGTTTTGATGCAACCTAAAGCAAGACTATACTGTATCAGTGCTGTCAACGTTTACAAATGAAGAAGCCACAATTTTGACCCACCTAAAAGATCTGCAATAGATATCGAGCAAATAAAAAGTATTTCATCATCTGGACTTGGCACCATTTCATTCATGTCTAAATCTCAATGTAAAAGACAAATTTATAATTTAGGTGCTTATTTCACAAATCTTTATGCACAAATACATACAGTATTATTAGCTGGGAACCTTGCTCTGTCAGCTAACATATAATAGAATACTGAGAAGACAATGAAAGAAGAGTGGGGGAGCTATAGTACCTCATCATAAGGCCCAGTTTGGATCATTTGGTCTATAATTACTGCCCACAAGTGAGCCACTCCACATGAATGGAAGTGCAGTAAAGCGTCAGCGGCCATGTTCAGTGTCAGCCCTCAGGTAATAGCCCCTTCCTCATCCCCATACCCAATTTTATCCCTACTTCCCTCTCACAGGCTGATACTCCTGTTGAATGAAGGGATAAAAGTAGATAGCAAGCTGCAGCAGAAATGGGAAGCTGGGGTCATGTCGGTAGTCCATAATTACATGTAATGAGACTTTTGTCTTGGAGCATTGTGAGGATGTTCTTGAAGTCACGCTGGAGGTGGATTTCAGATGGAGGAAGAGCCACGCACATTTCAAGTCCTCTCGTCGGCAATCTCATCCATATGTGCAGTAATAAGTAATTACTGAAGTCTCATTGAAGTCCATGTAGAGTATTCTGCCTTGCTCTCTCAGGGCAGATGAATACCCGCCACTCACCTATTACACAAAGTGACACTCCTAGATATCCAACGTGTCATCTCAATCTTCCTCTTCAGTCCAACCCCCTCACAAGCCTCTTATTTCCTCCGATTGAGAAAACAGCTGGCACTCTTTGATCTGCATCGGGTCACCTCTACTGCATCTGACAGGGTATCTATTCATGCTATTCCCTCAGAGTAGAATTTTTCTATATGGCACCATGCTCCAAAATACAACAAAAAATGGTCTACTGACACATAGAAATGAAAGTGCCATCCTTCAGATCGGTGACATACAGAATATACCGTCATTTCGGACTATAAGCCGCATCTGAATATAAGCCTCACCAGCTAAAATTAGGAGAAAATCTTGTTTTGTTCATATATAAGACACACTGGACTAGAAGCCGCAGGTGATTTAAATGAAATGTCCTCATTTTTATTACCTGTATTACCAAAACAAATCCTCTTACAATATAATACAAATCATGAAAAATTATAGGATGCAGGGTTCAGAGCTTGTGCAAAACGTAGCGGTTCATAGTCCAGAAATTACGGTACTTAAAATACCTTGTAAATTTGACACATCACAGATACATGCATTGTTAACAGGCGTTCCAAATTTGAATGAATTAAACATCTTATATAAAATATGGCTCTATAATCATAAAAAATAGAGCCCAGTTTCCAGTTGTAGGATGGTGTGAGTGTGTCCTGAAAATATGCCGTGCTCAACCTTCACCTGAAAACAATACATACCGGATGTGCTCATGCCTGTCACAAGGTCGCAAGAAGCTATTTGCTTACAGCTGCTAGTGACCAGGCAATTCACAGTTGAGCCATTCAATTCACCATCCGCTCTCTCCACACATCAAGGATAATAAAATTTTTCGGGTTATCAGCACGTTGATGGTATAAATGGGCCAGGGTTTTATTAATAAACGATGTAGCCACAGATAAAACAGTGGCGCTCAGTAGTGGGGAACGGTCGACTCATGCCATTGAGCCATTGGGCGGGTTTTTAGCCATGCCCAAACTACCTGGACCACTTAGAGGGTGAGAATGGTTCAATATTAGAATCTCAGCAATTCAGCACTAAATTCTTCTCAGTTGTGCTCACAAATTCACAAACCGTCCTGGTACATAAACTGAGCACAACTGTATGTCTGCCAAGAATGCTGATGGCTTCAACTGTAGCAGAATGATACTTGAAACGAAATACATAAATTTCACAACCAGGTTTGCCCAGGAATCACGTCATTCCATGTCACTATCAGGAACTCTTGATTAATTCTTGAAAATGAGTGGATTTCTCGTATTCGCCCTTCACGATCTACAAAAAATCCAAAAGTCTTTGGTTTTGTCCATGAGACTTGCCAAAAGAAAACCAAATCCTGATGTTAAGGCCATAGTCTTGGAAGGTCACTCTTATGGACCACAATGATACATCCATCTCCCGTGGCATTCAGATATTCAGAAGGGCAACAGCAAAATGCAGAATCCTCTCTTGTATGAAAACAATACGTGTTCTTACAGCACTTGGTACATTTCAGCAACGAAGAACAAACAAGTCTTTGGTTTTGTCTATGAGACTTGCCAAAAGAAAACCAAGTCCTGATGTAAAGGCCAAAGTCTTGGAAGGTCACTCTTATGGGCCACAATGACACAGCCATCTCCCATGGAGATGGGCATTCAGATATTCAGAAGGGCAACAGCAAAATGCAGGGACCTCTCTTGTATGAAAACAATACGTGTTCTTACAGCACTGGGTACATTTCAGCAACGAAGAACAAACATTTGTTCTTGTTTGCTGAAATGTACCCAATGCTGCAAGATGGAAATCTGCCCAGTTATCATTGCTTTGCAAAATATTGTTTTCATACGAAAGAGGTCCCTGCACTTTGCTGAGAAATAAACTCAAACTAAGAAGTTGCATTTCAATTACATATTTATTGCATATTTATTAAGTATCTAAGTATTGATTTATTTTTATTAAAAAATATTCATGTGTAAAATGTGTCTCATACCAAATATTGGTTCCAACTGTACAGGTGCATAGAATAGAATGATTTCATATAGAATTGACCTTGTAGGAGGTGAATGCTTTGGAGGGGCTCTTCAACCATTATTATTTTATAGTTATTGCATGATGAATATGCAATAAGTGGCCCCGTACAATAAAAAATCCTCTTAGTTACATGCAGCTATTTTGTATGGATGAGTTCCTAGTTTGCCTCCTAAATTTGCACATACACATGCTGTAGTGTATGCTCTCAAGAGCTTATTTTCTCTCATTTGTAGACTGACAAAACATTTGCATACTCTTGACCCAACCACTCCATTCCATTCAAGAAGGTAACTATTCAACTATTGCAGTGAGATACAGCATGCAATTAAGAATAGGAATATCACAACATTTTGGATGCAGTACTAAACAATGACACATTGACCTGCTATAAAATATGACACTCCTAAAGAGTCGATTCTTCTGAATGTGTTGCGTGTTTTTCTGTGCTTTTTTTGTTGTTGTTGCATTGTCAATCCTCACAGACAAGAACTGGAGAGCAGGGAAGGTGGCTCAGCAAGTGAGCCACACATCGTATGAGGTGGAGTTAGACTCAGGTGGGGTCCTGAGAAGGAATCATCGCCACCTCAGACGCAGTCTTACAGAATGTAGACAAGAGCCACACAAACACCCACGGAGGAGGCCACATCCTTAGATACCCCAGCAGGGGAACAAGGGACACACGCCAGATCGGGTCGACAAGTTATCAGACCCCACTACCTGAAAGACTTTACAGAATGAAAAGGGAAAAAAGACAAATATATGTGTTTACACTCCTGAAATGTAATGTGTTTTGAACTTTGAGCCTAGAAATACTTGAGTTTTTATAGATGTGTTCTTTTAGACTTATTGCTGCACATAATGCCGTACATTCAAAGAAAAGGCCTTAACTTAAAAAAAGAAAAAGAAAGATGTCACAATAGGATTGCTTAATAAAGGCCATTGCGTTCCAAGGGTTGGAAAAAGGGTTACCAAGCTGTAACCTACAACATGCTGACAGAAAAGTAAAAAAAAGATGTTCAAGTAAGCAAGAACAACTGCTTTAACCTTCCATTATGTACAGTCGGGAACAGAACATAATGTAACAAATCCGAAAATTAGCCTTGGTGAAGGAGCATGCGAATCACAAAACTAAGTGCACACGCACGCGCACAAACACTCTTGCTCACATTTGCACTCACACAATAAACAGCTGTGCGGGTGGGTCACATCATTAGTGCACATTGTTTTTTCTTTTGATTGAAGGAAGTTGCATTGTGGTGCAACTCTCAATGTATGTTTCAGAGTGAATGTGTGCCATGTGAATTTGTTCTCAGTGTCCACTCGGCACAGGGACTAATTTGCATTCCTTTGTGCATGAATAATGGACACCTATTCGGAGGACAGATTTTACCAGCTGCCATCCAGGACTAGTCCTTATTAGAGCCCTGCTGTTCCTCTGAGAACGTCAGCACATGTTCAACACGTGCTGTTGCTCACACACAAACACACACGCACACACTCAAGGACACGTGCTGCCCCATAGTCATGTCATAGTTATCTTTTCATACACAAATGAAAACACACTAACACCACGCACAAAATAAAAACTTTACACTTGCAGAGGGTCCAAACAGTGATTACCAGCTATTGTGCTAATAAACTACGAGTATCAATATATGGGACAAAGTGCCAATGCAAAGGAATCGAACCATGCATTAAGCATGCAATGCGCTTGTAGACGATATTGAAAGTCCTCCCTACCTTCTGTCATTGGGTGTAAATTAGATTATAGGGATGATTTGTTATTCCAAAAAAAGAAGCTAAATGTTTCATTTTGAGTTATTTAAAAAGAAGATGTAGATAATGACCATTGTGGCCTTGGCATGAATACCTCATTAAAGCATGGTAAAATGATTCAGCTCCATCCACATTTACAGAGAGATTAAAACAGACCTCTCAAACTCAATTAGTATAGACAGAATATACATTTGCATATTCTATGTTGATGATTCAAAACATTTTAATCCTATGACCATGCTTCTGAAGTGGATATTCAGGGCGATGTAATGTGTTTTTTTTCCAATAACACTTCACTATTGTTCCAGTTTTCTTCATCTTGCTTTTCACCAGCTCTCTCTTATCTTTTTTGCATTAATTGCAACACTTTAAATCGTTCATCTATGAAATAGAGCATTATCATGGTGCACAACAAGTAGGCAGCGACATAGGTACTTGGAAATGTTGTACACAAGACACGCAAGGCCACTCCAGAAGAATGCAGTTTTTAGTGCTTGACTAAAACTGTGTTTATTATGGGTGGATATGCTTTTCTTGTTAAGCACCGAACAGTTATTTTGAACATTTCTTAGAAAAAGTGGATCAGTTGATATCAGGAAACTCACAAAAAGGTAGAAGGATGGATGGAAGCATGGGCCTTATTTTTTGTGCCCAGCTCAAGTCTAACTGTGAGCAGACATGGAGTTTTTTCTCTTTTAGACTGAAAGTTGAAATGGGTGTATGGGGGCATTCGTGTCATTGCGGGATGGAAGAAGTCAACTCCCAGCCAATCAAAGTGGCTCCCCTCATTCCCATTAAAATCATTGTGGAACATTATGGAAACACATTGTGTAACCAGAAATTGACTCGCTTATCTAATCTTATTTGAAACTGCGAGATCTTGCTTTGTAGATGATCTAGTGGACCACACATACAGACCATCTTGCACCTCCAACTTCTTCTTTTTCCCACCAAATTGGCAAGTGCACCGGGGGAGTTTTCATTGTGTGAATGAGAATCATGCAAGAGGTAATACTGACAAATATTAATAATTTTTGTCTTATTTCTTACACTGTTAAAATGATTAGGACTGTATCTCTGTTCTTATGAAGCAAATTTGAGGAAACACAATCTGGAGGGACGGTTTGCTAGAAATGGGCCTTTTTCATTAAAGACCAGAGGTTTCCAGCTAGAATAGTCATTTACCACATTAACAATGTATAGAGTGTATTCCTGATTATTTTAATGTGTTCCTCATTGAAAAAATTGCGATTTTACTGTAAAAATAAGAACATTTCTAAGTGACCGCATGGTTTTGAATGGTAGTGTTTGATTAATTGATTGATATCTTTATTTCGAACATCCAAAACAAAAAATAAAACAAATAAAACAAATAACACTCTAAAGTGCCACATATAAGTCCATACAACAAACAAACGAAAAATAAACCAACAAACAGAAATAAATTAATTAATTAATAAAAGCATTTATACACCCCAATTTCACAATTGAAATTATTCATATTAGTATTGTATTAGTTATAGTATTAGTTATAGTATTAGTTATAGTATTATAGTATTAGTATAGTATATTAGTATATTAGTCATATACTGTAAACACTAGAAGGTGGTCAGTAATATCAGTAATTAATAACCCGCTTGTTGTCCTGTTTTCTATTATATTGGTGAGTATGTTATCTATCAGAGTAGCACTCTGTGATGTTACTCTCGAGGGTCTAGTGATTGTAGGAAAGAGACTCAGGCTATGCATTAGATTTAAAAAATCATCAATATTTTGTTGCTTATTTGGATTTAATAGATGAATGTTACAATCCCCGCAAATAAAAATATTTTTGTTGCCTTTTTGTATAATCACACTTTCTATCCATTCTGTGAATGTCTCAATGCTAGAACCAGGAGCTCTATAGACACAGCTTATAATAATGTCTTTTTTCTTTTCAACACAAATCTGTATCATGAGACATTCAAGAAGATTATCCACCACCTGTGTCATAGCCTCTACAATCTTGAATTTCATATTCCAATCAACATAGATTGCAACACCACCCCCACCTTTACTCTGTCTGTTGTTGTATGTATATGAATTCATAGCCTTCCATCTCAAAGTGCATTCCCTTCTCAGTCGTAATCCAGGTCTCAGAAATAGTTATTCTATTAAACGGGTGTTTGACTGTGTTTAAGTAATCCCGAATGCTACTAACATTTTTATATAGACTCCGGCTATTGAAATGGATAATGGATAGCTTGTATTGTATTGTTTAAATTGAGCGCATTGCTTCTATTGAGGAAGATGATGACAATTTTTGGAAATGGATCTTTGAATTACATAACTCGGGTGATTTTGCTCTTTACAAAGCGCTCTACAGAATGTTATTTAGAGATAACCATTCAACAGAGAAAAGAAACTATCTCAACATTCTACTAGAGTTTATATGAACATGGCATTGAGAAGGTAAGACATTATACCCTGTCAAAGAAGAGGGAACATGCAATGAGGTTGTTTCTCTCTATAGAACAAAAGGCACTTTCGTAGACTATGCAAAGCAGCCAAAAAGACGTGGTGGACACGAAACGATGGTAGGCCCACTGATTTGCCCAGATGTTTCCTCTCATTTCCACAAGCATGTGACCACAGTCGCTGGTTTGTCCTTGCCCGGCGCCCGCTTATGCAGCTTGCCTCATGGTCCCGCCGCATTACGCACAGCTCTCTTTGACTGTGATGGGTCCTGAAAGCCAGGAGACATACGCAACAGTAACAACATCAATGCGCTTCACCAGGTTTTCAAGTTAAGGATATGTCTTACTTAAATTACTACCTTTGTGTCACTTATTTGTTCCAAAGAGACGCATCCTCGTGGTGCTTTATGGACTTTCGTGCATTCCCCTTTGCCTCCCCCACTTCCCTCCTGTTTGTCCTCCTTTCCCATCTTTGGAGAAAAGACCACAGTTTGGGAAAAAGGCACATGGTGAGGGGCGGTGGGGGCAGCAGTGATCTGCAAATCATTTATTTACATTTGGCATCTGCATAATGAGACAGGGAGCCAATGGCTGCCCCGGCTGGCTGGAGACAGGGTGGCATGCCTTCAGTTTTAATGGGCACACGGAAGAAACTTCCAATCCTTCTTGACATTTCTCATAGCAAAATAAACGTGTTCTGGGTCAGAGTGTCTATTAGGAAGATAAGAGACGAACAAGTCAATTATACTTCAATGACTATATCGCCAGGGGACCTCATTAACATGATCTGGGAGGTCTTTGCTGCAGCAGCGCTCTCTTGTGTGTAACTCCTGATTAAGTTATGGAAGAATGACATGGTTGTTTCTTTTCATGATTTATGTAGAAATAGATGACAAAACCACCAAGACAAATATGTTCAAAGATAAAGAAGCCACGCCTGCACGTGTACGCACACACAGTCGTATACTGTACATAGCCAGGATGAAGTGTCTGGCCAACGAGCCAGAAATTGTTGACACGTTCAAAAAAGTGAGAGGAGCCCTCCATCAGGGGTTGTGGGGAGCTTCGATCTGCTGATAGGGTCACGGAAGTGGATGCTCGGGGAAAACATTTGTGGCAGGGGATGTTGCGAGCTGTCATGCACGGGCAGGGTGCATGGCCTTGGGTTGCAAGGGTGGCGGCGGTGAGTGTGCGTGTGTGTGGCGCGGGGGGTAGCGAGCAGACGGGGCAGAGGCGGAGGCGTGGGTTAAAAAAAGCAGAGCCTGGGGTTTGGTGGGCTTAGTGGTGCATGTTTTTTCCTCGTTTCCTCTCTGCTAACTCGTTTTCTCAGTGAGGATGCTGCGATCCGTTGACATTGATGGGATGAATGCCGACAGGGCGCAGGGACAACGGCTTGTCTTTTCTAGTGCTTGCATAGTGTGCATCATATCCAGCCTCTGCTTGGATAAGGCTCTAATTAAATTGTTTGCATGCTTATCTGGATCAATGCGAATTGATCATCGTTCATCTTATCAGTGAGAAATCTGCGAGCTACTCGCTGAAGTGGAAACATTCTTGCAAACTACATTACATTAGATAAGATTAGATATTCCGTTATCAAAGATAAAACATGTAAAGTGTCATAAACAATTAATAGATTAGCCAATTCAAAAGTTTGCATTAGTATTGTATTGTGACATTCGTAAAATAGAAATAAAAAAACACAAATTAACATCAAATCTGAAGCAAATACCAATCACCTAATAATTAATAACAATGAATTAGCATGATTGGTTCAAATGACGACATGGACAATTTCAGCAGAAGTGGCAGATTCTGAGATGATTAAGGCAAAAAAAAAAAAAACAATACGTGCACCATTATTTTATCAAGGTAATAGTATATTCTGTGTGTGCATGAGCTGCATATGTAAAACCCAAGACAGCCTCTTGTGCCAAAATACTGGCAACGTACCATTCCGACATTTATAGAGTTGTATGATCAAACACTCCTCACAGAAATGCATGAATGTTGAGCAGTGAAAACTCAAAAATTTCCCAATATTTCTATGTAGATATGGCTTGTTAGTAAAGCCTGAATAAAATCACATTTCTTTTCAAATATCTCACAATATGTGAGTGTGTACTTTTTCTTAGCAAATCACAATTATTTTCAAAATTAGGTATTTGCTACAGTTATGAAATATTCAGAGAAAATGCTTTGACCTTTTTTTCCTTATGAATTCACACTACAATTATTTCCCAAAGCGATACACATTAATTTGAATTGAACTGGTCCGATTATATTGTTTTGTTGTTTGTTGTACTGATGTGATGACGTTTGGTTTTGAAAGCTTTGCGATGCATGATGAAGAGTAGAGGGGCAGAGACAGTAACAAGCCTTTGTCTGCAGGCATACCAAGCCCACACAAAGACATCCCACTAGAAAGGGTTCCGCCTGCATACCTCTGCTCACATTCCTCCATGATTGCTCCCTGAAACATGAATAATTTGATTATTTGATGACAGCTTATTTCTTATATCTGTTTCGGCACCATATGTGTCTAATATGCGCTTGGCCCGTTACACGAATGCCTTGCCCTGGGGTCGGAGAGAGGCCTGAGCCATTTTCAAAGCTGGAGGGAACATAAAGGCGTTCCACTCTGCAAAAGTGCATCGGACTGGATTCAAGTGCATATTCGTAATGCTACGCCGTGCTCTGTGCTTGTATTTCTCCGTTCTCATTGTGATTTTGTAGCTCTGCTTTAGGGTGAATGCTGATTTATTAGAACATAAAGAATAATGTCACAGAATAAAACTTTGAACTGACTTGCCTTGCCTGTGTGCACATTTTCACGTGAATGGTTCTCCGGCAATTTCTAAACATAAAGAATGCCTGGAAGCTTAGTAAATGAAGTTCATTTTTGCGACCTGTGTTTTCATTAATTGGCCCCTTATTCCCCGTGAGTGGATGACAGTGATGGCCACTTGGTAAATCAGGACAGAATGTCCATAACATGTTGACAAATTAAATTATTTCATTCCTTGCCCTTACAATGTGTAATAATTATCCTGAGTCAATGTCATTTTCTTTTCAGCTCACACTGAGAGAGTACATTAGTGCATTTTCGTGTCAGGGATTATTAGGTATTCATTTTCAATTACGTTTTTGTAACTTTAATATCGCTGAAAGAGAATGTAGCAAGGAAAAACATATCCACACATTCGTCAAAAAAAGTCATTTGAGGAAAAAAAATTACAACCAGAAAAAATCCAATGATTTTTGTTGGTACTGTTATATTTCTTTGCACCACATGAGGTTGAAAATATTTCTTTCTGTACAATTTGAACAAAAATTTACCCGATTGTAACCGACGTCCATTCGACCAGAGAATAACATTAAATTGAATTGAATAATCCCATTCTCCCAAGAATAAATGTGTTTTTGAGCATTCTAGTACTGTGCGAATACATGGTAAGATGCATGTTTGTGTTGTTTGTTCATTGCCTGGGGCTTCAGGAGACATGCTTATGATTGCATGTTTGGGTCACAAAGGTCACAGCATTGAGGCCTGTCTCATATTCTAATGAGGACTATAGAGAGAGTAGCCATCATGTGTCCCTCTCTCCTTCACACCTCATAAAAAGAACCTCATGGCTCACCATTAGAAATGAAGCAATTGTAAGGATAACAAGGGTCCTGTCAAAATAAATATATACTTCTAGTCAACTGCATGTTGAAAGGTTTGACCTCAATGAATGTACTGTTCACGTCTTCAGGAGCAGCAAGACTGCACCATGACCATGACCATGACCTCTTTGCTTGCCGTTTGAGTAGACGCGATTGACAGCTGCTCGTGTTCGGTTTAGTGAAAGGTTAAAAAGAAGAGACTCACCACCCAAGCACATCCAATACTCCCAGTGTGTTTGTCCCAGCGTCCACCACATGTCTCCCCAATGCATATACCACCCGTTCGCCACGAATCATCAAAGTAAATGGTCATAATTATTTGTTAAGGGTTAGGGTTTTTAATTTAAACGATTAGACATGACACATGAAGCCAGCTGCCTTTAGCCTTTTATTTGGGTGACAAATTAACTAAAAGGAGGTTCAATTTAAATTTGTATACGTAAGTTTAGCCGTCATTTATTTATATATATATTAATTTATTTATTTGTAAAGGTAATGTATTATTTGGTAACAATTCTTTATCTAAAAATAAACCGCCTATTATACTTAATCCATTCAAAGGTCATGTATTATCCATCCATCCATCCATTTTCTATACCGCTTGTCCCCACAGGGGTATTATTTGGTAACAAATACTCCTTTATCTAAAAATAAAGTGCCTTGCTGTTTCAAGGTTTGTTCCCAAAACACAAATCTTCATAGTGAAACCTTTACAAGATCATATAAAATCTTTTGACCTCAGCCAAAGGATTTTCTGTGTAATACAGTTTAAGTCTAGCAGAAATAAATTATAATGTGTGAAACATTGCAACTGACTAGGATGTCTTATTTGGGTTCTTTTTTTTTTTTTTTTTAGCAAGGCGAACTATCTGTGAGTCTTTCTGATAACTAACCTTTCTAATTGCTTCACTGTAATTTTAAAATCCTGATTTCTCAAAATGTTTTAAAGATTGCCATTCTTGCAAAGGAAAAAAACGATATTACTGATGTCCTGTAGATACTACAAAGTTGTGGCTTTTGAGAAAGCTGTAAATTGGTAACTGAAAATAAAACAGAAGCTGCAGCCAATAAAGGATTTACCTTTTATGTTCCATCCATCCATCCATCCATCCATCCATCCATCTTCTATACCGCTTGTCCCCACGGGGGTCACGGGCATGCTGGGGCCTATCCCAGCAGTCATCGGGCAGTAGGCGGGGGACACCCTGAACCAGTTGCCAGCCGATTGCAGGGCACACAGAGACAAACAACAATCCGCACTCGCACTCACACCTAGGGGCAATTTGGAGTGCTCAATTGGCCTACCAAGCATGTTTTTGGGATGTGGGAGGAAACCGGAGTGCCTGGAGAAAACCCATGCGGGCACAGGGAGAACATGCAAACTCCACACGGGGAGGGTAGGAGGTAAAATTGAACCAGCACCCTCCTTCTGTGAAGCAGACGTGCTAACCAATGCACCACCGAGCCACCCGTACGGTAACATTGCATTGCTTATTACTGTGAGGAAGTGAGCCATATACAACTTAACTCCCTTCCACAACCTCTGAGCCATACGAAGGGTGTTATGTCTGGAACAGAGCACAGCACGATTGCCACAATGCCTTCTCATGGCAGGTTGTATTTCTCTGCTGCTCAGGCGTAAACTTAAAAACTGCAGATTTTGAGGTTCAGAACATGTGCTGTTTAGCACAATGGCAATGTTGTTGTTCTATTATTCACTCCATTGTTGTAGCATTTTCCCCTTTAAGATCATGGAATGAGTGATAATTGAAGGTAGTTCAATTATCAATTAAAGTTTAATAGAACATACAGATCCAGTAAGTCATTAAATTACATATTCGATTGTGATGGCGGATTGATCCAAATACTGATACCAAGTATCAATATCAGATCAATACTAGCGCGATGAGATTGACACTATAGTTTCAGTTTTGCAGCCAGGTTGCCATACTTGCTGCTTTTGTCTCAGCTCCGAGCAGGCACAATTTGCTCCTCTCCTATTGTGTTCCACTGCTGTTGTGTTGCAAGCTGACGGCTCTGCTCTATTCGCTCACTCGGCACCAGCACACACAGCACATGCGTACATACTGAGCAGCACAAAAGCCTGTAATGAAAAAGTTTTTTTTTTTTTAATGAACGGAATTATTTTCAATTACAAAGGTCCTGTAAGATGAATTTTATTCATTTGTTAACCTTGCTCTTGACTAGCTCAAATTATCTTTCCCCATTTAAATAAATGAAAATGCCATTAATCTGTTCCAGCCCCCCATTGCATTGCTGTTTTTTATTCAGAAGAAATTGTGCTCTGTAATGTTTCACTTTATAAAAATCTGCAGTAATGAAATACTTGAATAGAATTTAAAATAATTACTATTACACAATTTTTATCACATTTATACATTGTGTTTTTCTGGTTGTCTGTAAGACAGACATGTTGATATACCGTACTGGGGACTCAGCTCCTATCTCGGCTTCTCAGCAGAGCAGTAACAGTTTTTCTTCCACCACGACAATTATAACTTCATAATTTGTAAAAGGATTACTGTAGAATGTAAACTGAGATGGTAAGTCAGCCCACCTTATTTTGCCCCAGAAGGCAAAAGCAGGTCACAGCGTCACAATGCTCATTATGAAGCTAAAGGCCTGATACAATTATCACATATTTCCCATACTGGTTAATTGACCATAATTGCCAAATTAACTGGTCAATCATTTATTTTTAATTATTCTTATTTTTTCCTAATACCATCCCATCACGCTCCTCCATATTGCTTGACATAAAGAGCAGGCCTGTTATGTGTGTCATGTTTAATAAAGCAAGCAGGGGTTGGATCCAATTAATTTCATGAGCTGAACTCTCCAAGAAAAACTGGAAAAAAAAAAAAAAAAGAATCTAACAAGGGCACTCCCTTCCCTCTGGATGTAATTGAATGTGATTACATCGGCTTTAATTTGAGAAATGCTGGCTGCAGGCTATACGTTTGTCTTGGAAGTGAGTGTCCTAAATAACTGATCATACTCACACCTGGGAATGTTTGCTATTCAATAGCAGGATATTTCATGAGTACCCCAAGCATGGCTGCTTTATCTTTTCCTATACTCTGCATTCACACGGATACCCTAAATTGACAAATGTTTTCCTTGTCCTTCTCATGCTGACTCTTCCATTGCAAATTCTTCTCAAGATGGCCATCCATCTCACAGTGGCCATTTGAAAATTTTAGAATGCTTAAAGACTCTTTGTATTCATACCAGAGAACTGTACTGTTACTAAAAAGCACATTTAAAAAAACTTTCCCATGTTTACAAGCAGCACCTCTGACTAAGGACAAGGTGAAAATGGTTTGTTCGCTGGTTCAAAGAGGTTACCGAATGCTCTTCCCGCTTTCTCTCTCGGCTTGAGTCTGTGACAGCCTAAAGCACTTTTTCTGGTAGGGTGGCCTACAACGATCCCTTCATTGTGGACCTTCGGATCATATCGCCCATTACTTTCACAGACTCTTGAAATTGGAACCTTATGATCCTCGAGGCCAAACTCTAAGGGACACCAGAGTCGCAACCCGCCCCAACCAGTTCGGTGGATTAGTGCTCCTCCAACTCGATTATATTGTAAGCCATCAGAGTGGCCCTTCAGACCAACTAACTGCAAATCTGATGCGGCACCTCAGGCCCAAGACCTGCCCGAGTTTATCCATAGCCTGGAGCCATGTGACTTGACTGACCAGCCTTGATGCCCTCAAACCTAAAAAACTGAAAGTGCAGCAAGGAAAAGCGAGAATGACCGACCTAAAGACCAGCATGGTCAGACACATGAGGGTCACATGATGACCTCGTTCCAGTTGATGGAGATCCCACATAATGAACATCTGGATTCCATCCCAACAATCAGAAAAGGATGTTTTTGGCAGGATTGGGCTGGTTAACAAAGGCTTAACACATATACATGTCGACAAAATTGTTGGTACCCCTCTGTTAACAAAAGAAAACCCACAGTGGTAACAAGAATAACTTGATTTTGACATAAGCAGAAATACACAAATAAATAAAAAATAATCAAAAAATTCCAATGTTGCTTTTGACTTGTCATTTAACATAATTCTTTCAACAAAAAAAAAACAACTCATGAAACAGGCCTGGAAGATAATGAACATTCTTCTGGTTTCTTCACATTGGTGTCATGCAATTCCAACCAAATGACATCTGTCACGCTTTCAAAATGTTTCTAAGACTTGTCTATGCTTTCATTGGGTTATGCATGGCAAACAAAAAAAACAATATTGCAAATTAAACACTATTGCATTCAATATTATCGTAAAAGTGGATTTTGATCTTAGGGTCTCAGATTGTGCAATGTTTTGGCCAGTCAGTGTTTCTAAGCCTTATCATAAAACTCTCTCAAAGGGGAAATCAGGTAAAAAAAACATGGCAATCTGATTGTGTTTGTGGAATGTGAATAAATTAGCACATCTACCTGTTTGTATCCATCTCAGGGGGCAGCCATTTTGCCACTTGCTGTCGACTGAAAATGGCATCACATTGGCTCAGGTAACAACAGTCACAGCTTGTTTTGCTGTTTTCTGGGTTTGGTCATGTGACATTCACAAACTAAGCCCTGTCATTTTCAGAAAAAAAAAATTCACCACCTGAGATGGATTAAAATGAATGGATGTTGGTGTTTGATTTATTCTACACAACTGCAGTATTCATCAGAACATTGTGTTTTGACAGGTGGGAGCGCATCAGACATATTACTGCAAAGAAGTTTTTTTTGCTTTATTTCTTCTTGCAAGGAAAAGCATCCAAAGACTTAGGTCCATAACATCAGCAGACAGTATAATGGAAACCAGCTAAGTGACAGCAAACTAGTGCATTTATGGTCAGAGCCCAGCTTCTGAGATAGATTTTTTTTTTCTTCAATCTAATTGGATTACGGTTTGGCCATACACAATTTTACTAAATCAAGGTTGCAGCTTCTATTTTTTTCTGTTTGCTCTCTCCATCTCATTTTGTTACAGCTCCTGGTGGGTGGAAGTGATGGATGGATGTAGACTGAATGACCTATATGAAGAAAATTACCACAATTGTCATTCCAGTTCATATAGGCCACATTTGAAATGTTCAAGACAACTCGTATATCTGCGATTTCCTTCCTTCCGGGCATACATACAATACTGTATATATGCCACATTGGAAACAATCAGAATGCATTAGTGGGATAATGCAATCAATTTCAAATAGCATCAAAGCAATTGAGCTCATTCATTGTAGTGCATCCAAATAACTGTACTATAAAAGAAAAAAGAACACCGTAAAAAAACATGTAGCCAAGTCTACCAGCAGCTTGACCACCCACCCAAAAGAATGACATATGTTTTATACAGGAATCTTCCATTTGAACACACACTAACCAAATACAGAAAAAAAAAAAACAGTTTTCTCTTCATTATCATTTTGAGACAGTTTTATGTTGCAGTCGGACTGTGCTTTCAATTAGGTTACTCACTGTTTACAGGTATTGTGCAGGGGGTCGTCAGGCCAGCATGGGATGGTCTCTCGGCCATTGTGCCTGCTCAAAATAGATAAATTACATGCAGACAGCAAAACTTGGGACACTTCTACAAGCACCAAATCACACACAGTATAATTTTCCTATGACTGTCACAGATTGGAATGGAGCAGGGTGACCAAATGCAGCTTGGACCAGTGTATATTGAAGGAAAAGGGGAGTTGGAATGGAGGATGAAGGGGAACAGACAGACGGACATACTAACATAACGACCAAACAAAACAACATGACAGACCGACAGACTGGCTAACAGAAACGGCACTGACAGACAAGGACATGGGACGACAGACAAGCGGACGTGGGACGAGCGCAATCCCACAGGAAGTAAGGGGCAGACAGGACTTAAATACATGACAGGTAATGAGAGGCAGGTGAGCGTCATGATCACACTGATCATGGGCAGACACAGGAGGGGAGGGGCGAGTACACGGCGACACGGACAGAAACCATAACAACCAACACAATAAAACAATCAGACGAGTCGTGACAATGACTGCCTATCCATGTTACTAACATTTATCTGTCATTCTTGATCCTGAAGCTAACCTATGCCCTTCAACAGGCTTCAAAACCTATAATAAAAAAAAATAGTGGTTAATCTGTGTATAACGTTAAAAATCCATACAATTTTACGAGTCATTGCACATAAAATGTCAATATCAGTCAGTAAATAAACAAACATGTAACCTTTACAGTTATTTAGCACAAAGAAACATCTACATAAATAGCACAAATGTTTTGCACCGTGGAATGAGTTTTATAGAGTTTTGGGCGACTTGGTGGAACATGTGGCTGGCACGTCAGCATTACATTCAAAGTAGTTTGCATGTCAGCTCATCGCTGTGTCTATACTTTATGTTCTCTGTGACTGACTGGGACCAGTCCAGGGAGTACCCAGTTATATTCACCTCACCGTGTGTTGTGAAAATGTAATCATGCAGTTGAAAAGTTAACATACAAACATGAAACAGTAAAAGCATCCATCCATTATAGTAAATAATATTTTATATTTATAAAAAAAAGAAAATAACTTTTGTGTAAATTTTCCAAATTGGAGTCACAGACTGTTGTTGGACTGACTTGTTTTCATGGTGGAGCAGAAGTAAGAGATTTAGGTCAGATGCAAATCTCTTCCTTGTAATAATTTCAGCATGTGTTGATCCATCTGGAGCCCACAGCAGAATAATAAGCACAAGCCTTGCTAGCATGTGCCGACATTCAAAAGGCGGCAAGGACATGCTCAGCAGCTGAAGGCGACGGAGTGTGCATTTTAGCTTAACTAAGACAAACCATGATAAAATTAAGATCATGTGAATGATTTCTGTGAGTGGACCAGTCGAAGTTCAGCAGCGATACATAAAATGTTCTCAAAGTGGACTTTTTGTTAGAACAGGAAGCTGCAGGGAATCATGCCCAGCACCCCGCATAGCTGTAAAAATTAATTTGACATGACTTTGGGTCGTACTCACACATGTCATGTCAAATTTCTGGAAAATAACCCTAGACGGAGCGTAAGGCCTCATCTAATTATGGAAAAGTCGCTGAGGCGTCGGCACTTCTGCTTGGTAGCCGTGTGTGGTACCCGCACAAGAAACAACAGGCTGTCTGAAACCTGCACTCATCACTACCTCGGAGGCTAAAACCTGTGCGGTCGGTCCTGAAAAACTGCGAAACAGGGCCGTCTCTGCAAATTACTCAAATGATCATTTACAGGAGCAGCACAATGGGAAACAAGGCGACGTGCAGAGATGCTGACTTTATAATAGTCCTCCATGATGTCCTAAATAGGATAATAAAAATCCAAACAAATACAAAAAGTTTTTGTGCGATTGGTTTAGACACACTACCTCCTGGCCAAAGATACAATGTTCATGTTTTATAATCTAACACCAGGCAAAACTTATGGAATCACCCTGTAAATTTTCATTTCTAAATCTAAAACCAATGAGATTATATCCGTTTGTTAATCTGCATTAAACAAGAGCGATCGCACCTTGGACTGACCCAAATCATAGCTCCAACATGAGAGATGTCAATGAAAGGAAGGAGATTATGATCAAGCTTCTTAAAGTTACACAAATAATGGGTCAGTGTCACAAAAGATGTTGGTTGTTCCCAGTCAGCTGTGTCTAAAATCTGGATCAAGTGCAAGAAACATGCATAGTTGTAAACCAAGGAAGACAGACATCAAGCATAAAGACAGAAAACTTAAAGCAACCTCTCCAAAACGGAAAATTCAAAGGAGGAAGAAATGGAAAGAAACTGGTGTCAATGTCTGTGACCAAGTTTTAAGAAACTGCGCTGCATGCTAGATAATGCCACTGGGACTGGCTACCATTACATTTTCAATAAATGCACAAATGTACACTTACATTTTGGATACTATTTTTATTCCAATAATTAATAGGCTGTAAGGGGGAGGACAAAGTCATTTTTAAGTTGATAATCAGTCTAGCCAGAAAACATGTAAAAATTGTGAAAACATACCTTGAAGAAAGACACGTAAGGTCAATGTCATGGCTTGTAAATAGACTACATCTTTTTCTAATTTACAGTCCTTAGAAGTTTAAAAAAATGGTCGAGGCATAGAAAAAAGCAAACAGAGAAAGTTGGAGCCAGATTAATGACCAGTGCTGTTTACCATTTATTAAGTCCATGCCAATGAATCGGTGAGCTTTTATGAAAGCTAGACGTGGTGCAACAAAGAACCAGCGGTGTACTTTTGTTGCTGATTTTCACGAGTCCATCATTTCTTTCCTTAGCGATGAGTCATTTATATTTTCTTATACTTTTTAAAACAAGTAAACAAGTAATTTCCAAAGGCATTTTCTCTCTTGAATTCTTTTGACCTTTCTTAAAGTTGCAGTTTAGAATGTTTTTTCTTTTTTGTTTTCGTCTGAAATCTGCATTTGTTCCACATTACATCCTGCAAGAAGTGTGATTCTATAATTTCAGCCAACCAGATTGTACTTACTGGGAGGTCACGGGAGAACCTCAACTGGGCAGACAACCATCCACAGTCAAACACCTATGGATAATTTGCAATTAATTAACCTATCAGGCAGGGTTTGAAATGCGACGAGACTTCTGCTCAAAGGTGTCTCAAGGTTTTTCTTTTCTTGTTTTATACTTTACGTCTAAAGAGTACATTCTATGAATGGCTTCATACTATATGAGATACTGCAACATTACTGATTGCATATGTTCCATAGAGAATATTTTATATTTTTTGGACAGGCTATGATTCATGCAACAAATAAGTGTCAGTTTTTTTATTTGATTTTTTAAATTTATTTATTTATTTATTTATTTATTTATTTATTTATTTATTTATTTATTTATTTATTTATTTAAACTGTGTATTAGAGCGCCCTCTGCTGCTCATTATCTGATGCTGTGACAATTAAGCCGGGTGAGAAAGCCAATATGAGCCGAGTGTCAGACAGACGACTGGGAGGATGGGCAGACAGACAGGCGGCAATCCCTCAGGGCCTTTGCTGATTGGCACCAATCACAAGGTCCTAGCAAGGTGCAATTTAATGTGAGAGCGTAAACAAGGTCAAAAAGATGGAGCTCTCGCCCACCCCATCTTTGATGAGAAAGGTGGCAGGAAGAGTTTCAAGGTGAAGACAGAGAGACTCTTTAGATCTCCAGAATGATGGTTTTCTCATTGACAATGACAAAAACCTTTGTTGGAACATGAAAACACAACTTAAACACGATGTATTTTTACAAGTCTGGTTGGTTTTAATGTTGACATAGTTTCTTGAGAATAATGTTCAATGACATTTTCATGGCCCGGGGACAAGCAGTACAGAAAATGGATGGATGGAATTTTTATGTCCACTGGTAGTGAAAATAGTAGTGAACTATTAAGTTTACACTTTCTATAAAGGTAAAATGTGCTAGAGTAGAACAAAGTTTGTGCATCTTAAATGCCATTACGACTCATCAATCTAACTGCAATTCCATGAAATGAATTGTTTTTGTGTACTAAGTTTACGACTAGTACCTTGCTAGCAAAACTGATATACTTGACTGCTTACTACGCTTTTAAACACTGTACACCAAAGGTACTTTAATTTGATCAGACTAAATAAAACAAATTGGCAAAGTAACTCTCAAGCAATTGTATTGTCCCCATGGGAAACTTGCACATACATTTCCTAAGTAAAATCAACTCAGCTTTTTGGGGGTATGGTGATAAGCCATTTACTGTACTGCTGATGGCTCCAGACAGTTAATGCACAAGGGATGGTGTTGATATCGTGACATATTGATCCACATGTGAGAGTAGTAGGTGCCCTGGGCCATTTCGGGCTATTTGAAAGGAGGGACAAGCAAGGAAAGCGAGTAACGCACAAGTCTATCTCACAGAGCCTTGCCAGAGGCGGGGACGCTGAACACTGAATGCTGACTGGTCCAGTTGCCTCCATATTGATTCCATACTGGAATGGCCAGTGGGCCAGCCAGTGCCTCTGGTAGTGACTGTCTGACTGGGAATCAATTAACGTCAAATCATATTTGCTTTAATTCAAACCTCACAGACACCAACTGTTGTGTTACTAACATTTTCTTGTGGCTTGCAGTCAACACATCATGTGTGTATGACAATTCCACAGCACACTTGTTGACAAAATAGGATGTAAATAATTGCTTTACCATAAATGACTTACTAAAACCTGGACAAGGCTAATATTTCCATTTTATATAATTTGAAAACCCGGTGCTCGTTTAAAAAATAAATGAAAATCTGATTCTCTTGGTTTGAACTTGGTTAGTGATGAATATAAGTTATAAATATGGAAAATCATGTAAAACTTCAAACTGGTAGAACATTGATTTAAAACAACACATTCATTCCACTGTGGCCTACATTTACCACTCTTGGTCAGTATTTCCCATTTGATTGTTTTACGAGTTTGCACCGCTGAAAAAAATTGCATAACATCAAGTTTGCAGTTAACGACTCATAATGAAAAAAAAAAAAAGTGATTCATGTGACATCCCCGCTCAAAAACGTTACACATTTTGAATTTCCTTTGCCGATTCAAACGTTGACCCCTACAGGGAAGTAGATTACAGTAAACAATTGTCTTTCCAAAAAGATTGTCAGAGAATGTTCAAGGTAATTGACTGGTGACTTGACTGGTGACTTAACTAGTCATGCAAGTACAAAATATTGTAAATCTCCTGGTTATTTATTTCAAGCAGGACTAGAATGTTTTATGAACTATTTTTCTTTGAGAACCCAAAAAAATCATGTGATAACCAAAAGTAAGACAAAGACCACAACATTCAAAGCTATTTTTATTCCAAATAATTTCACATACTACAGTAGATGGCATCATGCAAATACAGTAATATTAACAGTAAAATTTCACAGAATTTGTGCATTAGATAGGGTTGCACACTGCAATGCAATATGTCTGTGGTTCAGATTTAAGACATTCTGATGAAAAAAATCTATTCCACCTACAATAACCCCTATTACTTTAAATTGATGAGCAAATCTCAACTACCAGGAAAATTAGTAGGGGAAATAATGCCCAAAACAGCGTGGAAATTCTGTTCAGCAGCATAAAAAATCTGTGGTGCTCTCAGGCCAGTGTTGTTTACCATAAATCTCACACTTGTACAGTTCAGGAAAAATAAACTGTAGACAGGTCCTCCGTCCTGTGTGTTTGGAAGATAATGGCTTCTCAGAGGCTCACAATGTCAAAGTTTGCATGACTGAATTTTCATGCTTTCCTCTGGCCAGCGATATGACTCCGCAGTAAAGTCATCATACTCAGTGGAAAAAATTAGTGAGCGCACATATGCTTCTTTGTCAGAGGGCTCCGGGCAAAGTGTGGCCATGTTGTGCTCATAAGCATATTCTATTATCTGCAACATATATGTTTCATATGGGAAGACAAACACTTAAGAAAATGTCATTGAACATGAACTGAACTCTCACCTTAACTGCCAGCACAAGAGAGACATCCCTGATGTCGCTGAGAGGTGGATACAGTCTTCCCTCTAAAAGGTCCTTCTCTGTCACTAGGTCAGCAAGAGCCTGGTTTACAGTAAACATACAAACCATCACCAGAGCTATAAAAATTAGTATTTGGACTTCAACTGAAAACAAACCTGCCAGAAATGCTAACCCCATATGAAAACATTGCTTCCTTAACAGTGGCAATACAACATTCAGTGTTGAATAAATACTTAGGTTAGTAAACATGCATGAGTTAGGTTTATATAATTAGTTGCAAATGGAAATAATTATGCACTGAAAGGATCTTATCCACCTTACCTGGCTGGATTCCATCTTTTTTACACAGGCAGTATTATAGGCTGAATTGTCGTGCTAAGTATATGGGAACATAGTGTTTATTCAGTGTATACGTGCTAAGTGTCAAATGTCAATGCTACCTCTGCAGCAGTAAGAAAAACATCTTCATTGATATGTCGAATAGCGCAGGCGGTAACACCGAGGCCCACACCAGGAAAGATATAGGCGTTGTTTCCTTGACCAGGGTACAGCGTCCTCCCGTCAGGTAAGGTGACAGGGTTGAATGGGCTGCCACTGGCAAAGATGGCCCGCCCCTAAAGCACAAGGCCAGTATTTTTCTCTATTGAAGTACACTGCAAGCATTTTCCATGTAAAATAAAAGCAAGCAAAGATACATTTCCACATACCTCTGTGAATGTGTAACATTGCTCTGCAGTGCATTCTGCTTTGCTGGTCGGGTTGCTGAGAGCAAAGATGATGGGGTGATTGTTGAAGGATGCCATGTCCCTGATAATCTGCTCAGAGAAGGCGCCAGCCACAGCTGCCACACCTGAAATAGAAAGGCACAGATGAACAACACAGGGGGCCCTGGGTTCATAGTACCGAATAATGACTGTTGTGCAGCAAGGTACAATTGTGTTTTCTCCCAGGACAAGAAAGCACACTGGTGTGACGACTGTTCCTTTTTTGATTCTTTAATATTTATGTTCTTGAAGTATTTTTCATTCAATTGTGTTAGCGGGCCAAAACACAATGGGAAGCACCGCTGTATGTATATTTACAAGCTACATAAAGGTTTCTACAATTAGAACATGATAGTGACGGGAACAAGAGGTGGGTTATGTTAGACAATAGTGCGTAATAATTTACATAGAAATATCATAAACCGAGGAACCCCATGTTGTGATTTACCAATTAGAGCTGTGGGTTTCAGTTCACGGACCACATCCTCCAGGGTCTTCATCTGTGGGTGCTCATGAGCAAATCTCTCCTTCTCGTGCGTCAGGTGATCTCGACCCTTAGGAATGGTGAAAAGGTTGAAGAACAAGTCAGGATATGGTAAGTGATTAATGGATCTTATAACTTAACTATTTAACCTTGATGGTTGTCTTGGTGCTTAAAATCATTCAGTAATGGTTTTGAAATTCACCTGAGAAATATTTGTGATTTGACTTAAGGAAGGAAGACATAGTGCAAGTCATGGAAAACAAAATGTCACTGCTTGTCCACATGATGGCAGCAGGTGAGAACAGCCTATCACAGCTTACTTTGGGCATCCTCTTGACTAGTCACCCGTCAATTGAAGATAAATACTCACACTCATATCCCAACCTATGAGCAATTATGAGTGTTCAATTCAGCTAACAAGCACGTTTGAGGAATTTTGGTACCTAGGATGGTAGTATTGCAATAAACACACCTTGACAATGAGGCCCTTGGAATCAACCATCCAAATCCTTCTTAAACTGTCTTCCTTCGCAAGGCCCTCTTTCACCATGGCCATTGAAATCAGCTCAGCAATCCCCATTGCAGCCTGGTACAAACATGACAGGGAGAAAAGATGTTTACAGTAAAGTTTTATATTGTGTCTGGACAGTTGAACAAAGAAACTATTTAACTCATTTTTCAAGAACAAATGAGATTTTAACAAAATAATTTTACAAGATAAAATGTCATCCTTTTTTACACTTATAGCTTGCAAAATTTAAGTCTTTTTTTTTATTCTATTTTGTTTGTTTTAGCCTTAACTGACATTTATGGGTGCTAAAACAGGAGAAAAAGAAGTTCCTCTATGCATGCCAAACTCACCTCTCCTGCACCTTGGAACACTATAGTATGGTCACTCATTTTGCTCCTGGTGATGCGGAGCGCTGCCAAAAGTCCAGCTACAGCTACTGCAGCGGTCCCTAAGGGAAATCACAGGGCAACATCAGTTACATGGAAAAGGACTCTTTTTTTTCCCTGAGCTCTGCCATGACAAGGCTGAGGGCCGATCCCAGCTGACTTTGGGTAATAAGCAGACTACATCTTAGATTGCAGGTCATAATTCAGTCTCAGCCACAGACAACCATTCACACAGACACCGAGTTGGAAATGAACTCATCTTTTAAAAAAAAAAAAAGGCAATTGTGTCCGTCGAGCTACCTTGGATGTCATCGTTGAATGTACAGTACATGTTTCTGTACTTGTTGAGCAGACGGAAAGCGTTAACGTTGGCAAAGTCTTCAAACTGAATCAGGCAGTTCATTCCGTATCTGTAAAACGGAGGGATACTTTTAACATTGTTGTAGTGACTTATAATGTCACGGTGACGTCACTTTTGGGGGGCGCCACATGCTGCAACTGCTGCTTCAATTCAGCCCTGAGGATGGCGATCTACACCACAGTTTTGAGTGCTAAAGCCAGGCGTTGACGTGCAAAAAGTGTTGCTTTCTGCACATGAAGAGCTAAAGTAAAACATCATATTTAGATTTGAAATGAAGACATCAAGTGAAGCACAATTCTTTAGTTAAATAAAATGAATGAAATCACAAAATCATTGGACATTGTTTTGCATTACAAGCTGACACCTGATGATGAGACACATAAAAATGACAAAAAATAAATTTAAAAAAAACACACAAAGGCCGCCCAGTGTCCCCAGTAAATCAGCAGTGTTAACAGGTTGCTCCTAAGGCAGCCAATCAAATGTTCAATATAGCCACACAGAAGCCAGAGTCAAGAATAGCTTGTAATAACAAAAATAAACTCAGCGTAATGAGCCATGAAATCAGAATTTGAAGCAATATTTTATTTGAGCAATGCCAAGTTCCCATGCATTTCACCAGATGGTCTTTCTGTTAAGGAATTTACAGAATGTTTATAAAAGGCTGCCTGTTCACACTTCAACATTAAAAGGCTGTGGAACTCAGGGAGAGGAAACAATGATTTGGATGTTCATGTGATGACCTTTCTCACCGGTTTCCATGCAAAACATGGACTGACTGACCATTGCAATTACAAACGCTCCTAGCAACAAGTGCTGCACCAACAATTAGCAACACAGAACAAACGCTTCTCTACAACTATTTTCTGCTGATGACTGGGTCTCACGGGTCGTGCTTATCCCATCTAACTTTGTGGGAGAGATGTGCATGCACACCTTGCTGGACCGTGTTATGTGACTAAAAAAAAAAATCATAGCAGTGGGTTGCAATATTTTTTTATTTTATGAGGATGAGTGGTTCATATAATGGCTGGTCGGATGGATGGATGGATGGATGGATGGATGGATGGATGGATGGATGGATGGATGGATGGATGGATGGATGGATGGATGGATGGATGGATGGATGGATGGATGGATGGATGGATGGATGGATGGATGGATGGATGGATGGATGGATGGATGGATGGATGGATGGATGGATGGATGGATGGATGGATGGATGGATGGATGGATGGATGGATGGATGGATGGATGGATGGATGGATGGATGGATGGATGGATGGATGGATGGATGGATGGATGGATGGAATTAAGAACGTCTTTAAAAGGAGCTTTCTGATAATGTTGGTCTTGTGTAAATCAATTACTCTTTGAAAATTCTCACACATACAAACTGGTGCTCTTGGACAAATTTGACAAAGTGCAGACAAATTTGACAAAGTGCAGAAAAACGACCCAGGGACTTTCTTAGTTCTTTATTTTCAGATCTCTTCCCCAAAATATATATTTTTTTATATATATTGAGTTGTACAGGTTTTATGTCACATTAAAGCAGCTCTTGCTTCAAGATTAATTTATGCATTTAATGCCCCTTGTAATAATTTTTTATTATTTTTGTGTTGAAAAGCATTCTTTGTAAGAATTGCTGCAATTTCTCCAGTATTACTGCATACCTTGGCAGTGTTTGTGGGCTGCTGAATTTCATGTATTTTATGTCAGACACCTTTCTGGGTAGCTAGAAGTTCACAGAAAGATCCAGTGTGTGGATCAAAGCCTATAATGAAGATATCTGACAAAGACATTATAGGCAGTAAAATGCAGACAGAGTGAGTCACTCCCTATTATTGCTGCATTTGTGCTTGTGGTATTTTATGCCAGGCACTTTGTTGGACAGCGATTAGTCCTTGGGAAGATGTTCTAGCATTTTCTTTTTGTATGATAGATGGTAGTGACCTTTTTACATCAAAGCCTGTCTGCATTTGTGATAGATATTGGACAAAAAAAAACCCAGTCAGTAAAGTCCATACCAAGTGAATGAGCCTTTGTTTGGGATTTATATTGGGATTTTCCTTTGTTTGTATTTTATATGACATTATTGTTGGGCAGCTGGAATTTTTGTAAAGCTTTTGTGGCTCTCTGAATGTGTTTTTTTAATACATTTGTTGTGTAAGTTATTTGATCATTTTTACATTGAAGCCTGTCTGTGTTGAAGATATAAGACGAAAATATACTAGACACCTGAGAGTATCTTACAGGCAAATTGTTGGCCAGGTAGCATTGTGTCATCTCTAGTTTTGACCAAGGTGAAAATAATTATTATTACTTCTAAACAAAAAAGTTGCAAATATTTGATCTTTGTGGTAGACGATGTTTCGGGAAGCTGAACCTCTTCACAGGGAGATGTGTAGAAAACAACTACAATTTGGAAAACATTTAGAGTCCCCAGAAATTAAGTAAAAAAAATATAAGCAAGGGCACAAAAGGTGGTTGAAAACAGAAGAAAATCACGAAAGCTTATGTTACAGTGAGTGAGTAAGAGAAGGAAATTGAGAGAGGTCATGCCAACAGTGGCAAACTGCCCTCAAAGTTCACTGCACACCTGTCATGCTCTCTGCCCAACAAGGAGGTAAAATTGTTTCACAAAAACAGCATGAGGGTTTCTTTTTTATTTTGTCATTTCTATGCTGTTTTCCTTTTCATTTTTAATTCAAGGCCAATTCAAGTTCCGCTGCTTTTTCTCCTTCTGAAATTGCTGCCTAATTCTGGGACTGAGCCCGGCTGCCAACACAGCAGTCATGTTGTGGAGAAAATGTGTTTTCTATCAAGGAGAGAGCAGCTCTAAAACCTCTGCGTGGCAGCACGACTGCAAAGAGACAACGAAGAATGGCAGAAAGGGTGCTATAAACTTTTTATTGTGTTGGGCCCTTTAGTAAATGGAGAAGAGCAACTACAGGGCGCTGCTGACCTTTTGCTCCTGCAGCTTCCTACTGGCAAGTTCACCAAAGTTCACGCGCAACTAAGACTAAACGGTCACTGACAGAGAAAGAGGATGTTGCAACTCTTCTCCTGATTCAGTCAAGGCAAAAGATTATACTGCAATTTGTCAAATGTTAGGATAATCTTTTTCAGGGATAAATGATAGGGTAGGAAAACTTAGTCACTTCAATAAAAATATCAGAATGATAGACATGGAAACGTGAAATAAAAATGTAGACCGACGTCCTCTAACCATCTAACTACTAAGTGAGGTTGTGGCATTGAAGGAAAAGAGGAATATCTTCCCAGTTTAGAATCTTTTTGGTGTTTAGCCAGTAAACAGTGACGATCGAGGGAGTGTGCGTGTGTGTGTGTGTGTGTGCGTGCGTGTGTGTGTGTGTGTGTGTGCAAGACATCTGTGTTGTTCATTTTACCCCAATGCACAAAGTCTTATTTTAACGACTGTGAAACATCTGATTTCTTTCAATCAAACTAATCATCTTCAAATGGTGGATTGCGGTCTGGAGCTGGACTGAGTTAAGGTCATGCCATGGTCGATTTCCATTGAATAAAGTAAATGTAGTCATGCGTCATTATTTTTCTCCCTCAGTCTGGTGTCACAGATTGTGTACGAATTGCATGCTGTATATCCTCTAGTGTGATCAATTGACCATAATGAGCCAATCTAACAAATTGAAACAAACAAAATTTGCATGACATGTTCAGAATATCAGTGAAAAAAGTGAGTTTTTATAAATTGCCAAAATTAGTCCATAAGTAACAACTATGATGATTGACGTCATTGTTTATTTATTCATTTATTGATAGATTTTGATGCTTTGTTTTGCCCTCAAAACCACCATATTATTTTCCATGAATAAACTGAATAAAGTGATTTTTTTTGTCCGTTCCCCTCATGCTACATGGTTTTATTTGCCAGATTTATAAAGTAAAAAAGACAACATCTGTAAATTCCCACTCCAGCACAAAACAGCAAAAACTACTATATACACGAGTGTAACATTTGTGAGCATCACTTATACTGTAATTTGACTCTGTCCAGCCTGGGTTTATGGCTGCTATGAAAGAAAAAAGATATTCTATGACTCAAAATGATTTGGCAGCAAGGTTGCTTTGTGTGTTCAAGTCTTTGTCAAGTGAGTGAGCATCTGTCAGCAAGCCTGGTGGGAAAGACAAAACCTCCCTAAAGATGTGATGCAGTATAGCCACAACTCCTTTAAGTGTGACAGTACCTGAGCAGAATATAACTGAGTATCAAGGATAAGGACATACTGGATAATTTCTGCTTTGTTCTTATATTTTTATATGACATTGACAAATTGACACACTCACGGAACTGCTATTAAACTGACATATAAAATCTGACATTCAAAGATCTGAAAAAAGTTAAATCTTGTGCTGTAATAATATTGCCGTTAGGTGCCATATTAAGTGTATAAACCCTCTGGTAATTATTTTTTAATGATATTAGTTATGATTGTCAATCAAGGAGGGATTTAATTTACATACTGCTGTTTATATCTTTAGTAACCTGCAGCAATGCAAGGAGATGTCTGAGTGAAAGAGCCACACAAACACTTGTTACAATTGCTGGGGCGGTATCGGATTGGTGCCTTGCTCAAGGGCACCTCAACAGTGATTAGGATCCCTCTAACGATGAGCTTTTATTTTTTTGTCTGCAATGGTACTGCAATGGCCCAAACCCTATGTGGAGGAGATTGCCACTAAGAAAATATATTTAGTTGAAGCGCATTCATGGCTGAGACAGATAGTGATGTTGTCACATGCTGAGTCCAAACACAGCTGTTGAAGTGGACACACATGCACATACTGCCCGTTGATACATACGCCCCCCCACTTATAACTCCCACAAGACCAATAGCTCTAAGAACCTATTATTTGTCAAAACCCTGTACCGTGGTCATTAAAGAACTCTTTTCTTCCGTCTATGTTGTTCCTTTCTGCTAGACATTGGTGTCTCATCTTATATGTGTATGTTGGCGTCTCATAGACAAACACACAGACAAACAATCATTCACACTCACAATGACACCTACCGACTATTTGGAGTCAATTGGCCTACCGTGTATATTTTTCAAATGTGGGAGGAAACTGGAGTACCCAGAGAAAACCTACGCAGGCACAGGGAGAACATGCAAACTCCACACAGAAAGGTCAGATCCGGAATAAAACCCCGGATCTAGGAACTGTGAGGCAGACGAATTTAACCAGTGCTCCACCATGCTGCCGATTTTATGTATGGTAGTATGTACATCAATATTACACTTGGTCATTTAGTTGAAAATGTGATAAAGAGATTCCTATTTCTATTCAAACAAACAATATAATATAATAATTTGTGTGTGTGGGTGCGCGTGCGTGTGACTGCTTCTTACTTGTTTGTGGTCAAATCTGTAAACAAGCAATCAAATACAAAGTAGTTGTTGTGTATGACTGTATTTCAACTGAAAGTTGTCCAATGCATCCAATGTGTATATATGTAGTTGGCTAAAGGGAGTAATTGGGTTCATGCTTGTTGTGTTTGGCAGAAAAATAAACATGTGTATTACTTACAAGCCCATAGAGCTATAATCATTCACTCAACCCCAGAGCTTGTAATTATTCATTTTCTTCCACCAATTTGCCTACTTTTTGGGGAAAAGCACTGCTGTTCTCTGTAGTTGAGAAGCTACCCAGTTATTAGAGCCATGGTTTCTTTTTACCAACGCTATTTCTGTTCTTTTTTAAGTTCTGACAAAATCTAACCTAGCTCAAGTTAATAAGTGGCCGTGATGGTGCTTCAGTAGTTGCCTCCTGCAATATGCATATCAATATGTTTAATGACTCAAATATAGACAAAACTGTCATCAAGGACATGTATTCAGCACTTTTAATGGCTGTGAATGAAATGTATAGCTCTGGTGGTTTGAGTGGCTCACTGATCATTTTTCAATAAGGTCTGGTCATAATGAGGAAAGTCGGTTACTACGCACAGTCTTGAATAGCACGGAACCTCAAATTCCACTCATAAAAGTCTAATCATTCACTGGTGAATTGTTTTCCAGACAAATGAGTCTGCATCACACACTGCATGCATCCAAATGGCTTAAGAGAGCTGCAGATCTTGAAGTCACATCGGGAGACTGCCAAGGGGAAGTGGGCAAATGATGACTTGAGAGCCAAAGTGAACATACCTGTCTGACACAGCCTTCATAAATTCATCCAGTAGGTCATCATATGCTTGGCCTCGCACCCTCCTGTGCCTGAGCCCAATGTACAGTGGATCCTGCAAAAGTGCCTGGAAAAAAAAAAAGTAGATGTATTGTATGCTACATTTATTACTTCATAAATGACAAAATATCACCAGACTGCGACCCTAACGTTTCTCAAAGCAATATATTTTTGTTTAGACTGACTATGCACAAATGTCTGAGGAGTTTTTGAAGTTTTAATCTCAAAATTCTGGCAGCTGCTTTCACGCCTCATTTGAGCAGGCATCCTTTACTTCCCAGGCATTTTGAAGATATAATTACAGAGTGGCTCTAAAATAAGCAAAGCATGGAGTGAGAAGCAGCCACCTTTCCATTGCAAGGTCAAGAATCAACCCAAAACATTATTTATATGAAGCTGACAAGTCATTTCCTGGCAGGCACTTATTGGACAGTAATAGGCAGGAGTTGGCCAAGGTAAATTGTAACCTAAACAGGCAAAACGTGATCATTTGATGTCTGAGTGGACTAATACCAGCGCAACTTTGGTGGTCATTTCAAAAGTGATGCAATTGCATGCAATGAGAAAAGTCATGAGGAAAGCTTGCATAGTTTGCAACAAATGTATTCACTAGCAACAGTGCAAGGAAAACTTTTTTAAGAGAGAGAGAGAGAGAGAGAGAGAGAGAGAGAGAGAGAGAGAGAGAGAGAGATACCCACTCAATGACGGATATAATCCCATAATAGCAGTCATTTTAAACATTGTGTTGATCTCCTACTAGCTTGCAGCCTAAAAACTGTCAGGGCCTAAATGAAAGCAGTCTCAGCAGGATGTCTGCCCCTCTATAGACACATATAGCTAGTCCATTTAGCCAATTACATCTCATTTGGGCTGTCAACTCTTAAGAATAACGTAAAAATGGAAAATTCAACCACAGCCGGGCAGACTGCACTCTAATCTCTTAAGAAGTTCTGAAAAAGTTGCAAGAGTAGCAACTAAATGTGAATATACTTGATAGTTTATCCTTTTCCAGACATATTTTCAGCCCGTTCTGGTCTGATGTAATCATAGTGTGCATATCTCAGCACAAAAACAAATGGCTATGTGTTTTTAGAATTGCTTATTTGTATGGAGGATAATGTTTTGTAGAAAAATCTCCATAAAGCCAGAATGGTGGAACAGTAGATCTACATCACAGTCGAGTGTTTAGGTTCCAGGTTTAAATCTCAGTTCAGTTCTGGAAATGGCATAGTTTCCACTTGTAGTTGTTGCAACCAACATTTGTATTGCAAACATTAATTGAATCTTCATTCTTTTACATACTGGAAATATAATTTCATGAACCACATTAGAAATTTGGGGGATTGGAGCGAAACTGCAGCTGCTGAGTCATCTGAGGTTTGTCTTGGCAAAATACATGACAGCATCTGACAAGCCCAGTTCATTTGTGTCAGGCACGGAACCTTTCCTAAGGTCGACACGCCTTTTGGTTGACATGATATGAATACAGTATACAGCGAGATGTGTAAATATAGACATGCACGCGGACTATTCTTAGCCTCGTCAAAGCTACAGACACATGCACTAGCCCACCCACAGTTTGCATAAGGGACTGTTGGTGGGTGCTCTGTTTGCTGGCTGGCTGGTACTTGCACAGGGCACAGGAGCGACGAGCTTTCCCAGCTGGCAACCATCAGTGTTCATGCAAAGTCTTGAAAGGGGTTTTGCCCACTTTATTTGGATGAGACAAGGCGTGCCTGGGTAAAGTGGAGTAAGCCACTTCTCACGCTAGTTATACATTGAGCTGACTTATGGTATAAGCTAGAACTTGAATTCTTTTGAAGGTTATCCAATTTATTTTTGAACATTATATTATCATAGTCTTCTTCATGCTTGTACACATACTAATCAGCTCATCACTTGATTAGCTTGGCATTATTAATAAAAGGTAGAAAATAGTAAATGTGATTAAAGCTGTTTACTATTTAAATGTTTTTTCATTGCTTCTGCTTAACAAAATCACTTAGCGTGCTGTCAAGGTGATTTGAAACATGTATCCCCCTCATGCTTCTGTAAGCACTTTGAATATACCAAATGGCAAACTCTGCCGCAAATTATTACGTAGCTTTTGCGGTGCAGTAAAAATGGTCAAGTATTCTAATTTAAGTATAGTGTATGAATGAGCTCTCTGTCTGAGTTACAGTATGTTGTATTTCTTTCCTAGAGGTTTATCCCTTTTCTTTTGACTTAGTGTATATATGATCCTGTCTCCTTCCAATGAATGTAAAGGAAAGAGGCTTTGTAGACGGGGCCACAGTAATCCCTATGAGACTCGCTCAGTGGAGATGAATGATGCCCAAAAAAACATAACCATCATCGTAAAACTTGAACACATGAGCGCACTTGCGAATTAGTAATGAAATGAAAGCATGCAATGAGAATCAATTAATGGATCTCTTTCTGTTTGTTGGACCAATACACCATGATTACCGTTCTGTTTGTTGGACCAATACACCACGATTACCGTAACTACCTACCTCGAGCCCTATGTAGCAGTATTGCCACAGTTACCTTGAAAAAGTTACTTACTGATTGCTTGATTTTAAAAGTAATTTAGCTGCAGTTTAATTATAACTATGTCCTCTACGATGAAAAGTACTTTCAGCAGATTGAAGCTCCTAAATATAGTAGATGAGACAGCCGTTGGAAAATAAGGCAAAACATTTTTAGGAATTTGTATTTTAAAATTCAGTGACGATTGTGTGGTTTCCATGACTTAACAGAATTGCTGATGCTATTTTAACACGGGGACTTGGCTGTTTATAACCCTTGAATTACCCAAATTCCAATGAAGTTGGGATGTTCTGTAAAACTGACTAAAAACATAATACAATGATTTGGAAATCTTTGAACTTATATTTAAATGAATACACTAAAAAGACAACATATTTTATGTCATCATTTTGAATTGGATGCCTACAACATGTTCCAAAAAAAAATAGGACCGTGTTGTATGGAATTCGTACGCATTCTTGCTTGATGTACAACTTGTGTGTTAACAGTCCGGGGTCTCTGTGTTGTCATATTTTAAATGGGAGTCAGGTCTGGACTGCTGGCAGGCCAGTCTAGTACCAGCACTCTTTTAATATGAAGCCATGTTGTTACAACACATGCAGGATGTGGTTTGGAATTGTCTTACTAAAAAAATAAGCAGGGATGTCCCGGAAAAAGACATTGCTTGGATGGCAACATATGTTTCTCCGAAACCTGCATGTACCTTTCAGCATTAATTAAAGTTACCATGCCATGAGCACAAAACTCACCGCCGTACCATCACTGCTGGCTTTTGAACTTTGCCGCTTATAACAATCCGGATGATCCTTCTCCTCTGGCCCGGAAGACACGACATCCATGATTTTCAAAAACTGTTTGAAATGTGGACTCATCATAATACAGCACACTTTTTCACTTTGCATCAGAACATCTCAGATGAGCCTGGGCCGAGAGAAGCCGGCGGCGTTTCTGGGTGTTCTTGACATATGGCTTTTGCTTTGCATGGTAGAGTTTTAATATGACTCTGTAGACATAGCAATGAACCATATGTTAACCGAGAATGGTTTTCTCATAGTCTTCCTGAGCCCATGATTGCAATATCGTTTAAATGCAGTGCTGACTGAGGGATTAGGTCATGGGCATTCAATGTGTTTTTTTCTTTTTTTGCCTTGCTGCTTATGGGATGATTTGTCTAGATTCTCTGAATAGTTTGATTATAAATTCCTTGCAATTGCACATTGAAAAATGCTTTTTGAGTATTCCTCAACTGTTCGGTCCCAGCTTTTCTGGAACATGTTGCAGGCATCAAATTCAACACAAGAGAATATTTGCAAAAGAACATCAATGTTAATCAGTAAATCATCAATAAATATATTGCCTCGGTAGTGTATTCTATTGAACATACAGGAGGTGGAAAATAACTTGTAAGTCAGTTTTATTTACGTTTTACACAACTTGGAATTGGGCTTTCTATTATGATGTAGGTAAGGGAGGTACATATTTGCCCAGGTCTTCTGCTCTTACCTCATTGTCTGTGCCCACATCAAGCAGGACAGGCAGGCACTGCTGTGGTGGGACACCTCCACATGCTGTGTACAGAGCCAGCTTGCCCACTGGAATTCCCATCCCATTGCATCCAAGGTCTCCCAGGCCCAAGATCCTCTCACCGTCAGTTACACATACAGCCTGACAACAAACAGCACAATGTTACTTGCATATCTATTGATATCCATCGATCTACTAAAAACGAATTGTAACTTAATAAATTGATTTAATTAATATATTTTAAAAATCTGTAGCATGTTACATGCAGTACATTAGCCATAAACCCAAGGAATATGCTCATGTTAAAATAGTGCATGATGCCTTCACCAATGCACTTGCATTAGCGTTTTAGTTGAATGATATTTAAATATGGCCAAGGTAATTATGGCCCTCTCAATTGATTGTTCATAAAAGCAATAACATGATTTTTTTGGATTTAAAATTAAAAAATGGAAATTATCAAGTTAGTTCTTATGTTTCTGCATTAAATGCAAATATTGGTGTAGACAATCATTTTCTGCTGTTTGATTTTTTTTAATGAGAATGAAGCTAGGATGAACAGAACAAATATATTTTTCAGTTGCTTTGCTTCAGTTTTATATCATGAAAAATGGAAATCGAAGTAACAAATACTCACCTGATAGATAGTAAATGGCAGCACAGTTTGAATGATACATTACCTTGACATCATTTTCTGGCCAGTTCTGCAGTATTGATGCAATGTGGCCACGGTCATGGATAGTGATGAATAGACCTCTGGAATGCAGAATGAATAATACATCAAGATTATTGTTATGATTTTAACCAATATAACTAAATCATGCCATCCCCTTTCCTTGCAACTGTTGAGACAAACAAATTTGCATTGAAACGATATTGGGATCAACAATAAAACAACTCAATGGTACTTTAAAATTGTCTCCCATTGGTGTATGAGTGTGTGAGAATAGGTGAATGCGAGGCTTTGTATAGTGCTATGGGCACCATGGAGTTTAGATAAAAATTACTGCACTCTGTATGATTTGAAAAAAAATCCAGTGGTTACACTTACCGGTGAAAATGTCATTGCCTTTGATCCGTTAGCTCTCCTAAGCGGGATGATATATAAGACTGAAGGCATTCTGGTGAGGTGGGCCTTATCATTGAGCCTAGAGAGGCTTTGGCCACTGCAAGGAGTTTATTTTGAACCCCCAGGCTACCAGAATATTCATATATATCACCCCCCTCCTAGCATAAGCCCCCCACCCCCACCCAATTCTGTTTCTACGAGCTGGCATGAAAGTCATCTAGAATATGTCTGCATGTGGGGTCCAGCTACAACATCTTTGCTTCCCAGGAATCCCATCTGTTGGTGTTTGACATCTCATCCATGTGACAGCAATAGTAAATGTGTCACTATTTGTCATATTTATTTATGGTTAATGGCAGACAAAGAATACAGTTGGAAATGTCTAATGCAAAAAGAGAATACATGTGTCCCATAAAAGTGATTTGGCAGTTTGAGGTGAGCAAAGACACACTGTCAGTTTATTTTTCATTTACTGTAACTATCACTAAATTATTTAAAAAAGCAAATCACAGAATGGTACTCTAGTACTACTCGAGTACATGATAGATATAAATGATAGAATACCGCTGATCCAATTTGTGAGTGACAAGGTAGATCCTCCAGCTAATCCCAGATTACAATAATTCATATTAACATAGTGCCGTGAAATTGGATTCTCCCAAATTGAAAAACACATTTAAACCTTATGCAAAGATCATTTGTTTAAGCATTTTTTTCAAAGTTAACTGGTTGTGTATTAACAAAATAAAACATTTGGTTCACTTCAACTCAAAAGATACACAACACGGTGACAAAGCCATATGTAAAACATAAAAAATTACCTATGCTGTATTACACTTACACAATTATCTTGGACGATATGTAATGTTTTCTGTTAGTTGCAAACAGGAGAATATGAAATTTCTGCCAGACTATACTGCGGGATTTGAGAAGCTCAAGCAGCAATGACACGGAAAGTTTGGCCCCACAATATGACAGTTGCAAAACAACTGTATGAGCTGATCAAAGCAGACAAGCGGAGAGACGGGAATGCCCTAATCTCTGTCAGACAATGTTAACAAAAACATTTCAGGTGACGTATCCCTCATACATTTCTCATTTTCTGGCTCTCTGCACACTTCGATGAGCTGTTGAACTCCTGACATTTGACCCGAACAAAGTAGAGCAACAGGAGAAGCTGTTTTAATAGCTTTAAAACACCACACAGAACGTAACTCTTGGCAGAAATTCCAAGAGCACAAAGAGGTGAAGTGGAATACATGACATCAGGAGTCACTGTCACATTAATCCATCATCACTGTGTAAAATAGAGCTATTCTCTTCAGAGAAGTGTGAGAGAAAGAGGATGAGATTACACATTACTGTGTGCATTGTTATGAAATGAAGTCATTCTAGCCTGTCTACACTTCATAAAAGGATGATTGCAACAAAAGATCTTAGAGATTTAAGGGTAGGCATATTCAGTTTGTTGCTATTAAATCACTTAAGCCTCAAGTAGTGCACAACAACATATCTTTGAGGATATAAAGTATGTAGAAAACAAAACATTAAACAATTGCTTTAAATAATCACTGACCTTTCTATTTGACATTTAGGGTGTTCAGGGGTGGATGTTTTTCCATCATGAAACTGTCATGAACGTGCATAATTAACAATTGTGTTAATAGTAAACCTTAAAAGGAGAATAAATTTTTGCTTATGAGTATGGCTTTCAATAAGTTCAACAAGTGTGTAAGTATCGGCTACAATTGGATTTCGACATTGTCTTTGACATCTGCGCAAACGTCATGGGAAAGACAAACTTGGGATAGATTTTGGGATGGATGCCGTTTGGAAAATTGATGGACGGATGTCATAGTCAATGGATTGTTTAATGGAGAAAATGTTTGTTTCAGACTGCTGCTGGCGAAAGAGCAGTGCTGCATAGCTGTCGCCTCATTTTCTAGATGAAAGGATGACCACAAAGCAATGAGCTGCCGTGTCTGGTTTTCCCGTAAGAGCGTGGCGAGAACAGAGAGGGTAAAGAAAACAACCTGATGACATGAAACAGCACTGCCGCTGACCTGCAGCCCAACACAAAGCCCACTGCAGGGACTGTGGAAAAGCTGGTTCACATGGAGACCCCCCAAAACATTGAGCCCCTTCAGGAAGATGGCCTCCTGTCTTTGACCCGTGTCCAGACAAAACACAAGCAGTCACCAGTTTTCAGCCTCAACACTTTATCTTCAGTGTACTGGACATCTTCCATTATGAATGAAGTGTTAGGAACAGTGTTAGAGGTCAAGATCACACATTTGAGATTTTTGGTCTTCTCTGAACCATGTAAAGGATTTGATCAGCGGGACAACACAAGCTTCATATTTATCTGCAATAATATTGGATGGCAAACCAATCATTTCAGACACAAACATCCAAAAATATATAAATCCACGAAATACGTATTCCATAAGTGAAAGCAGAGGTATAAACTTATCGTGGTGGCAGTAGCACACTGCTTTTCTTCTGGTGGAACGAATTGCTGTTTTAGTTAAGAAGGAGGGAATTATGGATGGATCCAAATAGCCCCTCTTCCACAAAAAAAATGGTTTTAAAACATAGACATCTGTTCCAAAAGCAAGAGGAATTTCACCTTTCAGCACAACAGTGATCCAACGCTAATATCCCAATAACACATTCATAGTACTGACACCAGAAGAAGGCTAAAGCCCTGCCAGAGCTCAGCTCTGAATCCAATTAAAACGCTCTGGGAATGACCTGAAGAGTGCTGTGAACAAGGGATCCCCTCACCCTGATACATTTGTGATGGGCTTATTATGGCTGACTCCTGAAAAGATATAAATATACAAAATAATGCCAAGTAAATTGTTTCGTATGAGGCATTTTAGAAATAGAGTATATTTTCAGTCACTATAAATTGTTGTGATGCTATTCAAAATGACCACCAAGCCAAACAATTGGATAAACTTGGGAGTCAGTTTAGAGCATTTTTTTCCCCCCAGCGTAAATTATGAATTGAAGGTCATCAAAGTCCAAAGATCAAATTGTATTCTCTATGCACCACAAGTGTTCCTTATTAAAAGGATCTAATTTATCTCAGTTAAAATAGGAGTGTTCCTCTGAAGGACAACAAATCTGACAAAAACATGATTACTTAATCCCCTGTGGAATATACATTCAAATAAATTGTACAGAGGAGGTCTTATCTTCAAGATATATTGCTAATGAAGCTAATTGTTGCAGCCACAAAACAGCTGCTGTTGTCCATGGGCCAAGAAACACGAGAAATTAAGACGGTTAGGCCCACATTAATCCCAATCAGTCATATGCTGTTGACATGGTGTATATTAATTTAAGATGCAACTTTATACAGGCTTGTGATCTATCTTTGCGATGCATGAACTGCAATGAGGCAGGCCACATGAAGATGAGTGCACGCGAATGACCATCGTCATTTTTGACACTTTGCTCTATGTTCTTAAAACTGTGGTCGCTTGTACAGTATAAAAGACTTAAAAACACTTTAAAAATGTAAAAATGAATAAACAAAATACACTGTCTGACAAATAATAAAGACATTTTAAAGACTGCATGACAAGAGAATGTCCTTGTGCAGCTTCGGGGCTTTTCAAAACATGTTTAGAGTAGCACTCCCTCCAAAATTAACACATAGGATTTGTCTGCCAGACCAGCAACTGGGATGCCGGAATTAATATTATAGTTGGAAGGTTGAAAGGGTAGCCACAGGGAAAAAAAGCATTTAGTTGCCAGTAACTAATTTTACAGGTAATGCACACATTCAACTGACCACAAATAACATTGCTAGAATGCAATAAGAAACCACATTTTATTATGTGTCATCATTTGTTACTAGTAATCGTGTTTTGACAACCTCTTTGGACTGCGGTCTGCTTCACTGGATGTTTATACGTTTACAGTTGTTAGGTTCCAAACACATAAACTCGTCAACTTTGGTCACACAAACCACCATACATCTAAATACGTGGCAGTCCCATCTGATATTTATAGGGGACAAAGGTGATGGCCTGTGAATCACCTCTTTTATTGATGACTTCTATTTAGTTTTAAATGCTTTGTCAAAAAGTCACAGAGCCTACGTTAGGTGTTTTCAAAAAGGCTCTCTGTTTTTTCTGTCTTACCTCATGACAAATGTGTACAGAATATGAGCCCATGAATGACTGGACCACCAACCATTGTTTCTAGTGAACAAGCACAACCACGGAAGGCGTACATTTCATTCAAGTTAGCACCGTTTTTTAATTTGTCTGCCTCTGACCTGTCTATCCTTTTTTTGGGGTCATTACCTCAGCATTGTTTCCCAAACTACGTTGTTTTGGCCCTCCCTGCTTTCTGTTTACCTGTTCTCGTGGCTGCTAGGTAATGTGATGCCATGACATCGCAGTGTGAGGTTACCTGATGTCTGGATTGTGGAAAATTACACCATGCCTCAGACCCCATCCCAAGACTACAGGTCTCATTTAATGTTCCTGCTTCTATTAAAGCCATTGTCAAGCAACATGCTTTTTGTCAGTAAAATGTTCTTAGTTTTTATTTGATTTGAAAATTGAAAATATGGCTGTGTGCGACACACATTCTTCTCATTTTAGTTTCTTTTCTTTTCAGTAAAATGTTTTTATACTTTTCAAGTATGATGAAGTTGCGTAATTGGTCAGGTCAAAATAGGTAGCATTTTATGATTGACACCAAACAGGATTTACTGCAAGATGCATAAGCAGATTTCTTCAACTAACAAAACTTTTACCTGTCACAGGCACTAACTCTTTCTTCAACTAACAAAACTTTTACCTGTCACAGGCACTAACTCATAGGCCCCTAGCACCATTTTAACTTCTTACATCAAGTGACATACATAGATGCATAAGATTCTTCAGCTCAACCTGTAAACAGTCATACAAACTTGATTGAGATGGTTTGGACCTGTGCAAAGAAGGGACAGATAGGCATACTAACATTGGTAAGGGGATGCTGGAAATGAAGACATCAGCTAGTAGGGGAAGAGGAGATGTGGTGAGGTAATATTTGCAGATGCTGGAGTTAAAGCATATAATGGAGAGAACGTGGAGAGATTGATTCATTGTGGTGATGCCTGAATAATCTTGGGCCAAAAAAGACCCAGCATTCTGCATAAATATGCAGTTGGACCTGACAGGTTAAATAAAAGGAAACTGCTCCAGGATTGCGGGCAAAAGAACACAACCCCATTTAATGAGCATGCAGATTAAAGCGTACAACATCCATCTTTTAGAATGTCTGCCTAACTTCCATTACGACAAAAAGTACAATCAAACGCTAAAACAGATCAAATAAATTGTACGTGGTATAAGACCACAAGCTGCATTATAATACTTGAGCAATGATACAACTCTTTTCAAACGTTGTTTCCTTTCACAAGTTGTATTCAATACTCTAGTGGTTTTCCATGGAAACCATTTATGCAGAATATGCCAAAGCAAGTTCAAAATTTTACGTAAAACAAAATGTTTCCATGTAATATGAGAGGAAGTTCTTTTGCCCGTACCCGTCATTTCCCTTAGAAATGGATCAGGGAAACCAGACAAGTAGGTAGTCTGCATGCGAGACTAGACAAAGTAATCGTCTAAAACCCTTTGAAAAAGACTTGAGAATCTTTGCAGACAACACTTTGGCACACGAAGAATTCAGTGTGCCACTAAGTACCCCAAATAATGGCCAAACAGTGAAGAGCAGAAGTCTGTGGGGAAAAAAGGCTGCTGCCTGGGTTTATTGCACACGTTAATGCCATGTGGCCTGACATACACATAAACCAGTTGATGTGAAATAACCCATTGCAATGGAAAAGGTGACTGCCACGAGCATGAAGAGAAAAGAAGATATGGCAACAAGAACATGCAGCAATCCAAATAGTTGGGGAATAGTTTGGTATCAGCTGAATAAACAATTATGTGGTTCCTAATTCCGTGAGATTTCCTCAACTCTATCATTTCTTCACACAAAAGCACTTTTCCAGAATGAGAGATAGAAGAAGCAACTGTCAAAGACTGTCCTCTGATCACTTGGACATGAAATGCGACCGTGAGGAATTTTCTTTATGGACAGTTCTCTTTACTTCCTTTCACACCCTCCTCTCAGTGTTCAACCCTCCAGAGACAATGCACCCTTCTCTTCTACCTCCCACCCTTCTTGATGTGCCCGCACTTTGAGGTTTTTCCATCCCAGCATTCAACACACAGCCTGAGTCACTCTCTTTTTACACAAGTGAGAACCAGTTAAAGCACCCACCTAATTCCACCGCAGCCCACTGAAATCAGCCAAGTCTAACACACAGCAGCATATCTTTCTGGTTAGGGAAAGGAAAAACTCAAGGCCATTGTGAGTCATAATGTACAATTTACTTATCAGAAGTTCATCACGTTGACTAAAACACTGTGGCAAAAATGTGAAAAAGTCAACCTCCATCCAAGATGAAGAAAACAGGAACCAAAGTATGAGGTTCTGGAATTTCAAAGGTGGACATTGACCACGCACTGCTGCGTGAAATAGAAGACTTCAGGAGTCCAGACGATGGGTGTGGATTTCCAGTTTATCTTCTCAGCCAGCTTTACATAACTCAGCAGGAAAGGGATTATTCCAGTACAGGAAGGCACTGCTAAAGAAATCACAACCACAGGCCTGATGAACACAGTTGGCTATTAGATGAGTCTCAGAGCCCAATGAAACTAGGTTTCTCTTTCATTTGTGGTTTCTAACCAATAAAAATGTCCTCACCCTGCCAATTAATTTCTGAATGGGGATCAGACTTATAGCTAAAGGATACATTGTGCTCACATCCATGCTTAAGTGAACACCATACAAGAGTAAAGGGCATAAGAAAAGCAGGCATGAAAAGACTATAGTTTTTATTACTATTATTATAATTATTAACACAGAAAACTTGAATTTCATGTGGTCATGGGTCCACAGTCCTGAACCTGTATTCCCAGATGTTTTATGTGAACCAAGATCTGTCACCAATGTAAATTTGAGACTCCACAAATGTATTTGTTCCAACATCTGCTTTGTCTTCCAAAAATATTCACTCATTCCAACTTTGACAGCTTAAATAGACATACCAGTAATATTGTTCAATTCTAACTTTGTATTGATTTAAGTTGAGGGCAAAACTAACAGTTAGCCAGAGAACCAAAATGGCACTGTTCCACTCAACACTTCATGCAAGCTCCTATTTTTATCGTTTATAGTTTTATAGGTTAAGTGCTGATCCTCAAGGCAACCAAGAATTATACTAATATTGCTTTTGATTGGAGGATGTCTTGGCAGCTTTCGCACTGACCGTCAAAGGTTTCAATTTGCTAAAATATACTGGAAATAAAACACATTCAAGTCGTCAAATAACATGGGGCCTTTCCAACTTGTCTGGCATCAGCTTGCCAAAATGTATAGCATCAATGACACCTTTGGGATTGTTTTACAGAAATAAAGCTGAGAGCTATTCAACTGGAGTATCAAATCATTTTCATAAGAAGATCAGTAAATCATATTTTGTAGTGCAGAATTGGGAAATAAAATAGTTGAGTAAGAGAAAACCAGTTGGGGGCAATGAAAGCTGTGTGGAAAATACTTGCATTATATGACAGCAATATCGTTAAACAAAAGTACACTTATAGTTCAGAAAATTATGGTTACTTAAAAAAAGACAAATGAACTTTCACTCTTCATATTGCATGGCCTGTTTTTTTTAACTTTTTTATTAAGTCTCATGGTTACCAAACATCTCCGGAGAAAAGCAAGAGAATGGCTGGAACACCACTGTAACGTCCAAAAATAATACTATCGATGTTTGCCTTTTGAAGCCCAAACGGAATAAAGTGGATTTCCTTCTAAATGAACCAAATCTAAAAGTCTTGCTATGTAACAATTGCCACATTGCAAATCATGAAAACTAAAAGGCAGCATTCCATACCTACCTGTATCTTTACACAGCATCACTGTGCTGGGGATCTGGAAAATACATACATTTATTTAAGAATACAACTAAATCCTGAATGCAATTTGAAAAAGACTGAGGTAACCTCAGGTCAAGGTATGAATCAATCCCAAATTGTGCTTCCTAAGACAACAGTTTAATTCCACACCAGTTTCCTCTTCACTAATTCACAAAGTATTCTCTTCAATACATATATTTGTTGTTTGCAGAGCAAAAACATAAGGATAAATGTAGCAATTAGTAGCAAACATTATTTATTGTCATTCTTCATGACATTGACTGGCTGTGAGGTTATCTACAGGGTTGAAAAGGGCAATTTCTGTTTGCCTCGGATGTTAAGCAATCCTACTTGTGCTTAGCACCTGCACTGTAACACTGTGTGTGGGCCTAAGTGAATTGAGATCACAACACTAAAACCCATAATCTACAAGAGTGGAATGCTACATCAGCCTCTCGGTGCCACTTCAGACGTGGCAGCTCAGCTCATGTCTTTCATTAGGTGGGTTTGGAAAAAAATATGGTTGTTCGTTGGCATGGACTAAACTGACATTCTCCTCTATCAAATAGTAGGCATGCATACTAAAAAAATGTATTAAAATGTATCGTAGAACTTTATTTTCTGCGTTCAGCTGAAGCAAAAATCTAATTTGCTTTAATAGGTGCCAGAATATAACGTAAGCACAGTTCCACCAACACACATTCCTATGATGAGGAAGCAGAGTCTGGGGTATCTGAGGCAGGCTCTTCAATATCTGCAGCTAAGATTACTGAGGTGGTTAAAGTCCCAGAAGGTGATTGAGATCCGCCCACACTTTCCAAAGCTTCTGGCTGTTGTGGAGCTGTCCTGTTTGACACACCTCTGCAACATTGCATTGGTTGACCAGGGAGGGTAGGATATGTTCCAAATACAGACTACACATTCCTAAAACTCGCTGGTAAGGTCAATTCAGGGATGCTGGGGAGGAGGAGGGAGAGGTCCTTTGGGAAGTCCAATCTCAGATTCAGGAGGAGCAGTGTGGTTTTCTTTCTAGCTGTGGAACAGTGGACCAGATCTACACCCTTGGCAGGGTCCACTTTTTCTTTCACAATAACACCAACCCCAAGCATACTGGACAAACTTATTTAAATTTAAAACCACAGGAGATGTTACATTTAATCTGATATTTAGTGAGTTGAAGCAAAAACATATTGGGCAAATGGATTTCATGCACCATGCTAATTGACTCTATAAAAAGATTGAGAGGCCAAATTAAAGTAAAAGGTGCTCAAATACAAGTATTATCACTTTTGAGAATGTACAGTACATACGATGAACCCCTAACGGATTTAAATAGATCACATCATATCACATCATATTAACTCTACCTTTTTTTTCATTATGTTCACTACATGGCTATTCCTCTCCAGCCCCTCACAAACAATGAATGTACAGTGACTTCCTCAACTTTAGCCTGCTTCCAGCTTTCCAGAAATGACCTACTTATGGTCATCCATCTCTGTCCAGAAGATGAAGTGACTCATGTCACGGGAGCACCTTGAACAGCCTAACTTACTTTAGTTTGGCTTACTGAGCATTTTCTGGAATGACTTCACAAGACCCATGCTGGCATGGAATTTACTGAAAATGTCTAACACAAGAAAACAATCATTAATCAACAGTAAAGATGGTCAACGGTGAGCCTATACAAACAACATTTCTTTTTGATCAGGAAGAAAAAAGTGATGAAGAAAGATTAATGTGCTCCACTAAACATTGAACATTGTTGTTTCTTAAAACCTATAAAGGTAAGCATGTCTGCTAATCTTCTGATATGTGAATGTATGCCTTTCTCCCTCCACCCTCTACCCCATCAAAAGATCAGTCAATCTACCATGTTTTCACACTTAATAGCGCTTGACCTTTTGCCTTCTGTGCAGAGCTGATGTTGGGGTGTTTAGACTCCATGAAGCAGATTAACTGGTAAAGTCAGGCATGCTAAGAAAAGGCTGCAGTTTCCACACAGAAAGCTTCTATACCTGAGTTCCAGTGATTAGAGACCTAATCCAAGCTGTGATGGTGGTCCAACTAGAAGACATGCATGCATACACACCTACAGCGGGACTGTTGTTTTGGTCATGTGTACTGATGTGCACTTTCACACAGAAGATACATGTAGTTGAGTTGGATTAACATTGAAAAGGGACACCTGCAGGACCAAGTGCCCAATTCAGATTTAATGCTAATATATATTTTTTGTTATTTACATATATCTCAAGAAAGAAAAATTCATCAAAGGAAAAGTCCAGTCAGAAATGTTCCTAACTAAAATATGTTCTATGTGACATCATAAGTCTAAACATGGCGTTCTCGTTACTATTGCACGTTACTATTGCATTGGTTGAATCCATGCAAACTATTCTAGCTCGGATCCTTGTAGCTGCATTGCAGGGCAGACATATCAATAAATAAATAAAATACATGATCATTGTTACAGCGCTAGTGCGTCATATGTGGGCTCACTAGTCTCAGCATAGCATTTTGATGCAATATGAAATATGTTGCAATATGAAAAAACACCCCCCAAAAACATGTAAATCTGGGTATGAAATGAAAGTCAAAATTCATACAAGGTCACATATTTTCCTCCCTTGTTCAAAATGACGAATGAACACCTTCTCCACCCTGTCCGCCTGCTGTTTGCTGGATCTTAGACACGGGCCACAAACTGTGATCAAACAACACGTTTTGATGTTCTTGATTCATTTGGTTGAAGTGTGTTTATAAACCATTTTCCAGTCTTTGCGTATGTGTGTGTGAGTGTGTGCGTGTGTCACCTCGGTCTTCTAAATATCACGCCGTATTGTTGGCAAGCAAGGCCAACTGTGGGAGTGTAAATGATGGGCATGAATCTCTCTATGTCGGACAAAACCACACGGTAGAAGAGCTTCTCACTGCGATCCTGGAGTCCCATCAAAAACACGTATCTAAGAATGACAAAGATGAACACGGTGGAAAACAGCACATGTTAATATTTAACCTCTTTAAGACTCAAACCTGATGAACATAGGAGGGTTCAACCATTGAAGTTTTATTTTAGTCAGATGTTACGTTCAATGACGTAACAGGCAAGATATATGGAGCTGTGACGAACTGCTTGGGAGAGACTACATGAAAGAAAACTAATGACAAAATAAGTAAAACAAAAGTTGGCAAAAAATCAAACCGAGTGAAATACAAGAACTACTTGTATCCTGGGAAAACCCTACACAAGCTCTTTATTGTTTGAGGTCTTTGAATGGGAACTAAATGTTGCATATGACCCAAATTAGGCAGAACATGCCAAAAAACTGTTATTTCTAATCAGAACAGTTTCCATAAGGTCTCAAGCACAAGGTGGCTCTTGTTGTGTGGATGAAAGGATTCCACACCCTCTCTGCTACATATTAAACTGCAGCAGCTGCAAAATTGCCTGATGGTGATGGCTGATCTTGATTTGATGTTTTCATTTTGGAAAACCATATTAGGATCTGCCATATGTAATATATCATGTTCTATACTGTTTTTTGTCAAGAATTTATTAAAAGAATTTCCGATGCTGTACACCAGGGGTGTCAAACTCATTTTTATCGCGGGCCGCATTATAGTCATAGCTTCTTTCGGAGGGCCATTATGACTGTCAATCCAAATAAATGTATGAGCACCTCACAGTATATACAGTAAAAGCTACAAAACAAACTGACAAATAACTCATTTTCAAATCAGATGAGTACAAACTGGTCAAATATTAAAAATTTTTTTTTTTATTAAAAGTGAAGACAATTTGCAATTCTAGTAATGACACACCAATTTGATGCACAATTTGTCTTCGCGGGCCTCATAAAATGCCATTTTATGTACTGCCTTAGCTTTTTATTGTTGCTGACTGAAACCATCTTACGCAATCGTATGTACGAGTATGTTAACAGAAAACAGAGGTGTCAAATCGAGGTCCAGAAAGTAAAAAGCCTGCCACAGTTTGGCTTAAACCACAGGTCATTCAACGAGCTTGTTTACCGGCCAGTTGAATAAACGCATCTGTGGCTGACGCCAAACTGTGACAGGGCTTTTACCGTCTGGACCTCGATTTGACATCTCTGACAGAATTGTACAAAGGAAATTTGAGGAATGGGATTATTATTATTAAGTTACTGCTGATGTTTTCACTGTAATGCTATTTGTTTATTTAGTTTAATGACAGGCGACTTAAACATGTGTTTCATTGTTTATGTTTGGTTACTGTTTTAGATTATTCATCACCTTGAATGCAGCCTCTCCAGAGTTTGTTTACATGCATGTCTTTGAATTGAGGTCATGCAACAGCTGAACCTTAAAACATGAGGCGAAACTGTATTAGATTAACGGCCACATGTCAAATTGGCCCAAATCCAATCTTGAGAATACTGAATACATTTGGCTTTTATTGCTCCAACAGCCAAGATATCACATTAAATCTGACGTTTATGCATTGCACTGCGGCATAATAAAACACAATGACTAAAATTTTATTCACACCTGAACTTTAATGGTATCTTGTCTCAGTTTTTCCTGGAAGCTCACAGACAGGCAACAAGTCTATTCTCTTTATTATATTTCGTTTTTTTTAGCAGGAGTGTTCAAGTCTCTGGTCTGCACATTTATTTTTAGTTTGCTGTTGTTCTCTAATATGACCACTGGGAAGCAGGATAGTCTTTAGTGCACTATTTAAATTGGCAGAGCCTTGGACTATTTTTTACTCCCACTTGATGACAGTCCCAGTTTGAGTCATGTGCCAACATTTTGGATGGAGAGATATGAACTTGTGCTGCAGTGCTGTTGTGATTACTTGTCATAATAGAGCAAAAATTATCATGTTGGCCAGTAATTGAATGCAACTCGGTGAACATTGAAGTGAAGACATTGATGAAAAGTTGTCAAGCAGACTGAACCAGGATAAAGCAGTGACAGGCAATTCACATGTATTAATCCATGGGAACAAAGTATGGAATGCACTTCAATGACATCAATACAACACGGGAATCAAGATAAAAATCTTATCAATTTATGGTGTCATTATTGTGTTAATGCAAGAGCGCAATAAGAATCTATTTAAGTCCGTCTCAGAAGAAAATCACTCATGCTTGTCAATGAAAACTGATGATAAAATGGGTGACAAAAGCACAGAAGCCTGGAAAAGGAGGCCAATTCACAAGTAGATAATACCAAGCACTTAGCTCATAACTCAAACCAATGAACCAGGCTGAGTACAGCTTCAAGCCTGGTATCGCAACATACAACTCTTACTTATGTACTATGTACACACTGCTTAGGAATGACGCATGCAAACACAACTGATTGATGTTGAATGTTGTGTTTACGGTTTAGAAACATACTCGTGGGAGGAAAGGGGAGGATACAGAGATTTTTTTTTGGGTGGAAGCCTGAGTTAAGAGGCAAGTACATCTAATGAAATATTTGATGTTAAATACGAAACTATCCAGATATAGATTTCAGGCGGAGGCGGTACAATCCTCTGGGAAATCTATGAAAATTCCAGAAACAAGATAAGAAAGCACAACATGAGTGTGGCTACACACTGGGGAGTATTCAGTCTGTGAGGCTCACCTATCCAGGTCATCTTTCTTCATTTCATAGTTCTTAAGCACTCTTAACAGCTGGACGTCCTGAGTAATGAAGCATGGAGGAAGCAGGCCGTGGATTCCCAGCTGCAGACGTTCTTCCAGGGAGAATGCCATGCCCTTCAAACACACAGGATAAAGCTCATTAATAACCACAAATTTTAACACTGGAAGGGACGTGTACATTGAGTATGAAAGTACAGTAAATGCAATATAAAAGGCGTGCATATTTGCAACTGTAAATGACACTATACTGTGTGAATTTTGGGGCTCTACATTAGTCCCCAGCCAAGTCTAGGGTAAATGGTGGTCTAAATGTGCTCAAGGGTGGAGTTTCCGTTGTTTTGGAAATTTTTCAGACGTGTTTAATTTGAAACGGGTGGTTTGCGCTGTTGTGAGCGTGAACACAGCCACCTTGCTTCCAGACAAAAGGAAGTTCCCTATAGAGTCAGTGGGCGAGAGGCCCACACGGGGCCCTATTTTCGTGGCCTGCGCAAATCTAGCCTAAATAGCAGTCTGTATGCATGGGTGGAGTTTTCTTGGTATTTTGTTAACAGGTGTGTTGAAGTAGGGATACACCCAAAACAGGCTGGATAGGGGCTTTCAAGGATTGTACATGGGCAGGCCTGATACAGACAATAGGTGATAATAATTTATGTACAATACCAAACACAGCTTGGTTTCTGATCAAGAGTGGAAGTGGGTTTCTCCCAATCAGAACGTTTCACGTCTTGCTGTCATTGCCCACATGTGCATTTAAATCCATCAGTGTAATGAGGGAGTCCCTAGCAATGGGAGTCCAGCACCCCCCTTAAAAGAGTGGATACTCTGAGCTGCTGTTTGGTGTTAGGCACCAACTGTCAGTACCCGTTCCCTCACCCAAAGGTGAAGGGATGTTACATTCTTGTCCACTAGAGTAAATCCTAATGTATAGACACAGATACATAGGGCAATAAGTATGTATGTGTGCTCCTGCTTGGAACCTCTTACCAGGGCGTCAAACCCCTATTAGGAGGGCTGGTTAGCTATCTTTGGTTGATAAGCTATCTAAAGTGTTCCATTTCCAGCCTCGTTTCATAACATTTTAATCGTGAAACAAAAGAAGTAGCGAAATTTCTTAATGGGTGTTTGTTCAGACTATAATGTTTTCTTCTCAAGAAAACAATGATAAACCAAGTGACACGCACAGTGTTGAAAAAAGATGACCGAGAGGAACAAATAGACACTGTACCACCCAGAACCCAAGGAGACCCAGGAACTAAACACTGAGTGGGTCTGTTGGCCAATAATACTGACTCAGCACTCACTGATGGGCTCAAATGAGGATGAGGCCTGACTCATGGTGGTTGGTGATGCATTGGCGGATGATCAAACGTCATACCTCCCAGTAGCGCAAAAGGTCTTCCCTCAGGAATCACAAGACACAAGAAAGCCTAGTCAGCGTACTAAGCCACAGAATCCCAACCAGCGATACCAATGAATACTGGCACACCCCAAGACCAAACAAATGGTGGGGCCCAGAAGCACACACCCTTCACCACTGTATCATCATCTGGATTGCCCAATTGGTGAGTGTTCACAGGTTCTTAGTCACACATTGGGAACTGCGCAGCCTGAACTCTCCTCACGTGTAGAACCAACTCATGCAGAACTTGCTGATGATCTGATCATTTGAATCAGGTGTGTTGGAGCGGAGGCGTTTTAGTGAACCAGGCGTCTAATTTCTGGGTTTGCAAAATAGCCACCAAATTAACTCATATTTCATAATAAACGCAATCACAATTGTGCCAAAGTATAATCATTATGATGCCTATAATCAATTGTCAAATTCTTAAAATAGCATATGCAGCTCTTGAGTCTTCTGTCAATCCAAAAATGACCTGCCACCCAGTAAAACCTCAGCATGTTAGAACTTGTTGCAAAGTAGTGGGCACACTGTAAACAACGCTGTCTTTGGACCAAATCCTGCCATCATAATTACAGTAATCCAAGCCACCGCCATGTGAATATGGTTGTGGATTGTTAGTTTCTACATCTGTGTTGACCATGGAGCCAAGCCTTAATCCCAGACTGTATAGGGCTGATTGTATTGATTGAATTCAAACCAATTCTAAAAACAATACATGAAAAGCATTTAAGTCCTGCCATGTTCTTGACATCCTTTTAATCGAATAATTGTGTTTGTTTATCAAGGGGCACGTGTCTGTCATTGCATCATTAACTACCAGTATATTTGTCTCTTTTGGGTGCAGCAAGGGGCTTGATTTAGGACACATGAGTATGACTCCTTAATCACAAACTGCACTGAACCTTTCTGTAGTCCAGCCTGTAGTTAAGAAACCTCATACGGACAGATGCAGTGCTGAGTTACTTTCCTCAATTATCATAAAAGGGGTTGCGTTTTTCACAGGGCCAGATGTTCAAATAAGACTTCATTCATTTGAAACAGTAACTGGCCCATAAGGCACTATTGCTGGCCTATGAGCATGGAGAGCCAGAATTATGTGAACATGCTTTACAGGGAAATAATGAAATGCATTGACAAAAATAAAGCAGACCTTCCACATTCCGTTTGAATTCAGCTTGGATGTAATTTTTCATAGTGTGTTCTGCTTATTTTGCATTATAAGAAGTTGGAGCCACTGGTTGAAGCTGTTCTACAACAGAACATATCAATCACGTCATCCTTCCAACTGTCATCCAAGGGGAAAAAAAGATAAAGAGAATGAAAACAGATGATCTCATCTTGTAATTGTGCATGAGAACTCCCATGATTTCAAAGCATCCTATGCTTTCAAGTTTAGCACAGCTCAGAGACTGACTTGGTGTAGGCGTGGGAACCATTGATGCCAAAATTGACTTGTGTTTTAGTTTAATACTGGCTTTGCAATGGGCCTTTTCTCAGCAAGTGAATAGATCTGACGATCATTTCAATTTGCTGGATTTATAAGCCCCTATCCCACTGAGCAAACAATTGTGTGTTTTCATCGTCAGTTTATTGGGGTTTGTTCAAGGTCGCAAATATTCACAAAACATTTAATGATTTCTTTTTTTTGTTGCCACGAGTAAAATCTGAACATGTTCAAAATCCCCTTGAGACATGAAAAGTCCAGTCTGCCAAACGTCTGGTGACCATTTTCAACCTTAAATGAACCGTGACGAACCCTGCCGAGAGCACAACACTCTCTGCCTTTGCAAACACTCGCAATTGCTCGTCCCTCAGTGGAATAGGGGCTATATCAAAATATTAATTGGCCACTCATCTGATAAACGTGCAAGTAATACATTTACGTTGACCATTGGAAATTGGGAGGGGGGTAGGAAGCGACCACCACACACATACAAACAAACAATAGTGAGGGTGGGGTGTATTTATAATCCAGAATACTTTTTAAAATGCTGACGAGGATTATAATCTGTCAATTAATGATTGGGGGTTGTACCACATTGGTGTTATGTTTATGAATGAAATAGACATGTTATCGTCCACCACTGATTTGTCTGGCTACACCTTGGTCAAATAATAGACTTGCTTTTTTTCGGTCTAGAATTTAGTCTACTTTTTTTCCACCAAAGTTGCAGATGCGCTAGTAGCCAAGGCAGAAACGCCCAGTGAGGTGACCACATTCCCAAACATGCCGAACTAAACCATTGCTCCTCCATGAAAATGATGATGCGTCCATTTTTGCGCCAAGACTACTTTCTGTCACTAAATTAGCAGGAGCATCGGAGGCAAGTCTGCTTCTCGCGCCAGCACAACCAGATGAGTGCATACTAGATTTGTGCTGGCACAAAAATGTTTTTACGTGAAGGAAACAGGCGCCAGTCTATATAGTGCCCCAAAAGATACTGTCATTTAGTGTGGGAGAATTTTAGGAGAATATTCTATTATTGGTCATTTTTGACATGGAAATGTTCATATTTTGGAATGTAAATGGCAAACATGATCCAATTTGATCCATAACTGGAATAGCCAGAATTACTTTAAAAAAAAAAAAAAGTTCTTTTGAGAAAATGATATCAGAGCATCAAAAGCGGTCAATACTCTTTAAGATTCGCACAGATAAAAGGCTTTACAAACAACACTGTCACTATTATAGAGCTTGTTTGAACACAGGTCATATCGTGCTTGACTCCTACCACGTTCACTTCTCTTTGTGTACTGGGTTGGGCTGGATGAACCCTAGAAGCTTCCACATGTCGCAAACCACATCTGAAGTGGCCGCACCATGTGCCAACACAAGTGATGCCCGCAGCATCATATTCCAGAAGCCAAAAGTCAAAATAATTAATATCATGGGGCATCCCTCAACTTCAAACTACTGCCATGCCCACAACATACTTTTATTCCATTCTTCTATTCATTTGAGGAAACAGCTAATTAGTTCACCAGATTGCCAAATGGGAAAGATCAAAGTTGAAGTCCTTTGAAAGTGATAAAATTCCTTCTGGGCATCGCAGTGGTTTGAAATGGTCGGTTGATTGCAACGTGTCAGGGTAAACGTTCAAAAACATAAACATTATGCTACTTCAACCTTTTCATTCCCATCTGTCACAGCCATGCAGAGGCCAAACAGCAGGATACTCCCATCCTTACAACTACAGTCTGGAAAGAGTTACTGTAAATTCCTCAACGCCACTGTTTGTTTAACTTGGTCCAAAGGAGTAAGTTCCTTATCACAACATGCACACTTAGAGGAAACTATTCTCACACACTATTGTCACATAATATAATCTCTCGTATTTCACCATGAGTCTAAAAATCATTTATTTCATCAGGTGTATGTAATTTCCCCTGCCATGAACTTCATTACAGTTATGAGTGAGGTAGTTGTCTTCTTAGACTGAAAAACTGGCTTAGGTTAGCAAGTTTGTTCACAGGATGGCCATTGTTTGACATGAGAGGCGTCAAGAGTTTCAGCGTAAAACATAGAAGCGCTCCTATATTCATCTGCTCATTAATAATTAAAAACAAGAGGCATGGATGTGTCAAATAAAATAATCCAAATATTGTAATTGCACATTGTATTTTTCAAACATCATGACACTAAGATAATCCCTGAAAATTGCTCATTACTTTTACAAGCAAACACAGATACAGAGAGACCGGATGAGTCTTAAAAAGACGTAGGCGTGAACATTTATGGAAATGTGAAGATCAATTCATGGATCAAGTACCTGTAGTGATTTTTACCACACTGTTCCTTTTTAGAGATCAGCAATTTGTCCAGCGTACTGAAACAACAAACAGCTGAACATTTAAGATAAGGTCATGGTTTTAATGCATTTTAGATTCACCCTGAAATTTTACCCCAATGTCAGTTATTCCTGACTGCTGACAATCATATATGGATTTATCATAAAACGGATCTAATATATCCATACAGAAATCTCAGAAGATCTGATCCCTTTGTTAGCATCTGCATGGAAACTCAGAAACCCAAATAGGTCCAGTAAAGTTCAGTTACATTAAATAGAAAATAATGCACTGATAGTTATGTGGTACATGCTGCTACCATCCTAGCAGATTATGCGGGTTTATGTTCCGTTCAGGACTCCATTACCAGCCCGGGGCCAACCCTGAGCTCAGATAAACAATGGGCAGGATGTATCAAAAAGGGCACGTGTTGTATAAACTGTGCCAAACAAATCATGCAAATGACTCATTGTGGTGATCCTTGATAGGAAAAGATGAAAGTCACACCAACAATATAAAATAGAAAATGATCTCCTTTCAGAACCCAAAATCAATTCTGATTTGGTGGTTTTTCCTGCAGATTTTGTAAATGTAGGCACACTGGAAACTTGAACTTAAAAAATAAATATTTAATGTATTTTCTGGGAAACCATTAAAATGATGTAATTCAGGGAAGAAAAAAAAAACCTCAGTCCTGCATCCAAAATAAAGTCTGTTGAGTCGTGGTAATTCAACTCATATGACCCTTATCCCTTTTTTGTTCACTTCACTTGAAATGCCCTCTGCACCGAAAGAAACAAATACCATTGTGATTGGCTTCGTCCTAAAAGGATAAGGGGTCTCCTCATTGAGCCTTTTGTAACCACAGTCACTGGTCAGACACAGGACCCAAAGTCCACAGGCAGGTCAACAGGGAGAGGGCTTAAAAGTTTGGCACTGACATAGGGCCTGGCAGAGATCACTGCAAAGCACTTTTCTACTCATTGTGGACGTGGGATTGCTTTTTTTTCCTAAAGAGGCCAAGACAATAAACATGGGATGGACTTTTTGTTTGACCCCTCATTCTAAATGGGATGTACTGTGTAGCGAAAGCCATCTTAACCTCACTTTCCTCTCATTTGCAATGTGTTTATGTTGCAGTGGTGCTGCACCAGCATTTTTCACCAACATGACTAAATTAAGTCAGTTTAAGTAGACATTATTCTGAAGATATCTTAAATGGTAGGAGCAAATCCAATCTCTCAAATTTATATAGTAAATGGAAAATGTGGTTATTTTATATTATTTTAAAGACAGTGACTAGGCATATGTGAATGCCTTTCCCAAGCGCCCACAGCTGTATGGAATCCAGTTTAACAGTAAGAGTAGTCATCGAGACCAGGGATGGGAAGATTATCTCAATTCAAAAACCAAATGGCAACAATTATTTTAAAGATGTTTGTGTATTTTTGTAATAGTCGGCCACTCTCCAATTTCATGGATGCATTATGGCACAGGTGTCAAACTCAAGGCCCAGGGTCCAGATCTGGTTTCATTCCATAAGCAACATATGTGCATTGATCTTGCTTGCTAAAATGCCAAAATCGCAAATTTTCTTCCTTTTAAAAACACTCGGATATTGTATTTTATTATTTTTTTTAAATCCCCCTTTTAAAATAAATATTTGCATAAACATTTTTAACTGGTTATTGATGTCATGATTCATTTATTTATTTATTTCCTTACTTCCTTCCTTACTTATCTTTTGGGTCATGTCTGTGAAGTCATGCATCCTTAAAGTGAAAACCAATTTAAGGTTATCATAATAGATGGCAATATATTCAAGTTATACAATATAAGATAATCAAGTTTGCTACATACTTTATTTTAGTGTAGTTAACGAGGTTGAATGTTGATTTTAGTTACTGTTAAAAAAGATCTTTATCATCTGGATGTGATAATCCAAACCATGTGTCTGCTTGGCCAAAATTCCATCCTATAATTGCCTTGCCTTGAATATTGATTTAGAGTTCATTTGTTGTCAGAAAAAGGAAATCATTGTCTATGGCTATGTCATTTCAGTTTTCACCTATAATTATTTTCAAGAACAGTTTGAAGAAAACAGGTCCCAGAAAATGGGTGATTTGAGGTCATGGATATAAATATCTGTACTGGTGCTTCACTCAAAATAACTGCAAAAACCCATTTGAACTACTTTAGTGGGTTTTTTTCTCAATTAAATGAAAGCGGTGGGGGTGGTTATATAGTTTGAATATGTCAAAAATCTTCTCGCACAATTCTTTCTCTTAAATGCACACTACAAACATCCGCAGTAGCTGCCAATACAGATGTTGATTTTGAACGCAGTTAAAAAGAAAACCAATGAAAAGCTTAAACTGAGTAATACTGAAACGGACAATGAGAACACACTGGCTGAGTCTGTGAATCTTGATTCACTTCATCTAGTGATGTCAGGGATCCTCAGATCAGAAAACCTACAACAGCTGACCAAACAGGGACCATCGAGCACTAAAACTTTCCCACAAAATCTACACAAGCACCATTCTTTCTCTAACACTGCCACGTCTACTTCCTAAAAATTCAGCACAAGCCAAAGTAGTGCTGCATCTCAGTTACTCCCACTAAGGGGTGAAATAAACCCAAACCCATTTCTTCCACATGATTCAGTCTCGCCATTTCTTTCTTGTACAGCATTTTCCCTGGATATGTTTTTAGGACAAGCTAGACAGCAAAGTTAATGGAGGAGGCATTTATTTATTGGGAGTCAGCAGAACTGGAATATCTCGCTGCTATCAAAGGAAACCTCCTGACAAATTCATGACAAATAGTGCCCGCACTGGGACGGGGCTACGGCCAACAGCTGCAAGAAACAATGAGTCATAATATGGTTTCCTTTAGTGATCTCACATCATTATTTACAAACACACACTTTTGTCTCCACACTGCACACACGGACACGGTTGGCATTTCAAGTCCTACAGTTTTCTGTTGTGTATATAAACACTGTATAGCGAGCATTTCTCTGCATATGCTCAGGACCACATCTACACGACAAAGACATTAATTATGTGCCAAGATGTGATATAAAATGAAAACGGATGAGCTATGACTTCAGTCAATCAAACAAACTTCCTCAGAGCATACTCATTGTCGAGTAACGTACTGTAGTGTCTTCTTGTTTTATCAGCAGAGTCATGTGTGTCTAGACGCTGTGAAAACAGCTGGTGGGGGTAAGAGAGTGGATGTCCGGGAGGAATGGCAGACTCATCCCACAGTTATCACAGTTGGGATTAGAGGATAGAATTAGAAAGAGGAGAGAAATTGCAGAAAAACAATTAGAATATTTGCTTGATGGGGGGGTCATGTGGTTAGGGTCACTTTTTACTCATCACTTTTTACTCATCAATCAATGATCGAGTCCAAGCATCTGGCTGCCGAGCATAGCAGCTCATCAGCTGTAACTGGCCACTGACCAGGCCAGTATTTACAGTTCTTTCAGGGACTTGTCTGGCGGTTGCCGTTTATAGAAACAAAAGCCCCAGGCCCCATTGATTACTGTCGAATGGAGATAGAAAGCGTAAACAATGAAGGATCGACCAATGATGTGAATAATATTCATCTGCTATAGGGTGATAGTTATGGAAAAAGAAGATTCTAAGAATGCATTTTGTGTTATTATTCACAACAATAATAGCATAGTTTTCTCCAAAACTGATCGAGTAAAATGAAAAATTTATTGCTGAGGAAATGACTATCCATCACTGACATTAACAGATGTTAAGTCTTGGCATGCTGTTCCTTTTTAATTTACAATTGTGTCCACTATTGAGGCCAGTAAACACATATATTCCAAAAACACATTCTTCTCTGTCATTGTAATGAAGTCTTAATTCTGCATCCATGTATTTTATTTTATTTTTTTACAAAATATGTTTTTGCCTACAATTTATTTCAATTGTATTTAGTCTTTTCCACATGTCCTGTTCATCCAGAAATTTGGTATGATTTTCTGAAGGGAGTGAAAACCTCAGCTTCATTGTCTCCTTGTGCTATTTATAAATTTTGCTTCGGAAACAAATCAAACCACTTAAGTTTAGAACAGACAGTATAGTTTCTTGAATCATATTTTGAATAATTTACTGCAGGCAGCACAGTGTACTCGTGGTTAGCTTGCCTGTCTCACAATGGATGATAGATAGGTTGAAGCTTGCCTCTGATCCCCCTCTATGTGCTTGCATGTTTGTTTGTTTTTTTCGGGGTACTTTAGCATTCTCTCTAGGTCAATTAAAGACACTTCCATAATCATCCATAATTGTCTGTTGCTGTCATGTCATTTGCCCAGCAATTGACTCATTACCATTCCATGGTGAATACTTTCTCATGCCCAAAGTCAACTGTGACAGACTCATGTTGACCCCCTATAATTAAGGCCAGCCATATATATATATATAAAATGAATGGATGGTTGCCTTGAAGTGACAGAAAGTAATGAATTAAGAGTGTAAAGGGAGAAGGAATGAGAGTGATAACTGGACTAAAACTGTAACTGAAACCACAAAGAGGCATGGCATTTAGCTTAATGAAATGTATTTTCCAACCAGACTGCTTTCGGATAAATGCTGTTTTTGAGTCGGATGTTCTTTGAACTCTAATGCTTTCATCCCCGCTACACTTCATTAAGCTAGCTCAGCCTGGTAGTTTTCATGCAATCACACTGACAGCAAAGCAGACCGCGAGTGAAAGCCTTCCTTGCTGAAGATGCAGAAGTCAGGAATGAATTCTGTGCTTTCATTCATGCCAGAATGCACATTCATGTGAATTTGCTCATGCTTACTATCGTATGTTTTTGATCTGCCAAACATACAACCACCATGAAGTTGAATCCAGATGGACTGGTTCCAACACAAATAGTAACCTCTCGAGTCTCCCCAGAAATATCCTCGCTCAGATTTTCCCCCTGGCACTCCATTCATTGCTTGGAACCACTTTGACATACAAAGAGGGAGGAGTGTGTTTCTGAGGCAATGGCTGCCATCAGTCGAGGCCATGGCTGCCATCAGTCATCAACTTACTGATAACAAATCTCACTATCATACCAAAAGGGGTCTCAGGATGTGTGTCAATGTCAATTATCCATATCATACACCCACTTGGAGTCTCCTCACAATACTATCTGATTATTGGGTCAAGTTCGCAATGTTGCATGGTTACCAGTTTCAGTCTGGGGTTTAGTTTTTTTTCATCATTTTATTAGGTCATGTTTTTTTCATTTTGTTTTTATATTACGGGTTATTAAAACAAGAGATCTTGGGAGACAGTATTTCACAGCAGTTTGCAAGCAACTTATCTTCTAAACGCTTAATCTACTCACAAAAATGAATAAGACCAGCACAAAAATAAGATAGTCAACTCTAGCATTACTCATAAAGACAGCTGCTTAACTTGCTTTAAATACAGAGCCACATCAAGTGCATACAACACTTCTATTGTATTAGAAAAGGTTAAGTGTAATTTTTTCCATCAATGAAAACGTGTTTGGTAACCATGTTCTTTGTGCCATTTCAGAATAAGACAGATCAAGTGGAGTGCTAGGGGGGCTTTAAAATTCAAGCAATTCTGTTCATTAAAAACATACTAGTTTAAAATAAAGTCATTTCAACAAAAACAAACATTTGTTAAAGCAAAAAAAATGAGTGTTAACCAAAACAGTTCTACTCTGCTCAAACATTGGTAATTTTTTTCCCCTTAGCAGAGACCAGAAACAGATTTTTAGACAAAGACAAACTATCTGCATCTTCAGTGGTCACAGAAAACCTCATAATTATGATGCTCAGCATAAATTAAGGTTTTCTTCAGGGACTAAACTAGAGACAGTTGACTTGCCGACAATATTCTGGGAAAGTAATACAGAAGCGGCATGTCTTCTGGTTGCCACATTGTGCTGTTTTGTATACTCAGTAAACATAACTCAGAATAAGAATATGCCATTGTCTGCTAATTTCCATGTCTTTCAATTGTGAAGGCAATCGTCCTGTAAACTGTCAATCAACCCTTAATGGAATCCTTCATTTAACCTCTAACAAATGCTGCTTGTTATGTCAAAAAAAAACTGCTGGCAAATCTGGTGCAAATGTGTAATGAAGGGGCTCCAATATAAATTCAATAAAACAGCAGCACTTCACACCTTCACACCTTTCCCCTCAACCTACATTTGTGATTCAAGAGCAAGATCTATAGAATCCTAAAATTATCCTCAAGATGCCACACTGGCAATAAGAAGCTGTGATATTACCCAAAACTGTTTTCAAATCCTCATCCTTATGCAATATCTGGGCTGATTAAATAAAAAAGATCCCACAAGTGAATGTACAGACAAGTTTGTTGGTCCAATAGCCCTTGAAAAATGAGCTGCTGTTGACATAGGGAGGGTAGCCTTGAGAGAGGGTGGAGGCAAGGGCCATGGAGCTCTCCTTAAATGCAGCTGATCCTTTTAAGGTGGCCTTTTCATCCTCCTCAACGCAGATCCCTAAGGAGCCTGAGTGTTTCTGGGAAGGTGGCCAAGTTTCACAAGGAATCGGCAACTGACCCTTTGAGCTATATTATTAGAGAACAGTAGCGCTTAAGCATTCTGATGCCCTGGATCAGGTATATATAGATATATAGATATATAGATAAAGCCAATCTGACAGATTTGTTCACGAAACACTCCAGCATATTGGTGTCTCATTATATCTATCCAGCCATATTCTGTCAGTTATTGTATTCAGGGTTCTTTGAGAATCTTGTCACAATTAATTTAATATATGCACCAGTAGTCACCAGTGAGAGCTTTTCCACGCTAGTGAAGAGTGCTTTGAAGAAACCCTTTTCCATTGCTTTATTCTTTTCTCAGTCTATTTTTATAAGGTCAATCAACACAGCATTAGCCACACTGACGCAATCTTTTGTGGCCTTAGGAAAATGTGAACAAAAAGTCGTCCTATACCACCTTAAATCTTTGCATCTGTATCTCTTAAGAGCGGCCACCATACTAATATTCTGAACAAAAGAAGCATTGATAAAAAGGAAAGGAGGAATATAGAAGAGGTACGATGCTTGAGAAAAGCTTCATAGGAAGGTGACGAGGCTTAGAGTGCTGTTTGAGCAAGACTAATGGCGTCTCTGTTGTCCTCACATGAATGAGGACTGACTTACAATAAACACAAAACTCTGAGCTGGAGAGTTTGTCCTATGTGGATGAAGTCTTTGTGTGGAGAGTTGAACTGATAGTCAGATCATATTACTGATATCTGTATTACAGCCAGTGCACCCCCCCCCCCCCCACACACACACACACACACATACTGTGAGGTAGGGGTTGAGAAGTCCTGTTGCTCTGCAGCAAGGAAAAAAAAACAGTTTGCATTGTCACCAGTAATTCATCAAGCCTGCCTTTTTTTATTGATTGTGTTGATTTTCTTTATGGACATAATTTTTAGGAATAGGCCAAGGTGTGGAGAACGTTCAAGTTTGTGGCTTGAGGATCTCGTCTGTACAATTTCACTATGATGTGATGATGTGGTCCTTTTGGCTTGATTCAAAAGTGGATCTTCAAGGTTAGTGACTAAAGTGGAAAAGTAAGAGTTTTGCGGTGTGGGAGAGCTCCACTTCTTCCTACCATTCCAACAGACTTGACAGATAATGCGCCTTTCGAAACCTTTGCAAAACTAACTCAAGTGCACATGTTTCACAACAGATGTGAAATCACTGAAATGAAGATGGCAATTGTATGGTAACTAAACAAGTGTAAAGCCAAATACAGCCAAAGTCATGTTTTCATTGCAGATTTGGTAAATTGGCAAATTGTCTGTATGCTGTTTGCTCATAGTTTTATGCATGTTGGCCACGTGTTGAGGAAAATTCAGTTCTGGTGAAAGAATCTGAGAGCAATAGCTGACGAATGTTGCAGCCAAACCGAAGTTACAAACATGAGAGTCTAATGACTTCCAGTTGTAGTGGTTTATCAGGACTCGCAGTATTTAGCATACCATCACAACTTCAGTGCCCAATCAGATACACTCACTGGTTTTCACTAACCAACAACAGGCTTTTAATTCCAGGCCTTCACCTGAAAAGGTCATCAGATCAAGTCACGACATGGTCTGCACAGTGATTAACTTTTTTTCCCACATTTACTTGTTTTTTTCAATCATTATTTGTTTAAAAATCTGGTTCTTGGATTCTTGCCACAGTTTTCACACTCTGACTTAACCCTTTTCAAAAATGTTTCCATTAAAATTTAATTAATTAATTAAATATTTTATTAATCCTATATAGTGTCCATAATTATTGGGATTTTCTCTCTATATATACTATGGCGGGTCAGATGGCAATGTATGATGAAATATAAAAGTTTTTTTGCGTCTGTTCAGTTTCTGATTTCAGACAATTTTGCTGCAGAGGGAATCTTACAGTAACATCTTCTCTCTGTGTAAACGATCTCCTCTTTCCTTTTATCAAACAGGCCTAAAAACAACTTTCTCAGTTCTCTGCACCCGTTACTGCACATTATGGTCGTCTACGGTACAGAATCAGAAAGTAAGTCAGTTGAGCTTTTGAGGTGAAACAGCATCCTCAATTGGGTGCTATAAGTGGCCTTTGGAGAGGATGTTGTTTTTCAAAGCAGCAGCAGGCGGAACCGGCATCAGAGATGTAGTGAGGGCCGGGAATCACACAGATGCCTCATTAATGTAAGATCAAGCAGAGAGACAGAGAACGTCTGTGGAGCATGGCCAGCACTCTCGTCCTCGCCACAGAGACCCCTTTCTGCACCCCACTTCATCTCTCTATTGCACTGCAAGCGCACACAAAACACATCTATTATATCCGGTTTGCCCTCCGAAGAAGGAGGAGGCAAAGTTAACCAAAGAGCAATGTGAGGCCATGGACACATATATTGCCCAGTATGCGTGCACGTATAGCGTGTGTGCAGAGATTAAAAGAAAATCAAAGCCTGTCAGTGTGAGGACAGGCTGCTTTCAGCGCCGCTTCCCTCAGCATCAATTAGCAGGTTGTGCAGTGACTGGCTACTGTTAGAGGTGAAGTGGACTTGACCTGGGTGAGGTAAACACACCTCATCCCCAGGGTTCCCTGAAATCAGATGGAGAGCAACAATGTGCTACTGGGTAAGCCACAGAGGCCCGCCTGTGCCTGGCCACTAACATGCTTTAGTAGTCATTTCCGACCTTCTGGTTCAATTTCCTCGGGCCCACTTCAGGCGCAGCACTGACAGTGGAGGCTTCACCCGGCTGCAAAGGAAACACTTTTTTCACCCATTACTCAAAATCCTGAGCGGGTGTCACAACAGATGAGAAGGTTTTGATTTGACAGAGCCACCTCTCAGTAACAGCAAATATAGCATTTACGAATGTATGAAACACCAGCATAATTAAGAATAAATCGACAAAATGAAAAATGATGATTCCCACTCCCAAGCATTATAAAAGCAGCCCAAATTGTGAGGTAAGGTAGCCAACTTTTAACTGGGATTAAAAGTGTTGTAACATTCACTTTCAACACTGCACAAAGAAAGACTGAACCAGTCGAGTAAAGGAAAGCCTTGTTTTTGTTTTAACACAAAAGCCGCAATGCCTCACCCAGTGCCCAGGTCATAAAAAGCTTTTGGTAAGAGACAAAACAGCATGTAACATCTGAGATGGTAAACCAAGCAGGCTACTACATGAATTAGGTCAAGATATCAAGCCCTGTTTAAGAACATTCTTGCACAGTGGGGACATTCATGAGCCCTGGAGTGTAAATTGAGACATCAACAAACAGTTTACAGCACCAGAAGCTTGGAGTATCCAATTTGACCTCGACTCCAAACATTCATACTTAAAGTTTAAAGGAGAAAACTGTTCCAAATCAAATCACGTGGTCAAGTACTGATTTATAAAATTTCGATCTGAACACTTAATGTGATTTTATACTCCTGTTTTATTGCATATTTACTGTTTACACAAATGTAAACACCTAAATGTGGAAAAGCAATACCTTTCCCTTTCCAAGTGCAAAAGTTAAAAAAGAAAAAGTTGAATAAAAAACACTACTGTTGATATACAACAGGCAACTTGGAACATTGAGGCTGAAGGACAAAAATACATTTACTGACAGCAAGTGATCACGAGTGAGCTGTTTGACACCAACTGCTACTACTTGGGTCATAATTTAGGCGCAGGGCTACCCTTTTGATACCCTTTTGAAAAATAAATAATTATATTATTGCTAAAAATTCATAAAGACCATACAGGTTTTGTCGTAAATTGATCACTTGGATTGGCAGTTAATATGATTTTAGCAATTCCCTTCAATTATCTATGTGGGAATGTACGAATAGGCTATGTTCCCTGCAACTGACTTATAACCTACCTGTCTTTGGCATTTGGTACTCACTAAGCTAAAAACATGCAAGATTTGATTGATTGATTGATTCCCAAGTCAGCTGAAAGCAGCACTTGATAATAATGTTGATGTTCATGTTACTATGGATCTGATGTTACTGCCATGTATTTTGTTCGTTCATCTCAGGACTGTATGGACAAATCACACAAAGTTGATTGTATGTCAGTATCTATTTATAAATAGCATCAGACAACTATTACATTATATCACTATTCCAGAGAAAATGGACAAAACTTGTACCCCGCTGAAAAGTTTAGTGGTCAATCAGCACCATGGACAGAGCTCGTATCACCCCAAGCTGGACCAATGACCTCTGAGGCCCTTATTATGCTACACAACCTCAGAGAATTTGCGGGAACAGCCGTGGCAGGGGCTTTATTGTTCAGGTTGTGTTTGTTGCAGACAAAGGGACAGGTTGACGTATACGTCTGCACAGATGGAACCCGGCAGCCTTTTCAGCAATAAAATCATGGAGCCCCTTCTGAAATTCAACAGTTGGCTCAACATTTCTCCGCGTGATGATGCACCTTTCTAGCCTAGTTCCTCATTTTGCTTTATGAAAAGCACCATCCTAACATGTTTAACCCAGAATCTTGTATTGTTCTCATATGTGGTTCATGGATGACAGTCGCTGATACTCTTAAATCGATTAATCCCGCAAGCAGTGAAAGAATGCTCACACTCTCAGTCACTCCACTTTCAAGATTAAATATCTGCCCTTCTTCGCATCCCCATTACCATTACAACCACACTCGTAACAATTCAACAGAAACGAATGTCAATCAAGGGCAACACGTAGCTTGGTTTACTTGGTTCGCCATTTACAAATCCTGCAAGTGTCATGGTGACTTCATCTTAGACCCAAATAGAATGTATAAATATTCGTGTGGGCACTTCTCATTTATAATATCAAGCATAGACACTGTTAAGTAAATGTTACATGACAAGGCGACACAGTTGGGGCTCTTTAAATCTAAATATAACCGTCTAATGCTGATACCTAACCTTCTGGCTAATGCTGTGTTCAAATGCTCCTGCGGAGTCATGTATACTGGCTCTTCGATCAAAATCATACTTTTATTAACAACTTGGCGGAGCTGTGCAAGGTCTTTGCATAATATGATGTATATTATACTATCTTGGTTTGAAACGATAGTACTAAAAACACAGGCGCACAGAAATGTAGCGCTCATCTATTTTCAATTATGAAGATCAAAGTAAACAGAGGCTTTGAAACTTGTCAGTGCCTGAAATATTATGTCATCAAAGTAAATGGAGGCTACGAAACGTGAATATTATGTGATCTTTTTTTTTTTAAATGAATTGAAATCGTTTACGATTTCAATATTGTCTTCGTTCAGTTAAATACTTAGTGAATTGCTAAACTTCCTACAGCATTGAATGCGGCAGGACACGCTATTAGTAGCCTACATTGAAATTCGTTCAAACTCTTTCCGACGTCATCACACTTACTTTGTTGAGGTGAGGGTTTCGGGTAACCTCATAGCCCCTCTTTTTTGTGTACAAGAAAGTTCTCCTGTTGTCGTCTGATTTGGACATCAACAGGTCGCCGGATTCCTTTCGAGCCAGCCCGTGTGCCATGTTGATGTCTAGAAATAGCGACAACTGCTGTGAACACAACAAGTGGATGCGACGCGCAGGTCCAAGCCAAGCCGAGACGTGACCACACCTCAGCCGCAGAAGGCACACGACTGCACTTCATCAACAAATCACTTTATTGGAACCATTAAAGTCTTTATGAGCAAAGTGTCGTCCCGGGTGTACGATGAGTTAAAGTACAATCCTGTTGGAAACAATGTAATGGATTAAAGCAATCACAATTAACGTTTGAAAGTATGCCACTGAATAAATCACTTGGCAATATTGAAATGAAACAATTGAATTTCCATTGCAATTGGCAAAACATAAAGGTTCGAATTTCTGCCCCAGTTTACCTATGTGACATTGTATATTAATTTGCTGAAAAGTTATTATTTGTTATTTCTGTGCCATTGACATACTGCAACATGCATATCAATTAAATTCCATTAATTGGGAGAAGCTGGAAATAAACTTGTGTATCCGCTTTCGGCCGTGTCAGCCTTGTATTCTCTTAAACAGGCCCGGATGCCTAATTGAGTAAATAAAAATGTGTATGTGCATTGCAATGAGTCCATCATTATTATTTCCTTATTTATACACTTTGCCACATGTTGTTTACTTTTCACTTTGAGTGTGTATTTTTTTGCAGGCCCATAGTTAGATATTGGAGAACCAGCTAGTTGTGATAATATTAATTTTATTTGAGTAATAAGCATGACGAAATTGATTACAAATGCTTATATTGCTTGTATTCATGCTCATGTGACATTTCTTGCAATCACATGATCCTTAACATGGCACCGTATGTGTGATGGGAGTGATGCAAGGAAATTTGAAGCCGAGGTCAGGATTGGCACAGTTACAGTTGTTATGCAACATTTTCCAGCTACAATCTCACAAGTGCTAACATAGAGCTGAGGAGAAACTTTATTATTGCTAAATTGTAGTTGAACTACGGACAGAATAAGGTGACCGATACAAATGCTGATCCGACCAGATGATATAATCAAAACCAAGTATCGTTGTCTTCATGAATGCATTTTATTCTTTGTGTTGGATTTCATTAGCTTGCATAGATGTACCTCATATTTGACCTGAGTGTGTATACAGTAATAGGGATTTCTCCAGCCTGCTCCAACTTAACGTTGATTTTTGCGCCTATCGGGATTTCTCTCGTTTGAAATCCGAACAGTAAACATCTGCCTTCTGTTTTGCTATCAGGAGCGGGAAGTTATTTTGGAGGTTCAGGCAGGACGCCACTTGGCATTAAAAGAGCATGCGGAATGCTGGGAAAGATTTGGGAAGTACTCTGGGCCAGTGTAATCTTCAATGTTTCTATCAAGGGAGCAAATAGAGTGAACACAGGGCAGTCTGGGATTTGTCATCTAGGTCAATACGCTATATGTTTGCATGTTTTTTAAATATTGATTGAAGTGAGAAAAAGTCTACATGCCAGCCAACTAATAATTGGTTATTAGCATGCTAGTTATTCCCACCACTGCCCTAATGCTGACCTAATGCAGAAAACTGTATCACCATGTGGACAAAAGTTTGTCTGAACAAAATAATCTATTTATAGCATTACGGACATGATGAATCTCATCAAAATAAATTAGGTATTTGTCTCAACAAATACAGTGCTTCCAAAAAAAGCCATTGTCTACATTTGCCCAACTAAAAAAAGAAATGAATGCAGGATATCAGCCAACACAGTTCATTATTTGATTATTTCTATGCTTTTGCTTTACTGCATTGAAACTAATTCAACGACCAAACGGAGAACAGATAACAATTGTATGTAAAAACACAATTAAAAAAAAGTTGAGTTGTTTTCATAAGATGTTTGTGCTTTCATGATAGTACAGTGGCCACCCACATATATTGGTTTTGCATTTGGGAATGAGACGATTGACCTTTTGTTTTCCTTTACTTTCATATTTTTCTTTTCTTTTTTCTATCTTCCATTAGCCATGGAAAATCTTGCCTACTGACAATTTTCTGTAATGTGCCGCTGCAGCAAACATGGCATCTGGTTGAGCATGTTTATCTATGAGATCATGCAGTAAGAATAGTTCCGGAGTCTTTGGGAAACAGCCTGCTCGCATGAACACAGCACTGAACTCTCTTTGTAGATAAAACGGTCTGCACTTCACCATCAGCACTTCTTCAATGTCTGTCATGCAGATTTCTCTATCACCTGATTGTCTGCATTTACACTCTTGTAACTGGATGACTGAGTCTGATGTTTTTAGTATCGAGCTATAGCCTTTAGCCAGACTGTAGGAGGCAGTAAAGAGCATCTATGTCATACGAACAACAAAGTGGACAATCTACATACATTTAACAAAATGAAATGTAAACAAAGAATTGGGATGTCGCACGTAGGATTTGGACCCAGATGCAGACATGACAGGGAAGTTGAAAAGTATAAGAGAGCAGGGCTGGACGTAAAGACAAAACTTGACATTCTCCCTGGGAGTGAGCTCAACGTACTGACAATTAGTCACTGTGTAACTCGAGCTTCTATACCATGAGACATCAGGCTTATATGACATAATAAGGGTGACACAATAAAAGGACAAAGCTTAAAAGGATCAGAGCAACTGCATCGTACGTGATACATCAAAGAACCAGGCTTATATGGCAGAATAAAGGTGACATAATAAAAGGATAAAGCAAAAAAGGACCACAGTAATTTCATAGCAACTGATAGATCAAGAAACGACCCGTCACAACATGCTATTTCCAACGGCTTTTGCTCATTCGCCGTATTTTTCCCCACTGACTGTCCACGTATGTTACAAATGTTTGTAGTTGTACAGTATGGAAAATGTGGGCAATGAGGATGCCACATGAAGCGGTTTAGTTGCTGGAATGATGTAATTTTTGTCACAAAGGCTGATTTGTGAATAGGGAAAATCCATGTGTGATTGATTGATGTCCATTATAATTGCAGTGTTGTTGTTTTTTTAATTATTTGAATTTCAATCAGTAGACAGGTGAATCCGAGGATATCAATCTGCAATTCTGCTGTGGTCAAGGACAAGTATAATCTTTATGATTTACAGATAAGATGAAAGGAACATGTGAATGTCAGCATCAAACAACAGTGAACAATAATTACATGGTTATGGTGCTCTTAGCTCACGAGCTCTATTTTAAATTTCATCTTTTGTCGGTACATAATAATATTCATTCACCGTTGTTTTATGATGTTTGTAGATAATTAGAAGTATCAATAACTTGAAAAGATTAGAAAAGCAAATATGAAGATGATCTAACCATTGTCTCCAAGTGCCTGTAGGAACTCTTTAATCTCCCTGGCCAACAATTTGTTATCCTCCCAATTGCTTCTAAATGTACTTGTTGCACTTCAGGCCCCTGCAAGCACGAGCTGCTTCAATTGGGGTCAAATCCAGTCAACTGCGTTCATGTCTACAGTGGTGCAAAATGCAAAATGAGTTTATAGGTTAAAGTACAAGGCTATAAATGAGTCATATTAAAACTGCTCCGGCATGTACTCACTTCTGGGAAACTCTTTGACCTTTGAATTTCTGAAATTGACTCAGAATATGCCAGACCATTTGCTTCCGAGATGGGTTCAGAAGGAAATGGCAAATGTTTTCATCCCACAGATTTCTTTTATTTTTTTTGACCATATACCAATGTGGTCCAAAGGTGTTAGGCATGCCGAGGACCAACAGTAGCCTATCAGCAGAGGAAATGGTGGGTAAATGTTATGTAGGGGATACTGCAAGTCTGCCGTCACACTTTTCTTTCTTGCTTTCCTGTCGGTCCTTACAGGACCTTCCCCCAGCCACTCAAATCAATGTGCTCTTTCATTGATGTCTGGTCATAATGTACCACTGTTTTAGCCCAGGGATATTTGGGAAGGTGGAAAAAATAGAGAAGTTTAAGCTGCAGCTTTCCTGTCTTACGTTATTAGAGAAAGCTGAGTTGATGTGTAGTGTGAGAAGGAGCTTGATCAGAATGGCTCAAGAGCATTAAAGGAAAACCTAAACATGTCCTGAGGACACACTTGCAACCTTAAACCTAGGAAATCAACATTTCTTAAAATAAAATGTGAATATTTTCAATTGCAGAAACACCCATGGTAATATTTTACTGTGCAGCTTTGTGGCATTGCCGTCATTCCATCAATCAGTCGGGAGGGGTGAGGATTTATGGTCAATTGTTGCCAAAAAACATGACATACTAGTCTATTTTTACATACAAGTCAATGTTGCTTGGCAGTTACCATATCAACTACATTGGTTGCCCACTTTCTTCTTAGATCTTTTGAATCTGTGTTTGGTGAACTGCTGTGACACTAAACCTTTAAAAAAACAATACCTCTTTTTATACTTTTACAATAATAATAATAATAATAATAAATAATAATAAATATTAATAACAATAATAACTGCAACAACAATAATAATGTATTCTTATTGTTTTTATTATATTATTATCTTTATATATAATGCTTCCTTGGTTGATGTTATTTTTGTACAAATTAAAAATTCATGCATTATAAAAATGGTTAGATATACTTTTTTACTTTTTCTCAATATGAGTATTGCCTTGGAGTTTGTTTGTTCCATTCATGTGGGAACATGTCAGTATGATTTGGCCACTTTTAATAATAATTGTGCCCACAAATTATGTGTCATACAGAATGACAGCATGATGAAATCCCAGTCAAGTGGGCCTAGTAGATTTTTCAAAACAGATCTGAAAAACAAATTGAATTCAGTTTGTCCACAGAAAAAGAAAGAAAAAACTTTCTCAACACAGTCTTATTTAAAGTAACATTAAAGCATAAAAAAAGCGACATGGTATGACAACAAACGCTCTCGTTTTGTCCAGGAAAGGAGGGCGATTAAGGCATTTAAGTAGTTCTAAAGTGTGTTTATTTAATCTTTTTGACCCCAAAAGCAGGGGTGACTAAACTTTTCACCAAGGGCCACATCAGAATTATAGGATGTGGGGCCCACTTTGACATTCTTCAGCTTTACTTGATTAAACCCATAAAAATGTGTGAATATTTCAATCCACAATTACACTCTATTGCTTGTTTCTCACTATTTCATACTGTACATGATTTTGCTACCCCATAACTATTTGCACAATATTTTTATGTTCCCTCTTGCTAGCCTCATAATTCCAATCATTCCTGTGCCTCTGAATGAATGTTTTTGAAATGAAATAAGACAACATATCTGAAGCGGGAATTCTTCTTCAATTACATCAGTTAACCATCTCAAAAGTACCTTGATCTATCTGCACCTTCTTCCTCTCTCATGTCTCAAGTTCTGGCAGAGTAATGTGAATTGAAAACACCTTGTCCTTCCAAATCCTCAATGTAAACACTCAGGGATAAAAATGTCATATTTTGCTTGTCTAAACAGTTCTCAGGTCGCAGTGCAGACATGCTGAAGATCAGTTAACAGGAAGAGGCATGAATACTTGATCAAATATGCCTTTGTAGCACTGAATGCAACTCCTCCACCTTAGTTTCTTGTTTGGCAAATAGACGTGAAGAAGTCCAGTAATTAATTTGTTGTAAATAATTCTAAATTAATAACTCAAATAGAAAATGAAAAAAATAAAAATAGCATTTATTCTAAATTTTAAAACAAATTTTAAAAAAAGGAGTATTAACAGAATAAACAGTTAAATGTTTTATAAACACATTTTACCTTGTCCACGAGGTCCATCTGTCTGTTTTTTATTTTTATTTTTTTAAATCAAATGTGACGCTTGAGCACAATAGTTTGCACACCCCTGCTTTATGTGCTCCACGATACTAGTATATGTCTTATGACATTTTATTCCATCCATCCCTTTTCCAGACCACAGTTCTTGATAAATGTTCGGTTAATGGTTTGATGGGCTACCGGTCATGCATTTTAGTGAAAACAGAGCTTCAGCATGGGATCCACAGCGCTATAGGAACTGTATATAATTCCCACCGTATGTCAGAGAGAAGTCAGTTAACAAGCTCCACATGTAGTCTCAAGTACCAATTCAAAGAACGTTCATCTAAGCCTTAATGTACTTTGGGGGTTTCGGAAGCAAATGACAAGCTCATCAGTCATGAGGAGAAACCCCATATCCACAGATATTTGGGGCAGAAAAAATGCAAACAGGTACTTTGCTGAGTTGCTGGTTTATTCTCAATGTATAATAAGGGATCTGTGGTGCATATTTCAGATGCAAACAGACGTGTGATGTGGAATGGTATTTTTATGTTTTTATTGCAGCAGAAAAAGAAAATATGGGCAGTCAGTGTAAACACATACACACATAAACTCAGCCTCATACATACAAGAGCACATTCTGATCTGTTTTCAAGTCAGAGATCCCGATCTGCATGTTGTCAAAGCACTCTCGGTGCCTCTGCCAAAGACACTTTTGAACTTTTATACCTTAGTTAGTTTTAAAAGTTAGTGTCTTTATTAGCTGCAATGTCCCTGCTATCGCATCACAGCTATGATGCTGCCATGAGCCATATCTGTATTTTGCTATTTCAGAGCGACATCAGAATTGTCACTTGAACCATGAAGTCTAATCCAGCCCAACAGTGCCATACTCAACACCTCATATTCCCAATTCATATATTGTTTTTAATTTCTAAACACACATTTTCGTCATTGGTTTTCATTTCATATCAGCAATCGTGGGTTTTTGGTGTTGTTGTTTTTTTACAAGGGCGAATACCAGGTACCCTTACGTACCACTATTATGAATGGTGTATACACTTTCAACATGCAGTAATGGCTGAATGGCTAAATCAGTCCAATATTTTTATTTTATAATCATTATAATTTCATTGTTGTTTGTCAGTATGCCTTATTTGACTGATCCATTTGATCCAGCATGGTTTTCACAGACTCACAGATGCAAACATTCCCAATATGGTGGTCCCACCAATAATCCCATGAAAATAGTTCAATGTTTGCTGAATGATTATTCACAGAATTTTGTTCATTCAACCAAGTTTCACAGCTGTTTTACCTCAATGACGCCCCGGGTTTGAAGTTTATTTCGAAGCATGAAATGAACACCTGGACTGATGTTAAAAAGATTTACGTATACTGTATGTAAATGTTTAACTTGAGAATTGCTGAACATCTGCCTTTATTTTGCTTATCAGCAACAGTATTTTGGTAACAGTGTGAATCACTTCATAAAATATCGGCTAGGTGAAGACAAGATCATAACAACAAAAATCTGCTTGACATAAGTATGTTAGTAATGTAATTCTAGATGTGATATAAACATTTAGATATCCACATTTACAGTCGATAACTCAACGTGCATAGTCACTGGGTCAATAGACTATAGATGTTTATCATTCAAGTGAAAGCTAAAGCCAGCTTTCTTGTGTTTTCATTAGAGGATGAGCCAAACACAACATATATCATATACATCAGGACGTGCTTCTATGGAGCAAGGTTTGGCTTGTAATATAGAGCTATGGGATATTGAAATAATACCATGAGGTAAGCATGAAAAATTGAGTCATTGGAACATTCTGAAAAGATAAAATAATTCCTGATTACTACTGAATAATCACAGAAAAGTTTGCAATAAGTTTGAGTATCGTTGTGTGTGTGCGCACGCGTGTGTTTGTGTTTGTGTGTGTGTGTGCACGTGCGCATTTGTAAGGTAAGGATTCCTGGGATATCAATGGTGGTCTGTTTAGAGCAAAGCTGTGAGGAGCCTTGCTAAAAGACCTTTCAGTTGTCAAAATAAAGCCAGTGGAAGTGAACTGTAGCCTACTGCAGCCTTCTGAGTGGATTTATTAAAGAGGTCTGTGAAATGATGACAGCCTTTAATATCTTTGATATTTACAACTAGAGGCACTTAGGTTTTCTAAGATAAAGTCTGAATCAGAATTGCCCCCTTTTATAAAAATGTGTTAAAACAAAAAGGTGGAAAAGGGTGAGCTTTATTATTTCCCCCAGTTTACTATGTCTCCAATAATTACGTATCGACCACAGCAGAGCGCAAAGGGAGCACTTCCCATGAGGGTGTGACAACGGGCACAAAAGACCCTCTATCCTCTGTACACAGGCCCGACCTCTCTAAAAATACGTCTCACTGCTTTTCACAAAACCAAAGACTACAAGCAGAGGCTTGACTCCTTGATACCTTTGAATTGAGAAAATGTCAAAATGTCTTAGACTTACAGAAAATCTTGTAAGGAAGCTGCCTCTCTCTAAATTTATATAAGGTGGTTGTAGTAAAGAAAGCGCAATCTTTATCTGTACAACGAGGTATAGGATTGAAGGAATTTTGTTGTCATACTAACATACCTTTCCACATGATATGGCACGGAATACGATACCGGAGGTCCCAGGTTGACCCAGTAAACTGTGAGAAAGAAAGTAGAACAACAAAATGAGATCAAATAAATAAGATGCAGCGATAGGGGGATACTTGTTGACACTCATAAGCAAGTTTTAAATTATCAGGATCATTGTTCTGTAGAATTTGCTTCACAACCAAACCATATTACTACTAACAATGGAACGGATGCGGTTGTCAGACTGAAATGCAACAGTGTTGAACAATGTCTTTCAAAATTTCCCAGAAAACGTGTGGTAGTTTTCATCAAACAAAAAAAAAAAACCCTGAGAACCATTATGAGCATTTATTTAATATCCTACTAGTGACCTAATTTTTTCATGGACTAACGCTCTTTGTCCTCATTGCTAAGGCAATTCAGGTCAGCTTGCCCACTTCCACATTGAAGGACAACATAGCGTCTTCAGTGAACCTAAGATGCATGTTTTTGGAATGTGGGAGGAAACTGGAGTATCCTGAGAAAACTCATGCGAGCACGGGGAGAACATGCAAAGTCCACACCCATGCCTGGAGTTGAACCCTCAGCCTCTGAACTGTCAAGCAGACGTGCAAACCAGTTGGCCTCCATGCCATCAATTATTAACTATTAAATTAAAATCACACAAACACACAGAGCCCAACTTTTCAACTGGATCCCACTGCCAGCTCGCTCACAACTACATTTAAAACCTACTGTGTCCTGGTGGTCTGCTTTATCACACGTCCTCCCTTTCTCCTGATGATCTCCAGCAGTTTGAGAAAATGCTTGTCCAATTGCGCCAAGAGCTTTGTCTCCAAGGAAACTGTTGCAACTTGTATGTACTTAGCATTGATCTTGGGTAGTGCTTCCCATTGATTTTCTACGAGGCCCCTGCTAGATAGAAGAAGATATTTCTCCACTGCAACTATAAATAGTAGATTGTGCCCTATAGTTTATTCATAATGTGCACACCCACATGTGGTCATCATGCTCATATAATGATGATCTGCATCAGGAGCTTTATAACAAGCTACATCAGGTGTGCATGGCCACCCGGGTCTTCCTGACCACTTCCTTCCTCTCCCAAGCATTTGCGCACACACAGAAGCACTCGCACCATCATCAGTGGTGGAATATTATAAACAGATGGCTTAGAAGGACACAGCCAAGTAAGGGATTCTATATAAGTATTTTTACTCTTTTTCCCTCCCGCTTGAAACAGTTAATAATACATACACCAAATCAAAGCTGTGATGCTATGCTGAGACCAAAAGCGATGAGAGAAAAACAGATGTGCAGCATGATTTGCCAGTCTTACATGTGTACTTCATTTGGTAGAATCCCACAAAATACCAGCTGAACTAATATGTCGAATTTGGGATGATCCACAAAATTTAGGTGCACCTGCTCTCCTTTCCTATAATCACATACTAGAAGGTTATATAAATAAATTGTGGGTACATACATTTTTTTTAAAGTGGCCACAGTCGCATGCATCCAACAGAAACAAACATCTACAACAAATCGACAACTTCTCTCTCGTGAGAAAGAAAGCAGGTGACTGTAATTCCCCATTTTAGGACGCCATAAAATTACATTCCACAATTCTTAATCACAAAATCAATCTGTACTCGCTCTGTAGGTTGCACTTAAGTTGTAATTCAATGCTCAATTTAGAAATATTGCAATACATACTTTTGCTTCATTAGTGTTGTTTATCAATAGAAAAATAACATGCTTGATGATAATATAATCTGCATCATAGTTCTGAAGTTTGGGGTTTGAATCTTTCCTCCGGCCATTCTGTGTGGCGTTAGTATGTATTCGCTGTGGTTGTGTGGGCTTCCTTCCAGATTCCAAAAACACATCTGGTTATCGGAACACTCTAAATTGTCCATATGTGGGAATCTGAATGTGAACAATCGTCTCTCTACACTCCAATGATTGAGGCTTAGGACCAGTCCAAGGTGTTTCCCACCTCTTACCCAAAGTAACTAATCCCCCTACACTTTAGTCCCCCCACTGATTTTCAAGCACTCAAGTGTAATTACATGGCGGGCAGCACTGCGGAATTTTTGTTATAGTATGTTAGCATTACGCTAGCTGACTTTTGTTTTCTTAAAATTATACTGAATATTTTTGTGTTACAATATATAATGTTTTAATCTTTTTTTGTGTTTTACATGCAAGTATAATTAAATTTCAACCGTGACCGTCAAATAAGCAACTTGTCGCAAGCACTCTTTGCCTCTTATTTGGAGCACTGTGGCACAAGAGAGTGACAACAGGCATCAATAAATAATTTCAAAAGTGTTTTCTTCATATGTTACTCTGTACTCTTAAATCAGCAGTTTGTGCAGACTTAATAACATGGAAGGACGTGTCATTGTCTGTGTCTTTTTGTCCTCACAATTGTATCACTTCATTTTGGAGGGAACGTGTTGCAGATGTTGACAGGAATTCAAATCCGTAGGGCTCCCACACTATTGTTGTGAGACCAGTGGAAGTAATTCCTGCAAAGTCCCACAGACAAAATGAGGCTTGATTGTGCTCCTGTTTTGTGCCTCGATGAGCAGGTCTCACACCATCGCATCTCTTGTGCAGTGCGGCTTCTACTGAATACAACGCTGTGACTTGCATGGGCCGCTTTCTCTAGCACCACCCACAAGGCTTTGTCACCAGAGAGAGATGAGGGGGAAAAAAAAACGTCTTTTTCAGATTGTGCTCGCCTCCCCCTCCCTCCTCAGCATCAAGTGCTTTCAACTTTCTGTGCAGCCACTTAGAAGGAGCAATGAGGAGAGAGGAGCTGTCGCCCTGCTGATGCCAGGACGTCTAGGATGAATTAACAGCCGTTTGTTCTTCTTTTTACTACACACAAAAAAAAAAGGCCATTCTTTGTGCATGTTTTAGGGCAAAGAAACAAGATATTGCGGATTTCTCATCTCCATCAATCGGATGCAAGCAGGTAGGGCTAGTATTTGATTTTGCTTCTTGTGAAGGAACCACTCCATCTTGCATGGTTTGCTTTTTGGTATTTATTTGTTTTAAATCATTGTATTCTTTCATTTGAACTACTTTTATGTAATTTGAGTTGTTCTAAATGCTTTTGAATGGATAGTTGCCGCAGAGATGTAATACTTTTACAGCCAAAAGAAGTGTAATGCCGTTAATTTTAATACAGACTACTTTTTATGGTTTACATTACAATATAACGACTATTAGACTTTTAATCGCAGTCAAAGTATTTCCAGACATCTGGCAAAAAAAAATGGCATCTCTTGCAGGTTTTCATTTGACTAAGTTTTATTTTACTCGTGTAAAAGTTCGACATCAACTTAATTTTTTCAAGTTGAGATAAGTGGGCACGTCCGTTTAAATAATCTATTGCAATAACTTTTTGACCTTGATAAATACTTGGTTGACGTGCTCTGAGGAAATTTGGGGACGATTTTGCCCTCTGTCGGTCATTAAGTGTACACAGGCTTAAGACACGGATGGAGAGGGCACACAAAGCTGCTCAGCTTACTTGGGTGGAAAATTATTGAACTCAAATGTGAGGCCTTCATGTGACTAAGAGCCATGGTGGCAGTATATCAGTCACTTTCCACCCTGGTGAGTTATTGCAGACTTTCCAGTGTTTTTTGTGAAGTCTGAATCTGGCTGAAGGAGTGTGAAGTTGAACAGACACCAAAGGTCATTTTAGTCTCAATTAAGGCTTTTGTGCTTTTGGGGGCTTGTTTTATTATCCTTTGTTTTTGGCAGGTTTTCTTGGCCCCTACTTTAAAGGGATGCGTGCTTCACATCAGCCAAGTCTTCAAGTTGAAGTCATTTTATTTTTACGGTTTTTCAAAGTGCTTTTTTGCATTTTTTTGGACCTGGTACATATATGCCTCCACTGGAGTCTCAGTGATGTAAAGCAAAAAAGGTGAAAGTAGTAAAGATGACTTCAGGGGGCGTTGCCATAAGCGTCGCAAAAAAAAAAACTTTCAATGCTACATAGTCTGCTACATAGTTTATTACTTTATCGTTTAGCTGTATGTTATTTTTCAAAAGTTAGTGCAATCCTTATCAGCATAGTCTTTATCAATGTTATGGCGGTGAAGTTTAAAACCCTGGAACAGATTGATTCTATTTCCAGTATTTGTTATGGGAAAAAGTAATCCAAACAAATTGGTGGTTCTGTACTTCTGCACAATTGCCAAGTCCGGAAAGAAACTGGAACTGTTTCTGGTAGCTGAGTTCATTGCATCTTATCATTGAATGATGCTGAGTTGCAGCTCATTGTAATACTGCACTTCCATATAACTGAAAAGGAATGTGTCTTTGGAAGCTGCCTGGTCCAACCCCCTCCTCAGCCCACCCTAACCCCCACCACAGCGCACACCACCGGAGGTAAATCCTCCAGCTGGAAAGTGCAGATATCAGACTGTCTGCAGCAGCATCCAAACGACTTTCTCCTCATGCTTTTGGAAGTTGTTTGCGTAACTTCATGACCACAGTGAAGCTGACGACATGACATTTTCCAACTTTGTGATCAAATAGCCTTTTCTTTTCTGGGTTATCAGGAATATGGTTGTATCTGTGCCATACCAAATGCGCATGCTGCACGTGTCCTGTCATTTAATGACACGGGAGACGAGTGGTGTTGAGGAAACCAGACGTGGTCATAACTAAAAGAGAAGGTTAACCAGTGTGGCAAACATCCAAGCCACTGTCTTGAGCTCATTTTGAGAATGATGGTTCATTCTTACCTCAGTGCTAACCACAGCAGTGACTCAAACTCCATATAAATCTCTTAACCATAGAGCTGATGCAACAATTTAGCAAGTGGCCAGTTTATCCCCAGGCTATGAATACAACTGATCAATTTGTGCAGATTTGCAGAAAAGATCTGGAGAAATGGTCTGTAGAACTACAGTACCGGAACTGCTGTGCATAAACTGGAGGGTGTGCTGAACTCTGGTACATACTGCCTCCCTATGGCCAGAGATGGAGCTGTGTTTTAGACTTCCAAATTTTAAAGAAAGCCTAGTAAATACACCCGAGAAAATGAAGCTGAAATGCATTTTACTTTTTTAAATTAAAGAATCCCCGTGTCCCTATTTTTTTCCTCAAAGTGCACTTAACAATATAATGAACTGGATGTTTTTATTTTTTGGATGGCTGTCTTTAGCTTTATAGGTAACAAATGCATGTCCTTAATTGGAGGTAATTTTGGGACGAACATTATCGTGATGTCAAGGATGCTTGTCCTCCACTAGGCTGCAAACACATAGAAACTATACTCAAAACAATCAGTGTTCGACCTTCGGTTTGTTTGGGAAATCATGGTCAACAGAAGAAATACTGGAATCTAAGTAGTAGCTTGACTTATGAGTTTAATTTATTCTGTTACCATGCCGGTAATGAGTCACTCCTTACGTGAGGTACCATTGAGGGCCTTGTATAGGGTTAGGTACAATATAGACATGCTTGGAGTTGAGGAAAAGCAGTTTCAGGGGCAATCCTAGGATCATTATTTTAGGGACGCTGACAGAGCATATCCGATAAGGGGCCATTTGGTCTGAAGGGCGGGTGTTGGGCAGGGATGGTGCTACACCGGGACAAGGGAGAGCTTTATCTGAGAAACAGAATGTAGCCCAGGAAAGCGACGCAAGCATTATATTTGATTCTACACAATATAGTTCTAAACAATTTTTATAAAATATACGAAAAAGTGGTTCAGAAAATGGATGGCTGGATGAATTTCGAAACTATTTTTCTCAGCCTGTCAATTGCAGTTCAAAAAAGTCAGTGATACTGTTTGACCACCTGTAACATTTACTAAATAGAAGAAATGTTAGCTAACTCTGACCTAGCGACATAAAAGAGAACTATGGTTCCATAATGCAGCAGATATTCTGGGTATTGATAATGGATTGATATCAATTGGTAGAAATAAAGACATTTTCCATATACGTATTCATGTTTAGTTAATATTACACCAACATTGCCCATCAATCTGTTCCACCCCCCAAATTAAAGTGTTTAATGAACACAAATCGCACTGTAATGTGTGGGTAAAAAACACACGAGAATATCAAGAAATACATTTCTTAATTGTTGTATGAAGTTTAAATATTAAATGTTGTTATGCACCAATAAGAGGTGGCCTGGTGGGGCACGTTCGGAATTGTCTCTGCGTATGTTTCTTGTAGCTATTTTTTCGCACTTGATAACGGTTGTGAAATAAATCCTCTGACTGCTTATGTCTTTTTATTTAAAAACATAAATGATTATCAGAGAGTAACAAACTGCTCTATTCAAACCAGGCAAACCAGCATGGTAAACTCAGTCTTGTAATTCGGGGCACCAAGTCGAGGTATCACTGTTTAGACATGCATGAATGCTTCAAGATTGTAACCATCCTCCCCTTTGTTTTAATTTCAGTGCCAGGCCCAATTCATAATGGGCCCTCTACACTTGTGTGTGCTGCTCCCAATGACGGCGTTAGTCGTGGCGGCTGTCGCCACCGAGCTGTCTGCAACGGTTGACGACGAGTACACTTGGCCTCAGTGGAATTTGCCTCTGGTAAGGAAGAGGCGCACGCTGCCTCTGACGAGTCCCAACTTCTCAGCTCATCCTAAAGGAGAGGTGAGCGGAACATGTGGGATTGAGTGTCAGCGTGGCCTCCCCTCGCCCTCCCTGGATGACCTGGAGCAGCTCCTATCCTACGAGACGGTTTATGAGAATGGCACGCGCACGTATACCTCGGTGTCTGTACAAGGTCTCAACGAGGTGAGCGATTGGTCCAGAAACGACTCCTCGAGCTCCCGTCACAAAAGAGAGGTGTATGGCACGGATACCCGCTTCACTATTTCTGATAAGCAGTACTCCACTAAGTATCCCTTCTCCACTACTGTCAAGATCTCCACGGGTTGTTCTGGAGTTCTGGTGTCACCTAAACACGTGTTGACGGCTGCCCACTGTATCCATGATGGAAAGGATTATTTGGATGGCGTTCAGAAGCTTCGCGTCGGTATTCTTAAGGAGAAATCTCGAAAAGGGAAAGGAGGCAAAGGGAAAGGAGGGCGAGGGAAAGGCAAAAAGAGAAAGGGAGATGGTGCCAAAGAAGAAATAAAGCAAGTGGAAGACAAGGGAGGGAGCCGTAAAGGAAAGGATGGAAAGGGTAGGAAGAGCCGGAGTCGCCGCAGTGCAGAGGTGGAGAAACCTTCATTTCGGTGGACCAGGGTTAAGAAAACCCAAGTGCCTAAGGGTTGGTTCAAAGGTGTGTCTGATGGACTGACTGCAGATTATGACTATGCAGTTTTGGAGCTAAAGCGAGCCCCCAAAGTGAAGCACATGGATCTGGGTGTTATTCCCTCAGTCAAGAAGCTCCCTGCAGGAAGAATCCACTTCTCTGGTTTTGATGATGACCGGCCGGGAAATCTGGTATACAGGTTTTGCTCTGTGTCCGAGGAATCTACTGATTTATTGTACCAGTACTGCGACGCCAAGCCCGGTTCCAGCGGCTCTGGGGTTTACATCCGTCTCAAAGAGCCAGGCAAGAAGAAGTGGAAGAGAAAGATCATCGGGGTCTTCTCTGGTCATCAGTGGGTGGATGTTAATGGAAATGGGCTGCAGCAGGATTACAACGTGGCAGTGAGGATAACTCCTCTCAAATATGCCCAAATCTGCTACTGGGTCCACGGGGACTCAAGTGAATGCCAGGTATCCTAAAACAACACAGAGTCCCTGAGGACACCACCCAGATCCACTTCCTTTAAACCAAAGGACACCCAATCTCCTCGACTCCCCACCTCCTGTCACCAACACGGTGCCTGTCTCGCTTCCTGCCTGTGCCTCCCACCACACTCATCCAAAAACCCATGACACAGCCAGACAGATTCAGTGTTGACAACAGGAACTCCGAAACACATAAAGAGAACTGTTGCTTTTCTAATTTATTTGAAAAAAAAAATGGAGAAAAACATATGTATTTTAATTATTTGGTTTTATTTTTTGTTTAGATTTGTGGCAATTTTTCACTACGTTGGATACATTTTTAAAATATGCATCAACTTCTCGTCACTGAGATGATGGCTTGAGAGCAATGACATAAATTTATGTAAACTATATTCCACAAACAGACTACATTATAGCTATAATGAATAAATGAATGAACTTTTAACAAGGTGGTGTTTTGCAATATGTATGTCTAAATTGTTTTGTATGTCTATAGCCTTCTTTCTGTTCCCGTTGAGCTGGTTCCAATGGACCTGAAATTGAAATTAACATGCCAGCTTTCCTTTGTAGCAGTGAAATGTTTATTTTTTTTCCTCATTGATGTGCACATAATTGGTGCTTATCCAGAACACATGGTGCTAATTTATCAAACTAAGTTTTTTTTTTTTTCCAGGGAAAGGGGAGCCTACTACTGTAACTATGATTTTGAGGCTGCTAAAATTGGACTGAGCCTTTAAATAATTTACATGACAATTTAATTGATTTATTATGCAAAGGGTTTGATTTGACCAAAGACATTATTAAATCATTGTTTGATAACAACATATTGTAATATGAAATGCAATGTTTTTTTTAATGTTGCTTATTTTCCCATTTTTTGTAAATTCTAATAAATACCAAATTCCTGATACTAATCGTGATGATGATTGATGAACCATTAATTTAATCTGGATTAATATGTGTATTTCTGTTCATAACTATAACAAAATATTTTTATTAAGAACATTTATGGGTAAATGCACATTGACGGAACTACTAACATGATTGGTATAAATTTGTGTTTGGCCCTCAGATTACCCCCTTAGTGACAAACATGTTATATGGACAACAACACGTCATTCGTGTGAGTTTAGTCAAATTAGGGTAACATTATATAGGGATAGGACGATTCATTGTGTTAACCATAAACCAGGGGTGTCAAACTCTTTTTTTTTTTTTTTTTTTTTTTTTTTTGCAGGCCGCATTGTAGTCATAGTTTCTTTCGGAGGGCCAGATACAAATACAAATAAATGTATGAGCACCTCATATTATATACAGTATAAGATACAAAACAAACTGACAAATAACTCGTTTTCAAATCAGACAAGTAAAAACCGGTCAAATATTAAAAATACATATATATATTATTAAAAGTGAAGACAATTGCAATTCTAGTAATGACACATGAATTTGATGCACAATTTGTCTTCGCGGGCCACATAAAATGATGTGCCGTGCCGCATCTGGCCCGCGGGCCTTGAGTTTGACACCTGTGTCATAAACCATGACAGCGCTTAATGGGACTGAAAACTGGCCAGTTTTAATTTAACAATTAAACAAAATAACAGAAAAATGACATTAAATATTCGACACATGCAACCAATTATGTGCAGAATCATGTTCACCCGTCCAGTACCTGGAAAATTGGATGAGTAGTTCGCCGTGATAACGATCTTTGCAGGTTCGTAGTGTTGCTGTTATATTTTACCTTGGCAAAACACTTCTTGCATATTGCATATTCTTTATCCAGTGGGTCCACACTTTTGAGTGGAAATTGGCGGGTGGGTTTTTGATTTGCTTTTTGCTGTTGCATTCTTGCAGCTTCGTGAACCGACTTCTTCATTGGCCGGTGTTTACACCTGTTTAACCCTCATTCATGGGATTAGCGCTCCCACAAACAGGACAGGAGAGATTAAGTACCGAAGGTGACAATGTTGCATTGAAAAAAATCGATATTTGCCCTCAGGGTATCAATTATTTATTGCAAAAGGGAGAACAAACATTTATTGCAATATCGATTTCGACCAGTGACATGTACTTAATGGAGATTTAATTAATATTCAAAATAAAAATGTGGTCATTTTGAAAGAAAACAAGAAGAACAGGAATTTGTATCCATCTACTCCCTATATGGATTGTCTTCATAAAAGTTGGAGTGATCAGAAACCAATCCCATCTGATTTTGGATTAAAACTGGCTGGATTCACCCTGGGTTAGTCCCCAGGAATTTGCAAGGCACAGAAACAAAGAAAGAGTAACAAAATGTGAGTGAGTGAAAAGTGTGTTATTGTTGCCGCAATAGTCTTTGCATCAATTGAAAGACTCATTGTTGCATTTGCACTTCTATAAGGGTCGTGGAATCACATTTAGATTGCGTATCATTGTACGAGCACTGTACTGAAATTTATAGCTTCTGACAGTAAAACTCAATCGCCCCAAATCAACCTCCATAAAGCAACTCTCATTTCAAAATCAATTGAGATAAATAAGACTATATGTTTGTATTTCAGAAATGAGAGGGAAAATGAGTTCAATCAGTCATTTATTGCATCTCAAAGGGCTTACATGCAATGCGTAGGGACATCATACACAAAATAAATTGGACAAAAAAAAAATGCTTATAACCCATCCATGAAAATGTTTTATCTGAATCATCACTCTTTTGTAAAACCTTGCGTTTTAAACAGTCAACTCAAATGAGGAGGTACATCATTGTATTTCTAACGCAACGCAGCATGTAGTCCAAATCCACACACAAAAATAACAAGAAAGATAACGTTGGGCAAAACGTTAACGACTGGGTTCCTGTGCTGCATACATGATCAATTAGATGTCTTACAATGGAACTACAAATTCTTAATGCCCAAGAAAAGCATTCAACAAATTGCAGTGCACTGTTAAAAATACCTCACAGATTTGGTAATTAGGCTGTAAAACACAAAGGCAGATCACTTGTTTAAATAGAAAATGTTCCATGGTACTTACCAAAACAAAAGTAACAGTTGTGGAAGATTTTATTTGACTCCAATTGAATGTATTGGTCTCTACAAATAAGGATTTTTTTAATAAAAAAACAAAACAAACAAATAAACTAAACATTACTGGTCACACATTAAAAAGTGGAATTGTTTCAATGAGGGGCACTTTAAAACATTTTTTCCATGATGTATAATTTTTTCACTTAACATTGGATTTGAAAGTAAGACTTGCCTTACTCAGGCCAGGCATTAAAAGACAACTGATAAAATAGTAACAAAAAATAAGCCACAAATAAAGACACACAAAGCGTCAGTTGATGTTCCAAAGCCTCAAAAGCCCACACAATTTGTTTCATAATATACAATATATTTATCGCATTTTTTTTCTCCAAATGATGACTGAATGACACTCACATGACTCCTCACAATTTCATGTCAGATTCACATTGATATTTCTCTTCAGCACACGAATAGTACATAATAGAGACGTAATTGTCAAATTCACCAGTGGAGTCTTTGTTTATAAATTAGGACCTTTCTGTACACAGGACACAACATAGTTCTCCATAAACCACAAGGACTTAATTAAACTCTCATCCAATCAGAGCAGAAGAAGAAGGGCTCCGCCCCTTTAAGGGGACAAGACTGGGTGGAGCTTAGGACACCAAAGTACGACCATCATTCAACACAAGCAATAAATCTAATCACATACTCCTTCACTTTCACTCAAGAACATTTTCAGGATTTTTTTGTGAGATTTTGCTTGAGACAAAAAATTGAGAACATCTAAATGAGCACGCACTTGGAATTCTTTTCTCATATATATTCGTATACTGGTTATACTCTGCTAGGTTTCACTTTCACAGTTGGTGCTACAACATCACACAGGAGAAGGAAACAGAAAGAAGATGGAGGAGAGGAGAGAGGCTCTTATTATGTCGAGAAGTAGACAAAAGAGACAGACTGGCAGGGCCACTGGCTTCCTGGGATCTTGACAGACGCCGGGTAAACGAGGGGAGCATCCGACTCTGTAGAGGAAAATATTTGTCTGCAGGACACGACAGTCTGCCCTCATTATCTCATTTTATGAAATATTATAGTACAGTTAATATATTGTAAAGCTTAATATGCATTATTCTATAAACTCAGAAATCTATATGCAGTGCTTCTAAAAACGTTTCAAGACATGAATGCATGTTGTATTGGCACCAAATTGTGTTGAACTTGTTTAACATCTTCCAATTCATGTTTATCACAATGGGAAGTCTGAGAGGCAAGAATCTTAAGGATTCTTTAAGTCCACTTTATAATGTATGAAGTAATATGTAGCTATCAAAACAAAATGAGGACTGCAACATACCCGTCTTTCATTTGTGTTATAAGAAGTCCTTAAGGTCGAGCTCTGCCAGAGGATCTTTAGGCTTTTTGGGACTCTGGCTTGCAGGTCCAGGAGAAAGCTGTGAAAAAACAAGACATGTCGAGTGTTTTTGATATTATTCTGTATACTTGGCACTGATTCAAAGAATTTTACCGGGGCTCCTGATGCCGCAAGTCCTCCAGGTGCAGCTCCAACCACGCCAGCAAAAGGAGGTCTCATCATGGACTGACCGATCATAGGCTGACCCATCATGGGCTGCATCATGGGAGCTCCTGGCCCTCCAGCAGCAGGCTGAAAACAGTTCATGAGCTTTGTACAAAAGGCTAACACAAACAAAATCAGCCTGATGTTTCAAGGAGTCCATGAAACCTTATTACAGACCTTAGATCTTGCTGAATGCAGACCATATTTATTTACTTGAAATACAGTATGACTTCTAAACATGTCACTTAGATATAAAAATACTAGTAGCAGGACGGAACAAAGTAAAAAAGTAAAAATACTTAGCTGGTACATTTAAGTATAGATTATACTACATTTGCGTATTCAGAGAAGCTAAATGTTTGCCATCCATGGCCTTATTTCAGAAAATGGTTTGTTTTCAACTACATTTGTGGGGCACTATAAGCACAAGTTGGAAAAAAAATAAAAAAGTGTATTTTTATCATGAGTTAAGCTTTTTTTTTTTTAACAAAGCTATTGGAACACATTGGTTTGGCTGCATAAAACCGCTTAAGTGCAGGATTTGAATTAGTACTTCTACCCCCTGTCATTTATACAGAAGTACCTATACTTATATTTAGGTATAGAGTGTATTGAGGACTTTTACTCACCATACCAAAGCCAGGCTGTGCACTCATTGGTGGTACCATTGCTCCACTAGGAGCCGCTGCTCCAGGTCCGCCTGGAGCCACTCCAGCCTGGTTGTAAATTCACAGTTTGTCAAAGCATACATGTTGTTAACTACCTAACCCCTACTTGTGCAGGTGGCATGAGTTTTAACCGCAGATTAAAGTTGAAGTTGTTCTCACCATGGGGACACCTGGCGTGGTCCAGCTTGTGGGGGCCACATGAGGGGTCCAGTTGGCTCCTCCAGTCAACTTCCTCTCACTCTGTGGATCTCTACGGGAAGGATATTAGTTAGCACTATGAATTATTTATACTGTCAACCACCGAACATGCCTTAACATCTAGGGGGAGGGTGCATCGCTACAATAAACTACAACTCAAAATATATTTGGATACATTTTCAAGTGGAACAATTGGGTTTGGTTCGATGAGATGCAGTCACATCATTTGAATCAAAACTATCAATTTTCAACATCCATTATCCTGTTCCAGAGCCGATTTTCCAATTGAAATAACCCCAAATAACATCAACAACACAGAAGAATCATTATGAAACATAAAATCATAGCTGTTGCATGCATATTTGGGGTTTTGGAATACAAATTGAGAAAACAAGTATAATTGTTTTGATGTTTTTGTTTTGTGTATTTGTTTCTGTTTCATTTTGAAAAAAGGAATGAACAGATGATTCACCATGGATGTATCATGGACCATGGACAGTTTCTAATGTAAGAAAGCAGAAACAAAGTGTATACTTACTTTTTCTTCATTCCCAAGTCTAAAGGGAGGATAAAAAAAAGAAATGGATTTGAGTTTTTAGGGAAATCAATGATGTGTCCCATCATACAATAAATGTACCTCCAACCAGGTTGGCCAGTGAGGAGTCAAGATCCCCTGCAATGGCTTTTGTTGGGGGTGGGGTGGCAGGTGGAGCAGCTGCAATGTTTTCAACTGTGACGGGTGTTCCCATGCTCCCTGCTGCACTTCCTGTAGTGCTTCCCCCGGTGCTCTGTGGCGTAACGGCGGGCATCAGCAAGTCACCTAATGCATCAAACACTTGAAAGGAAGGTGGGAAAGGTGCAACGTTAAAAAGTCACTCCAGATTACATGGTTGTTCATTTCCAATTCTAGCTCGAATGCAGGCACTGGGCAGATGTGAACATGAAGGGGAGGGAAACAATCCAGCTGTAATAGCAACAGGACGTAGTTAAATGTGTAGGCACAAATAGTTGCCCTTAGCTTGTCACTTTCAGTAAAAAATATTATTATTATTAATTATTATTATTATTATACCGCAGATGATGAACCGCAAGACGAACTATTCGGAATGGCTAATTGTAATGACTGCAATACATGGCTCCCAATTCATTGCAATGCTATGATGCAACATTACTGGCATTTGGACAAAAATCAACACAAGAAAGGACTGGGGGGAAATAATTCCACAAACCAGTGTATTTTGTCTCATGCAGGAGACACTTACATTTTAAACATGCACCTTAAACAAAACCCAGACTTCAAAAAGTGCACATGCTGCAATGCACTGTGGAGTTCAACTCACCAATTACACATTAGAAGAAGCAAGCAAGAGGTAGTAGCCAGCAGAGAGGAAGGGGTGAAGATGAAGGAGGTGGGGAAGAGTGAGTGAAGCAAAAGAGAGCATGTGTGAAACTGAAGAAAGCGCAGCATGTGTGAATGGTCCACATTGAAACAAGAATGGCCCAAATCACTATGTTTCAGTGGACCATACACTTTTGCACATCTACTCGCAGCTAAGCAAGAATGTTTAAGAGATATGTTGAAAAAGTTTGACTTTTTTTTTCAAGTACTATCTACCGTCCCTGACATAAAACTTTACATGACATTAAATGCCATTTACCTGAAGCATCAAAGCCACCAGAGGGCGCTGGTGTGGCTTTTGCAGGTTCTGCAGTGGCAGGTACCATTGGTACAGCTGGCACAGGTGGTGTCGGAGAGGGAAGTGAACCCAGAGTTTCGAATCCCGATTCAAGAAGATAATTCTGTGCTGGAGCTGGAGCCATGGCTGGGGCTAAGGCCGGGGCGACGGTGGGTGCCAAGGTGGGGGACATGAGGTCTGATGAAGAGACAGATCGGGTTGTGACTACCATTTGCATTATTATCCATCCATCCAGTTTTTGGAATGCTGGTCCTCATTAGGTTTGCAGGTGAGCTGCAGCCCATCCTTGCTGACTTTTAGCGAGGTACAGATCGTGTACAGGTATATTAGCAATCAGTTTGCCTGCTAATGCAATGGGGAAACTCAGATTTAGAAACTGCATATTTGTAAGACTTTTTAAGGTTCAGAATAAAATCGATATATTTTTGGAGTACAATTATGATAGTAATTCACACATTTCCACTATTCGTGGACTGGCCCGGTCCTTTTCCTGCTCGAATACCAGGAGTCCACTGTTTGTATAAATATGGTGTAACCCTAAACAATTGTACCTCCTAGCAGGTCTCCTCCAGGTCCCCCAGGAGCAGAGCTCTGCGTCTCCTTCACAGACCCAGCAAAGGAGTCTGGAGGGGCAATTATCCATATTGAAAAAGAGGGTAGTCAACACAAATACACAATAGCACAACAGAATTTGAGTAATTTTTAACATATTGTTCAAGTAAATATTTTTTTTTTTTCACTGTAACTAATGTGCTAAATACTGAAGAAAATATCAAGTGATTTACTGAGGTAACAGGTGATCACTAACAAATAATACAGGCCATTCCTGGCCATTGATGCCTTTTCTGTGCCATGAAAGGTTTTAAAAACAATATTTTATCATAGAATATGGTGTTGCATCAAACATGAATAATAATAATAAAAGAAAAAAAATCCATATGAATCCATGTTCTGGATGTGACTTTTTAGGAGGGAACTCAAATTGAGGTGGATGTTTTTGGGTGAAAAGATAATAAGCTTAATTATGCTGATTTACAGAGCAAATACTAGTTTGAATGAAAAAAAAGAAGAAACCTACAATATTTGGAACCTCTATCAAACAGGTATTTTTTCTTTATTTGGTGACATAATACTGTTTTTTAATTGGTTGAATGGTTACACTTTGCAATTGGTTGAATGGTTACACTTTGCAATATCTCTATGTCCCTAACAGGACAGATTGCTCTCATTGCTCTCATGGTCCAAATCCGAACAATCCAGCTCTGATTTATAATTTTAAGTGTTTGAGCTCTGCACGTTAAGGAAAGTTATACATGTCATCCATCTGATAGAGTATTATCCAATATCCAAGAAGGAATAGCGAACAAGAGAAAAAAAAAAAATATTATAATGAGTACATGGGGCCAGTGTGATACATACCCAGCAGGTCAATAACTGGGGTCGGCTCTGCTTTGGTTGGAGAGGAGGCCTCAGTGGCAGGAGCAACAACAGGAGCTGGAGTTGGAGTCTGAGCTGAAGCAGGCGCAGGAACAGGGGCAGGAGTAGGGGCAGTCTCAGGACTAGGGTCTGAAGATGACAATGATTTGAAACAGGAAAACAGACAACAAGAAAGCAGAGAGATTAAAGCTCAATAATATGCCTAATATTTTTCTGCAGCTTTATCAGCACGGCAAGGCTAACATTCTCTAGCAAAGGAAGCAAAGCAAGAAAGCAGGCCTTCATGCATCTTTACCACCGCTTTTGAACAGGGTTGATCATGATGAGTGGAGGCTTGCTGCACCCTTCATAATTCACATTAGGAAAACAGAAGGGATGCCATTAAAGTAAAGCACCTTAACTCACCAGTGACAATGTCTCCAGTCGGAGCCGGCTCAGGCAAAGGAGAAGGCCCGCGTGAAACAGCAGGGAGGTCTAATTGACCAATGCAAGCAAGAGGCAGAGTGCGAGAAAGAAGAAAATGGTGGTGGTCGAGGAGCAAAGAAAAGTATTAGCAGAGCAGGTAGAAACAGCTCTGTTAAAAAAGCAGCCTTGGGGAGAACACGATGCTTGTGGATTTCATGCACAGCTCTCAGATCACTATGAGGGGAAAACAAAATTGTGTAGTAGGGAAGGACTATGTAAGACAGGAGTGGAGGAGTGCTAAGTAGAAGAGATGAAGAGGTTTCACACACAGACATGTGGATCAGCTCCTGTACCTGCACCAAAAAGGTCTACGCTAGGTGTGGTAGCAGCTTTGGATTCTGTGGTAGAACCTTGCTCAGGCATAGAATCAAGCATATCTAGGACACACAATCATAAAATGGACATTCAGATTTTAAATCCAGCACAAACACAATGAATAGACGTGTGAGAAAGCAGAGAGATGTCAGAGGATATAGAATGCAATGTAAACACAATATCAGATTAGAAATCTAAGGAAATATTGCGAGCTTCACATTTATTTATAAATATTATGATTATATTTGTGAGTTCATAATAATTCCCAGGTTAATTATACTAGTTAACGACGGAATTTAAAGCAACAGAGAATTTTAAAACTACGCAATATTTCACTTAAACTTAAGAGTACAAAGTACAAATTAAACATTATTTCTCAGCAGACATTATTGGAAACGTTTCACATGCAGGAGATGACTCGTTTAAATGTTGGCGGTGAATATTAGTATTTGGTGAGGAATAACAGCAAGTAGAGCCATTTTTGCTGATAAGGAAATAGGACAACAAAAAATCTGAGGTAAACCATGACTTTACCTCACCAAAAACAAATTTCAGTATTTTGTGCTCTAGCTTGCCATAGGCGGTCAAGATGCTTGCTTGAATGGCCAAAGCAAACGAATGAAGTGTTTACCACCATCTATAGGTAGCGCATAGCAAAAATCTGTGAGCAAGAAATATTGGGCAGCATATCACTATTTTTGTCTAAAATAAGCTCCTCAACTCACTTCAGCAGAGTTCTTTGGAGTCAAAATGCCGCAAGATGGTGGCAGAACACTACTTTTATCTAAATGAATCCCCCCATCTCCCTTCAACATAGCTCATTGGCACCAAGAGATGTCATAAAATGTCACAGTAGCAGCATTTTAATTTCTATGCCCTTAGCACATAAACTGGAACATTTCAAACCGGGAAAATGCGGCGGTGTAGAAATTTGAGATACAGTGACTGATGTTCCAATTTCATTATTAAGGACCTCTAGAGCCAGGGCAATCAAGGTCAAAATATCATCATCATATAATGCAGAGTGACTGGAAAAGCAGAATGAAAGCAAAAGGACATTACCACCAAAGAAATCTAGAGTCGGAGCGGCTGCAGACTCTGTGGTGGTGGTGTCTGTGCTGCTAGTGGTGGTGGTGACAGAAGGAGTGGGGGCTGCGGCGGGTGTGGCGACAGGGACAGCGATGGCCGGCGCCTCACTAGAGGTGGGAGGGGTGATGGCAGTGGCTCCCGTGTCAGTGGGTCGCATAGCAAACAGGTCCAGCCCTGGAGCAATGTCCGCACTCCCCTCAGTCGTAGCAAAAGGGTCTTCAGCAGGAGAAGCAGCAGGGGTTGGAATGGAAGGGTTAGATGTGATTTGATGAGAAAAGAAGGGAAGGGGGTGGAGGATTAAAACGTGACTATATCTGTGAGGCAAGGTGCCAGTGGATGTCTTAACAAGACTTGGAAACCATGAAAGAAAGGCAATTGAGCACACATCACTGGAGGACTGAAAAAAGAAGCCCTTTTAAAGGCTGCATTATTTTTATAAGTATGTATGTTTTTGCATAAAATTCACCCACCAGATTCCCCAAATGCATCAGTAGCAGGACCGGCAGCCACAGCAACAGGACCATCTCCTGGGGAAGGTGCAAATGCATCTAGTGTTTCACAGCAACACAACCAAACAACACATGGAGAAACAGATGGAATGAACAAAAACAAACAAACAAACAAAAACATGAGAGGTCAGTATCAGGGAAAGGCAAAGAATACAAGAAGTACGCAGCCCAAGTCATTTCTTTGACTGTACCATCAGTTCTAGGAAGAACATTTTAAGGGGCTGCATAAAGTTGTATTCAGTGAGATGAGGTAAATTGTCACAAGTTGTTTGTACTCTGTGACAAGTGGGGGTATGTTAAGTTCAGGGATGGACTAGGATAATTCTTTCTTTGATAGAGATGCTACATTTGGTCTTCAGATTTAGCAGCAGTGAATGTGATATTAACACAACATAGCCAATATCAACTCAGAAAAATAGATGATAAATAGAGTTGACAGAGAGAAGAGAAAGAAGAGATTACTGTATTTTGTCTCAGTTTTGTGTCTTAATACAATTTTAGATTTTTGACTCAACCCTTATGTATTGCGACCATTTCATCTTCTTTACACATTATCAGAACTTTTAAAAAATAGAAAATTAATCATGATGATCATGTTGATTTAGGGATTTAAAAACAGGCTGCATTTATTGAGAAAATCTTTGAGTGTGCTTGCAAATGGAGCAAAAGCAGCATATCTTGACATTGGGAGAGATTTATGAAAACAAAATGTTGCAGATGTTTCCTAATTATTGTAAGAAATTAAAATAACCAATGTCTTCAAAAAATTAATACAATAAATTATTAATAATTTATTGAAGGTAATTTGAGCAAATATGTCATATATATACATATATACACGTACATATTTCATTCGCTATATATACAAAAAATATATATATATATATATATATATGTACATATATACGTATAAATATATATATATGGTGATTGAAAAATTGTAGCGACAGAGTGCACACACTCTGTCTCTGCAATTTTTTACTCGCAATTAGCAGCTTTTACAATGGATTACCACAATATTAAAACCTTGTGCAGATGAGCCACCCAGCTGTCTACATTTTCAACTGACCAACCTCCAAAAAAGTCGATGTCTCTAACTGAAGCAGCGGTGGGAGCAGTGACAGGCAGGGAGATGGGCGCTGGCATGGCTGCAGCAGTGGAAGCGGCAGCTGTAGATGCAGCCACTGCAGAGGCAGCTGCAGCATCAGGGGCAAGCTCTTTTTTTGCTTGTTTAGCTTCAGAAGTATTGTTAGTGGCAGCAGGAGTGGCTACAAGACACCATCCACAGAGTAGCAAAAAAATTAGAAGAGGGCAGCAGAGAACTTTTTTCTTGTAATGAGTATCTCAAAGACAACCCATGGTAACTCTAAAATGTAATTATTAAGCTCCATAATACGATTGTAGAAAGAGATGATTAGATTACTCACCGTCAGCCAAAAGATCTGCACAACAAAAGGCAAAACGTTGACCATTAATGAATGACATCGTTAAAAGATGACAAGGACACGCTTAACCAAGTATTAATGAATGTAAAACCAAAATTTTGCAAATTTGTTTTTGCAATGTGAAAAGATGGGATTGAACAATTGGGCATCATGCCTTGCATGTGAAGTGCAAGCTCTTTGATTCGTTCCGAGCGATGCGCATGATAGACCACGATATAGCGAGGGTCACACTGTATATGATTTTCAAATAAAGCTCAGGAATTTTTCTCACCTCCCCATGCGGTTGTTGTGGAAGGCGGTGCAGTCCCACCAGCTGAGGATGAGGACATGGGATCTAGATCCAACAAGAAGCCATCATCAAGGGCACTACACAGAAAAAAAGGGAAGCAAGCAAATATTATTTCATCTTATAAATATCACATATAAATAAATACAAAAAGTTACAATGGAGTAAAGTCGACAAATTAAATTTCCTTTTACTATTTTTATACCGCACAAACATCCAATCCATAATAGGACAATTTCCACGTTAAATAAATATAACATAAGTTCTTTCACTGGCACTTACCTGCTGGCGGTAGTGGTGGGAGTGACCGCTGTGGGTGTGATAGAGGGAGGTGGAGGTTTAGCAGGGGGCCCCGGTCGAGCAGGGGGGCCCCCAGCACCAGCAGGCGGTGCAGGCTTGGGTGGTGCAGAAGATGGGGTGGTAGTTGCTGAGCTGTTGTTGGCCACTGTGTCCTATTAACAGACAACATGGTGGCATATTTGAATGCTAATGAAGATGATGTGTATTTCCAATCCATCCCTCTATTGAGGTCTCATTTAGTGTATGTAAGTACTTAATGTTATTGGTGGTGTCTTACCTTGGTGGGTGACCTACAAAAACAAGAATGGCACACAGGTTAGGAAAGAATAAGAGTGACATCATACGTACAGTATAAAGTGGTTTACATATTTGGTGAATTTAGACAGGCAGAATTTGAAACATAAACATAATACTAAATCATTGCATCTTCGCACACCCACGACCCCCGTGGGGACTAAGCGGTGCAGAAAATGGATGGATGGATGGATGGATGCATCTTAGACTCATTTCCACTTCAACTCAGGGTGTTCCTATGCAGGCAAGTTGGAGAATGTGACAATTGTCCAGCCTGTACTCCTTTGCAAAAGTGGAGCCTGAGAGTAAGTAACACTGATTTAATGACAAATATACACTGACCGTATACCTGCACAATCCAGTACTGTAGCCGTAGTTCATAATTATAATTCAGCCGTTGCAAAACCTTGTTGCCATTGTAAATTCAGTCTTGTCTTTGATTTCATTGGATTGTACAAATTTACCAGCAGCTTTGTATTAGTGTATGATTAACAATATTTACAAATGTGGGCTCAATTAAAATAAATAAATAAATAAACAAATAAATGAACAAATACATAAATAAATACATAAATGAATACATAAATAAAATTTACTATTGAAGCACAAGGTGAACGCAGCTTTGGTTTAATGTTGTTATATTGATGGTATGACTTTAAATGGATATGGGCACTTCTATTCAGTAAAAAATCTCTCTAAAGGAATGAAAAACTGGTGGGAAATAAAATGTAAATATAAAAAAAGCAGGTAGTGGTATAAATTCAGCATTTCGAGTGACAGAGAATACTTACTTATCCTCTCTGTATTGTTTCGGACAAAGATCAGAAGAACATTCGGTTAAATGTTTGGCCGTCATAACATGAACAAAGTGGATAAATACAAAGTTTAATTAAAGCAGCCTCAAAAAATTATTTTGTTATCAATTCAACATGTCTTTGAGTTCATGCAAACCAACCTTAAGCCTACAAGTGATCACTATCGCGCTAATGTTAAATGATTTATTTTTTTACCATTAAAACAATCAACACACAAACTTACGGCTTCTTTCCTTCCAAAGTGTTGAGGTGAGTTTCAAGTGATTCTAAAAGACTTTCTGGGGCCTGTGGGGGAAAATAGTATGGCAAAAAATTAAGATCTATCTACGTTCTTTGGAAATTATGTCATATGTATGTGCAGAATGTATTAAGTATACAAAATTCCATCATTGTGCATTGTTCACCATCGGTTAAATGCTTAAAAAACATGTTCATACAACCCATAATTTCAAGAAGCAACAGATTGAACAGAGAGGAAAATTAGGTTGAAATGCCACATTGAACTTGCTAACGCTGCTATTCATTTTGTGCTTTGTATTTTGTTTCAGATTTTTAGTTCATATAATGCATCATACTATTTGGGGCCTATGTTGTCGCTTAATATAATATGTTATAAGTATAATAATTATGGTTAGATTCTACGGTCTTGTTTATTTTCACAATCAGTTCCTTGTCTTACTCTGAATCTAACCCCATCTGTCTCATCTTGGTGATTATGGTAGTCTGGCACAATTTGGTTTTAGTTGTTTTTCTTGCCCTGCATGTTATCCTAGATGTCATGTTTGGTCATTCCTTATATATTTTTGGTGGTGCCATGTTCAGATAAAAAAAAACAATTCAAGACTGAATAATGGTCATGTTACACTGTCTTGTTTGTACTGATGTGGCTCTCCTTCAAAAAGATGACGATAATCAATGGGGCAAGGATCTGGGAGACTGACACGTATTAATACCGACATTTAATCCATCAGTCATGTAGCACGTCCGATCATGTTAGATGGTATTTAACAATGTTTGCAGGGCTGTTTGGATTAATTAGTCTGCTCATTTACAGTACATCACCGTTTGGGCACCACTTATGCTATAATGCGCCTTTGAGGGTCAAAACGGAATCTATTGGCAATGCAAGCCGGATCCAAAAAAATGGGAGAACTGACAAATATTCACACTACTATCATTAAATGTGTGTAATTCTTTAAAATCTTACTGCTTAAGTCATCTCCTTGATAAAACCTACCAAAGCCATACAAGTCTCTCAAAAGGTTTGTACTGACTGTTTATTTGAGTGAGAACACAATATAATAAGAGAAGATATAGTGTATACAACTTTCAATATCTACTTTGTCTTTTGAAAAATACACTTTAGATGTAGAGCTGAAGAAAGTGTGACTAATAAGTTTTGCATGTTAGTGTACACCTATGCAAAACATATGAGTAGACAAAGCTGTAACAAACTTACTTGAGTCAGTTCAGGTATGTCATTCTTGTCTATTCCCACTTGCTGGAAACACAAAACAAAGACATTTCAGCCAGTATGGAATGAGTGCTAGAGCAATGGGCACATCCGCATATTACCTCTGCAAGTTTGAAGAATTCAGATACCCGAGTCATGCGAGTCAGAAATCTCTTGTAGATCTCGAGTCCATCTTTACACTGGCTTCTCTTCATCTGGAAAAATTTCTCTAAAAGACATAGTCACGACGATGTTAAAATGGACATACTGTGTATATTGGGTAGTAGTAGCTTTCCTTTTTTTGCCAGCAATGAATTTATGTTTCTAAAACACAAAGTTAGTAACCTTCCGTAATGAGAGATTCTGGCTTGTGTTGACCCAGAAACATGTAGGAACAAATTGTCTACATAAATATAAGGAAGATGTTAAACTCAATCGGTGGTCTTCACCACGAGATGATATTTAATGAACATGCATTTGCCAGGAAAGAAAATGAAGGTGAACAGAAAAACTGTACCTAGTAGATTGATGATGCCATCATTGTAGCAAGCATATAACTTTATCAGGTCTTTGAACAGTAGAAGAAAGCAGGCATTTATTACTCCATTGTTTAATTCCGGTTGGTGTACCTTTGGACATAATTACAACTGATGAGATGAAAGAAATACGCATTAAAGTGATTTAACTGGTGAAGATTGCTTCAAGGAACTCACATCAAAATCCAGCAGAGCATCAATCTGACCCTGCAGGATAGGCATTCCTTTCAGCAACTTCTCTACTGTCATGGTCCTCATTGCTCCATCAGCGCTGTGATGGAAAGAGATAATAAGACATTCTGTTTCAATATTTTGAGACATTTTAAGCTGAGGATCTGAAGAACTTCAGGGTGGCTTAGTCCAAGCATGCAGTAGCTTGCAATTAGTAGATTTAAAAAAAACAATCTGTGATGATGATAAGCATTTGGTAAAACTGTTCTGAAACCAAAATGTAGATCATATGTCATCCTACAAGTGTAATTTGGTGTGCTTTTTTCATCAAAAGTATAATTTGATGGGTAAAGGAACAGAAATGAGAAACTGTACCCTTTCTTGACTCTGACAAAATCGAAAGACATCTGTCTGTAGGCAAAGGACTTCTCATTGAGATAACGGCTGTAGCGTCTGATAAAGGTGGACATGTCATAGCCTGAGGAAGACATACACGCACACACATTGATGTATGCCCAAAAATACTGGAGGAGCGGGATGTCAGCATTGTAACTTATAATATTAAAAATAATTAAATACTGTAAATCACAACATGTTGTTTATCCATTGCACCCGTCAATAAAAACAATACGCAAACATATAACTTGTACCACTTGCTACCCACCATGGGAGCCTGTTTTGTCCAGAAAATTGGCAAGGTTGAACAAAGAATTCCTCGATGAAAGGAATTGCAGGAATTTCTGAAAGAGCACACATACAGCAATGTATAAATCCACAATACAGAGTTATACAGTTGATTTGGACATGATTGGAGGAGTATTATGTATTACCAAACCTAAGGTGAGTTACACTGATTTGGCATATTGAAATTTTTGCGTGTTCTGGGAGGAGTTTATGCAAATAGATCAATTGCACGTGCAATGTATTTATCAAATTAAAGGTTGATTTGGTATGTTGAAGTACCGCCTCGGAAAGAATTAAACAAAACAAGGCTTTTATGTAATTGTTGGCTCTTTGTTGGCTTTTTTCTCAAAGTCTGTGAAATGTTTGTCTGCCTTGTCCACTCACACTTCCAATCGCATTACTTCAAACTTCAATTTGCTTTTACAGTGTTCTCACAACTGTTTTATGTTAATACCTACGGAAAGCACACATATCTCTTTTAAAAACGTTGGTCTCCAAAACTTTTACAACTGTACTTAGAGTGAGCGGCAAAGCAATTTAGTCTCTCCTATAAAGAGTCTTACTAAATCAGGTCCTTTGTTTCTGGACGGTCTATGTGTGTATTGTTACCTCATTGCCGTGCACCATGAGGTGGTGTGTAGTAATCAGGGCCTTGAAAACCACCACCCAACTGGCATTGCCCGCCCTCTCTATCAGTGTATCGGCCATCTGAGGGACGCTCACACTGGAATCCTGAGAGGCCTGGATCAGGTCTGGGAATTATAGAAGAGAGAACTTTAGGAGACAGATGCAGGAGCAACCCCTTTGTTGAAATCAAGACAACGGGAAAAAAATGCAGTGATTCAGATGAGATGACATTCAAGAAGGTGGAGGTATAAATCAACAGCTGCTTAAATGGGATATTCAATTTCATACGCACCATTAAACATGTGCTTGAAGACCTTTACTCCACTGCCCACATTTCATTTGCCAAATAACACAGTTATAAAATACGTGGTTTAAATGTCTATTGGAGGAATATCTTGGTTAGCATGTTTTTGTGGAGCATGATTGGTTTTGTCTGGGTACTCTGGTTTCCTTCTTATGTTAAGACTAAAAATCACTGGTGTCAAACTCAAGGCCCGGCGGCCAGATCCGACCTACCATATCATTTTATGTGGCCCGTAAAAGCAAAATTACGTGTCAACTCAATGTTTATTGTTAAAATACCAAAACTCTAAATTGTCTTTCCTTTTTATAAGTGAGATATTGCAAAAATTATTGTCATAATCCTACTTTAATTTTTTTTTTTTTTTAAATTGCTAAAGTTTTTTGTTGTGTGTAACTCTATAGTTACCTTTGACCCCAATGAGGACAGAAAGATTGAATTGATAGGCGAGTGTCATTTTTAATACTTTTTTTCAAATCTATAATAACTTGTGTGTTGCTTATACCTTGTATTGCTGTAACGCTTGATTCTAATCTAGATTGATTATAATGATCCTATTTTTTCTTAATAGCACCCATGCCAGTACATTGTTATTGCGATTGCGGCGACACATTATTAGTAGGGTAAAACTAACCTTTCTCGCGACGGCCCAGTGAAAAGCCCTGTTAATGTGAATTCATCCCTCTTACTTCATCACAAACCATGTCTGACACTATCTATGTTAGTGACTCAAGCCAGAGTGCTGCACTATTAACAAAATTATTATGTATCTGGACGAGTGCTGCGCAACCACTGCCTGATTGGAATTCATCTGGCTGTTACTCCGTTCATTTGTGAAACTTGTCATTACTACCCACAGAGGACCAATGGGACATTCCACTGCAGAAAGCATCAGAATCTGTATTACCACAGTCTCTACTATTAAAAGAAGCATTTTCACTGAATACTCAGGAGAAATAGACATCTACCACAGAGCCTCATGCCGCAGTATGAGGCTGTAAATCACTGGTTTGACCATCTGCAGTATTTTGTCAAGAAAAACAATCATTTGATGTACTGCACACAGGGAATCATTCAGTACCATGCATGCAATGGTTGGTTTGTTTTTTTGTTCACAAGCACCAAATAATCCCTGGTGTATGAATACAAATTGTGATTAGTTAATCCGCTGATTATCAATGCACACGGAATTTAATTTCTTGCAAGCATCCTGGATAGGGTAAGCAGGGAAGGCAGCACTCTGGAATGTGGCTGTTGCAAATGAAATATCTTCAAGGTCACTTGTATTCAAGCCTACAACCATCGACGATGTAACATTCAGAATGCAGCAATGATGGCTGTACACGCTGTCGTCTGTAGTGAAGCTGCAAATACACACCCATACTACACACAAAATAAGCCTGCCAGGCCTGATGAGTCATCATCCCACACTTCTCCTGTGTGTGTCTCGTTCTTTACATCCCACTGAGGCTGGCAGACTGTGGGACTGATTATTCCAACACGACCACCCAACTGCTGCATAAACCTGTGCCATACCATACTGAAAATCATGCAACTGCACGTAAGACGTGGCTCTAACCTGGCATTGTGATTGGTTAGCTATGTTAAACTTAAGAAGGCATTACCAACTTGCCTATGTATTATTAATGGCAGGGCTTTTGTTTAGACTCCAAAGACCGCATCAGATGTCTTGACTGACCCAAAAGGATATCATGCAGTGTTTTGTAAAAAAACAAAACAAAAAAAAAACAGGGAAAAAAAGGCAGTTATCAATTAGGAAACATGAACAATCAAGACAACAAAAAAGACACATGAATCAGAATATACAGAACTATTTATATAATTATCAAGAAATTAATTCTGATGATATAGTGAGGTATCTGTGCAATGTTTCAAATATATTTTTTCCTGACAAGATTTATGAACTGGACATCATCAAAAGAATGGCACACTAAAGGGCTTAGCTTGATGGAGGACATGTTTCACAGACTTCAGCAAAGTGCTTTGGCAGACATCACTGACTGTATTGATTTACCAAACAAAAAGTCTGCGCAACCACTTTGGCTCTTTCGCTAATAAATGTGAAGCAATATAACCCATCTGTCAGCCCCCTGATATTTTGAGGTGCACACCACTGGGTAAGATTTTTTGGTCTTTTTTGTTAGGACTTCTTCCTGCAGAAAGTCACCTTTCTTGTCTATCATTTTGGTTTATGGTTCTAGCAAAGCTGATTTACAGTGTTACGAACAAAAACAGAATGTAGATATGATTTTTAAGAGGTGAGGGGGTCGTGGCTGGAAATCGGAATTTCGCTGTCTACGTCACTGTTATTCAATTAGCGGCCCGTGGGCTACATGCGGCCCAGATCCAACCCCGGTGTGGCCGAGCCTGTAGTCCAGCTTGTTTGAATTGATTTGCGCCTAATGTTTATGGCCCTGCTACGTTTCTTGATTTGAAAATTTGACCCAACTGAATTGGTCACTGGACAAGCCGTTCTACTCACTGAGACACAGCTGCCCCACTAGAACCTATTTAGGAAGACTGATAGGGTTGACATCTTATGATTATTTGTGAAGTACTGACTGGAATCATTATTTCTACTCATGCTTGCTAGAACTTTGAGTTGTCCAACATGTTCGACCCTTGGGGTGGAAACTGTTACACCCTTTTCTTATGTTGTGCAAACTTTTTCAGCTTGTTGTTCAAACATGCTCCATCAGTATCTGCTTACAAATTGTTGTAAGGATGAAGAAATAAGACCCAATGCAGCTGGGCGGAACATGGGCGGAACCGGTTTGCAGAGGCGACCCCAAACCTGTTTACACTCAACTCCACCCTGGTTTTTGCCAATAAAAAGGCTGCTGCAGAAAGTAGCAGTTGCTTTCAAGCATTTATGTGTTACACAAAGTGATGCTGGCTCTCCCCATTAGCAAACATAAAATAGCCAAACTGTTTCTTGTGGTTCTTGGGAAAGAGAATGACTGCGAAAATCCCCATCAAATACATAATTTAGGGGGTATTCGAGGGTTATTTTGTCTATTAATTCAGAAGAACACCTGCGAGGTCAGAGGCTAATGATGTTGGACAATGCCTCGCAATATCTGGGGTACTATAGTTCGACTCAAAGATTTTCAAAGTCCTTTCACACTTACACTCATCCACTTATACTTTGTTGGGAGCATTAAATTACAGAAAATGTCAGTCTGACTCTGTGATGAATGTCCGTCTACTATTTGCTGAATGCCAGCTTCATCACTTAACAAGACCACTTTCCTTTGTTAGTAACAGCAGCAACATTACTCTCTATGGTAGCAGATGTGTTCTGAATGGACCAATGATTGTGCAGTAGGTTGGGAAATGAGATCATTTGAGAAATGCAACATAGTTGTGTATTCCGTCACAGATGCAAGATCCGGGTGCTATTTGCATTTGCATTAACCAGAACATAAAAACAAAGACAGACTGTAAAGCGCATCACAGCTGAATTACAGTGACCACCTGACCATAGAGTAACAGTATTTCAACAAGTGCAATGTATAAGCAATGTTGTACTCACATGTTGACATTAAGTTAGTAATTGCGGTGGCAACAAATACTGTATGCAGTTCAGTTCATCACAGGTGTAAACTCAACCAACAAACCGACAGGGATAATATGGACAAAGCAACTACGAGTCAAATAGAAACATACAGGGATTAAGATGCAAACATTAGCGGTGCTTACTGTATTTGGGTACTGTATAATGTTTTAGGTGTATACAAATCAGAACACAACATTGATGTAGAAAGGGTTCTGGATGTGCAAGAGCATGGAGGGTGATACAAGTCATGCTGCATAAGTGATGCTTTGGTGAGTTACACATGAATGGACCATGAAAGTACGCTGTTTATTTATAGCTCCTCTCACCCGCAAGCAACACAGAGGGAGAAAAAAGAAAACACCCAGAATGCAATGTGCCCCATTGCCAATGTGGTGTGCCAGCTAAACAACAGTGGAGGTTGAAAATTACATTTTAGGAAAAGCTCGATTCTCGTGGATGTATATATCTACAGTCATTGTCATCAAAGACCTTAAAAAAATGGAGATCCTACACGACAACTGTTTGGGCAGTGGACCCATGAGTCCACCATGAGCTGGTTCCGTTGTTGGGTGTTATTTCGGCTTTTTGTGAACGATTGCCCAGCTGAGCTGATGGTGGGTTGCTCAATGTTGCCCTTCCTGTCTTGCCCATGTATTTGAAGATTATGCAAATTCAGCAACTTTAATGATGAAATGATGTGCATCATTGGATTCTAAAAGGAAATCCATACACAACACAGACTAGAGATTTAAAATGGAAAATAATTCTCAAGTAAAGTCAACAATGGCGCCTGTTTTGCAACAACAGAAGTTACTGTGTGTACTTTCTGGGTGAGAGTCACGTCAACAAATTGCTAGGGCAAACTTGCCATGCTTTACTCAATTCTATTCATCATTCTGATGCATTTTCTTAGTTTGACACATTGATTAAGAGAGATTTTTCTCTATTGATTCATGTTTCACAGCTTCAGTTTTCTCACAGTCAAGCAATTCTAGCTGTTCTCTAACTCCAATTTCCTTCCAAATGCCAAAAACAATAACGGAATACCGTGCACCGATAGAAGTTTATGTGGGTGTAAACGGTTGTTAGGAATGTGTGCAGTAGATCAATAGCTGTAGCATGTCTCAAAACCTGCACGTCTCAATTTTCAACAGAATCCAACAAATTTAGTTCCAAGAATATGATGTGGGCCATTGAACAAGGCAAGCAGTGACAGCAATTCAAGGCGACGCCTCTGTTCGTGGTAGTAAAATCGCTTAGTTATAACCTTTTCAATTATGTATTCACCTGCACCAAAGCAGCATGGGGCATCACGCCTTCAGCACCATTGACAATGCGTTGTATGGTGTTATCAAGACCTCAGTTTATTGGGATACTTATTTCCAATTATGGTGTAAGACGGTGCTAGCTTCCATTGCTGTAGAATAAATCCATGTGATGACACACAGCTGACTGCATGGGGGAGGCAACCACCATGACTTTGGTGCATGGCCTACATGCACAAGATACATACATGGATAGATGGATAGATGACTAGACAGACAGACAGACAAACATGGGCACACACAGAGAGTAGCCTACTCACATTCCAGGTGTTTTTTCTTTGGGGCTGTTTGCTCATGTGTGGTGGATTTACACACAGCTCGAGACACCTCCGACCCAGTCAAGCTGTATTGGGCCGCGGCGATGCGGTCCGTTAGTGTCTGACCCGACATCTTCTTCTCTCGGTGGAGTCCACCCTCAACGATCGAGTGGTCCTACCCCCCCACCTCCACTTAAATATGAAGAGGAGACTCAGTACTCCCAGCTGCTGAACTCCAAGTCAAACAATTCTATTACATAACATTGGTGGAAGTGACTGATCAGTCCAAGCATGCGTCTTTGGGGAAAATAAAGTATATATATATATGTATTTTTACAGGACGCTGACACCTCGATAGTGTAGTCTGGATATTCAAATGAAAAGATCACCGTCAATCTTTGGACCCTTGTTATTTTTCCGCCTGTGAGACAAAATGCTCGTTTTTGGATGATGCTCTTGAAGCTTCCCCCTCCTCTCAGTCTTACAGCATCCGGCCTCCTGCTTAATCCTCGCAGCCTCTCCGACAGTCCTTGTTTGAGCAGAGGAGCATCAGGCCCGGGTTGGGAGCATCCCCATCCAGAGCAACGCTTTTCCTCTTCTTTCTTTTGCACCTCCTCCCCTGGACGCTTCCTCTGTACTGCGGCCCCCTCCCCACCAACGAAACCGGGTGAAGCACGCTTAAAATCCCGAATATTCTTGCGTCTTTTTTGGGGGGGTTGTATTCGTGTCCTCTTCGGTCTTGTTATTTATTTATTTTTGCATTTGTCGCCACGCCACGCCCTTTCACCATGTCACGTGACAGTGCCGTGCCAATGCCAAAACTGCCGCTGCCTCTTTCTACCATCGCGAGAACTGCGGCGGACGAAGACAGAAAGGATGCGAAGGGTTAATGAGGCTCGTTGACATTCAGGGCTTGAAGGTGATTGGGGACATCCCGCGACCCTTGACACACCCCTTGCAGTCACCATCATGTTGCTTCATCGCTGTCCGTGGTGCTGATCGTGTGCATGCAACCCTGCTCGTCCACTGTGGCTGGTGGTTTTGCAGCCACTGGATATTTAGATTCAGGCTGCGTATGTATTTTATTTGATCACAAATAGAAATTTACCTAAAGCTGTTGGCTTCACTCACGTCCTTCAAAAATGACTGCCATGAAATCTTAAAATGCTTTTTGTTGATGTTATTTAATCGATTTAGTTTTTGTGACTTTCATCTTGTCCCATCAGGGGTTGCCACAGTGGGTTACTTGCATGACCTGTTTTATTTTTTTCTTACACAGAAAGATATTTATCTCGGCATCACCCTAGCTGGGAAAACCATGTATGCATTAATGGCAATAGTTTGTATCACAACACTACCAGTGCTCTTATCCTGTATTATTTATTCATCTTGAGTGAAAAGAGTAATTATTTTTACTGCATTGCTACTACTACTACTATTATTATTATTATTATTATTATTCCGTGCTATACTCTATACTGTGGTTGTACAGACTGTGTAATGGGTAAGTATTCAGGAGGGTTAATAAACCACACCTGCATTTTACATTGTTTTAAGGGCCGTTTCACTTTATACATCTAATTGATCGCATCATCTGTAAAACTAAAGCATCTGGTAAATAATAAAATCAGTGTGTTTTCATTTACAGCAAAGAATAATGAGCGAGTTATACGCTTGCATGGTGAAGCATAAATATTAATGTGCAGTTTTACAGTAAAGTCAGTAGTGTTGTCACTGGTGTAGAACTAATATTGGGAGATGTTTCTAAAGTTTGCACTTTTCTTGTATAGAGTCATTGAAATCAAGCTAACTTACTCAGTATTTTTGTGATTGCATCCATTCCTGTATTAGATTTAATGTGGTGGGCGTGGCTAAAACAGGAGAACTCTGACCGAGTCATGTCTCTTTTGGCTAATTCTGGTGCATCTACAGAAATGTTGATTGACATACACTGTCCCTGTCAAATCAACAATAAAATAAAATTTAAAAAAAATGTGAGTGGCTTTGCCATAATTGTTACATATCATGTATTTGGGTTTAAAACTGCTTACTGCTGATTTTAGTAGCATTTCATTGCTAGTAAAGGCTATCGCTCGGCCAAGGATCAGAAAACGTCAATTCAAAGGACAGCAACATCAGAAGTGTGCCGCTCTTGTTAGAAACTTTTATTAAGTCACATCGATATGGAATGGCACGGCATCTTTTCTTGGTCCCACAGGACTAACTTGAATTATTAAAAGTCAGCCATCAAGGCCTTTCTCTCTGTACAAATAATTAAAATCAATGAGCTTTTGAAATGTAAAATAATTATAAATACCAAAAAATTTACAAAGTATTTTCCCACAATTGTATCAGCTTGTTGCAGTAATACAAGTTGAGGTTTTTCACTAGTGCTGATCAGAATGTATAAATCTCCTGTGTTTTCACGTTTTAATTAGACCTTCCAGAAAGTCCTTTTCAACCATTTCCTCAATGTTTTGTCTGGCTCGACTCCAGAACACTTTCTGGCTCTCCAGTTTGTGGCCCTCCTTTGGACTAGGGAAGGAGCCAGCTGAACGGTTGTGAGCGTAAGCGGGACCTGAGCGGCTGCTGGCTTTGCTGTTAAACACCTGGCTGAGCAGGTTGAAGAAAGGAAGCAGCTGCTCCATGCTGCGGATTACATAGAGAGTTAGCATCAAGTGGCCTGGCTCCCAGGAAAGTGTTCGCGTAAAGCAGTCATCATCTGGATTTTTCTGTGGAGAAGACATCAACAAGGGCATGGAGTTTAGTGTGGAACTCTGGCAAGGTCAATCTGTTTACAGAGAGTGGCGGAATGTTTACGCTTGTCAACAGATGTTTTTTTCCTCTCATCAATACACTTAAAATTTAATTTTAAAAAATGCAAATGAAATGTGCCTGTCATATTGCTCCACAAACAATGTCAAAATCGTTTTTGAGTTATGCTGGGAAACAAATAACTGCAATTAACAATATAAAAATGTGTTACTGTGGTGGTGGACTGTGGACAATTGCTAATAAAAAAAAAAAAGTTTTGCATCACACTAATTAAGTAAATTTGTGAGGATGCTGTACCTTAGCTCGTTTCCTGAGCAGCTTGGCGAGTCGGACTACGTAGGGTTTAAACTCCCGCTGGTGAGTCCCTTGCCGTCTCACCTCCATTCCAGAATCGTCTGAGGCTTCAGGAATGAAGGCCCATCGGTACCTGGGATCAATAAAGATGGCAGCACACAAAAACCTAATTGTCAAAGCTGACTGGTGCCTTAAGTGACCAGTAATACTGTTGCTGTTATATGGTTTCAATAAATTCTTCCATTTTAAACAGTCATATGTATTTACCCCCAAGAACCAGCTCATAATTTAATTATTATTCACTTCTTCCATTTGCTATTTTAAAGGACATCTGACCAATCCCAATGGTGAATGCCAGTTGGGATTTTCCCCACTTAGAGTCTGTAAAACTTATTATAGAATAGGCTCGTAAAGTACTGACATTTGGAACTGAGGCAGGCTTTCGGGCGGCAGGGCCAAGGCCAAGTCCAGCAGCTTGCAAGCTGATAGATAGAGGTTGAGCCAGCGTTGGCTGTTGTAGGACGTTGAGAAGCCATTGCCTCCGGAATAGGTGGTTTCCAAGCCGGCCACAGATGGCCCAGATGTCCTTGGGACACAGGATTAGTCATCGGGGTTAACAGAGATATGTCATTACAGTGGAACCTTACTTCACAAACAAATCAGTTCACAAACAAGATTTCGGTCCCCATATTCATTTGATTAGATCTACTGCCAAAAGCAACTTGGTTCTAGGGATGAACAAATTAACTCTATTACTGTCAATTTCAAAAAGATTGCTTTGGTTCATGAACAGAGCCTCAAAACAAATTACTTTCATAGCTGAGGTAGCATTATATTCAGTCTTGGCAGCTATACCTTGATATGTCCTCATCTGATGTCAGCTCTTGCTCCATCAACAAAAACACCTGAACCTAAAAAGAACAGACGTAGAGGTTATGAAATGGACAATAGACAAAGGTGAACATCAATGTACTGGAGAATGAAAAATGCAATCCCACGAGACAGCATTGACAGCTCACCAGTTCCGTGATCATAGTAGGCCATAATGAGGTGAGGTGTTGAGGTGACATGCGGAGCAACAGCACCCTGAAGAAAAGGAACACCTGGGCATGCAGGATGGGTACCTGAGGGAGACGCAGGCTCTCCACCAGGCGCTCTGAGAGAACACAGAGTGAAATATGCAGATTAGAATAGTACAAAAATGAAAATCGGAAACAAGCAATAGTTGCCTTACTAGAGATCGTCATTACCTTGTATGTCAGGGAGGTACTTTTGGTACTGGTCCACTTCACTACTGTAGATTGTGAAGGCCAGGCGCTTGAGCAACATGGCCCTCTGTTCCAGCTCAGCATCTCTGTTTGTGAACAGACTCAGGGAACTGCTCTGGGCTACAGCCACACGGGCTGAGGGACAACGCAGCGACAGACATAAGTGAAATTTGTGAAAAAAGTTCTAAATCAGAGCCTCAATTCTATAACAAAGTGCTTTCCAGAACATAAGACTTTTAGACTGATGCAGGATTTGTTTATGTGATTTTAAATGCCAGTTGGGCAAAAACAGTCTCAAATTATCAGTAACAGATGCAGATCTAAAAAAAAAAAATATCACCAACAGATGGAAGGTTCTATAAAGATCATTACAATTTGGAAAATAAAGCATACTCATAAGATCTCTGAATGTGGTCTTGTCATGAGTCATCAGATGGTCAATGATTGCCCTCCAGCTGAAAAAAAATAAATACATGTTAGACACAGTGACAAACAAAAATGTGTCTCCCTTTATCATGGATTAATAATTTCTGTCATATTTTACTTTCCTTAAATCTACTGTTCTTTGATATTTAAATATTGAACATGTGTGTGGGTAAAACAACACCATAGAGCCCTTAACATGAAGTCAGAATTATCTCCTGTAATAAGTGAGAAAAATGAAATTAAGTGAATGAGAATTACAACAGTATACTGTATAAACACTGTAAAGTCTCTTGAAACTCATTCCTTCAATTTTTTTGTTTGTTTGTGATGCACACCAGTCTCAATCTGAAGCAGAAACCCGAAGTTAAAAGAAACTCTTTTACTCACTGGCTGACACAGGATGAGTCCATCTGGAAGAAGGTGTGGTCCATAAAGAGGTCAAAGGCTTCCTTCTTCCAGGCCCGACGTGTGTACTGGTACCCACTTAGACTGCTCAGCAGCTGAATGCAGGCCCGGTAGCTGGGAGCATTGTGAGCACTGACAAAGAGATGAAGACAATGCATGACATCGGTTCAAAGTTGAAGGCACTCAACAGACAATTCTGAGTCATATCTTGGCATCACCCACAAACAGTCACTTACCTGTGGTTGCGTAAGTAGGGAACTACATAGTGCATGATATTGACCAGCAGCGGTATAACCCGCTCCTTCTCATCACTGTAGAACACCATGTCCAACAAGTGAGCCAGCACCTGCCAATGAATTCCAGTCAGTCTGTGTAAATGCTGAGAACGCCACAGCTCTGAGGGACAATCTTTCTAAATATGATTTGATCTACCACATTCAGCTGATTTAAATCTGCACCTAGACTATCAACATTGCTGTGGCAGTTAACAGAATTACAAATGGCACTGCAGCGTTATGGTGACACATTGGCGTGCAGAGAATAAATTATCTCGTATAAACACAAGTGGAAAACACTGCGACAAGAAAGCCGAACCTGCTGCATTGACTCTCCTGTATAGTTTGAATGATGAGGTTAGTGATTTGTCAGGCTCACTTCAGAGCACCAAAGAAATTTGATTTATAGACCTTTAATAATTATTTATGTGTCCCACCTCGCCAGTGTCAGCTGGCTTCTTTACTGTTTATAAATAGTCCTAAATGAAAATGGGGTGGGAGGCTATTTATCAGCTTTGAGGATATCAGTTGTTTAGGCCAACTAAATTGAACTCTTGTTTGTCTACCCGTAAGTGCAAACCTGATAATAAAAGCTTGGTGCTTAACCAACAAAGAGCTCTGTCTTCTTATGTTAGGATATCGATGGACTTACTTTTAACGTTGTAAATAACCTCTACTGAGCAGTATACACCCGGGACTAAAAAGGCTCCTGTAGACAGGTACGATGGTGTTCTAGAATGCAGTCAAGGACACTAATTCTTAAGGGTTTTTTTCCCCATGTTTCACTTTTGTCTTGTCCATTCATTGGATATTCTCTCAGGAGCTTTGTGTCTTGTCACCATGCAGTTTGGCAAACTCCAGTGTGGCTTTTTTCAATTATTTATTTTAGGGATGTCCGAGTACTGATACCAGCCTTATTTCAAGGTAGGTATCAGGTCTCGCAACGGTGGCAAATACTGGTAATCCAATCTCCTGAGACATCTCTCTCCTTTGGTTCCTCTGGTCTGTGATTCACACCATGACCCCAAAAGGCATAGTGACTACTTGTTCCTCCTTAAATAGGCCAGAGGACTGAAAGTTTTAGGACACCTAAGCTGCTCATATTTTTTTAATTTAACCTTTATGTGCAATACATTTAAATTGAATCACAGTTTAAATATATAATGGAACTTCAGGTTCCAAATATAATTTGTATTGTGAAATTGCTCTGAGACGGAAAAATTAAAAAAAAAAAAAAGTTAAACGGTTCCACTGAATTGAGCACAATTGCATTTAATCCATTCCAGTTAAAGAACAACATTAAATTTGCCTTATTTTGATTGTTGATTGGTTACAAATTTAATTCTGAGCAATAAAGAAATATATGAAAACAATTTAATACGCTGAAATAACGGGATGTCACATAATTTTGCTGTGTCTTACACTTTTTGGGTGCAGTAGTGTTTATGTGCAGTGTGAAATACTGCCCAATGTAATTATTAGTTTTAAATAACAGTTTATAAACCAAAATGTTAGTAAACCTGGGCATTCGAAAAACCAAGGTTCCTGTGTATTTTTTTTATTTCAAATTTTTCTATGTGTAAGCACCGTGTTATGATGGATAATGTTACAGGGGCTTACAACAATCTTAAATATACTTTTAAGGATGCTCTGTTGCATTTGATGAAAACTTTGTTTTAGTCAAAGCTTGATGATGAAATCCTGCCCAAGAGGAGGAGTTCAAGTATCTTGTGGTCTTGTTCACAAAGTGAGTGCAGGATGGAGAGTCAGATCGACCGGTGGATTGGTGCAGTGCAGTGTTTTACCTCAGCCAGCAGTGTGAGGGCATGAACGCTGTAAACGGATGGGGTGAAGCTAGAGGCCTCCATAACTGTAAGCATTAAATCTAAAAAAAAAAAAAAACCACACACACGCAAAATATTATCAGGGGCAAAGGAGCACATGTTCATGAAAAAATTATAATACATTCTAAGCTTCACGTGAGTAAATCAGTATTTTTGTATAAACTTCTGGGTCATTTGTTCAGATGATCTTAAACTTATTTTAGCTGGATTGCACATTATAGGACTGAATGATTGTGCAGTGTCCTTCATAGGTATAAGAAAAATAACCTTCAACATCTGCTTCAAGGTTAGTTCCATCCACAACTATCTGAGGAGAGGCCTTCACTTCCAGGTTTCTCCTCAGCCATGTGGTCTGCTCCAGAGAGGAGCCTGCAATTGTCCCAATGGCCTCCACCACTTTATGTGTCACATCCTGAACACCATCAAAATCATAAACAAGCAAACAAATATAGCACATGAAAATGTGTTAGCGATGTTAGAATTAAATTAAAAGACAATGGAAAATGTAGGCAACCAAAGTTATAACCTGGAGCTCTCGCTGGTCCTTCTTACTTTCCAGATTAGGGTTCTTCAAAATGAATTCATTCAGTACACTGGAGAACAGAAACAAATATAGAGACCATGTAAAAATGTCAGAGTGAAACAAGGTTTAATCTCAATAGCTTAATTTGTTCCAAAAAACACTGAAATACATACCCAAGTATTAAAAACTGTCCTGGGGCAGGCAAACCTAACTGCACGGAGTCCTTCAACAGAGCCAGCAGAGAAGGCCAGCTATCAACTAACGTGGATACAGGGATTCTATGACAATAAGAAAACATGCTATTAGGGTGTGCAAATCATCAGCTTTGCAACTGATGTACAGTATTTTAGAAATACACTGTACGGTATACTGATGTTCATATGTAACTCACCTCTGGACATATGCATAGAAGAACTGCAGCATGCAGACCTCCAAAGAAATGTGTTTCTAAAATGTTCCAAGCAATGAAATGAGTGACCATGTACATATAAAGAGGGGAAAATCATTGTTGAGAAAAATAACACCATATATTTAATTAAAATTTGCTCTGAATTAACTGACTACCTGAAAGTACATAATTACATACTAGGTGGTGTGGAAAAAATATATAGCTACTGGAACTTTGTGTAAGTCCAAATGTCTATTTGGTAATGGCAGCAAAGTCTAAAAAGACCAACCTTATCCTTTGCAATAGCTGGTGGCTGCTTCAGAACCTCCTTGACTGTGTGCATGACAGTTTCAGTGCGCATGGCACTCACTGAGCGAACCAGCTCAACCAGCAGTAGCTGTTCATCACTAGCTACGGGAATCACCTGAAAGCCATACAGAACCAAAGCAGAGTTCCTATAACTATGACAAAGTACAGAGACATTTTGAGCATTTTATAGTTATCTTTTAGTGGAGTATATGCATGCTGCATACGGCAACTGAATCATAAAACCTCGAAAAATGCTTTAGACTACAACCCAATGTAAGGGTTTTGTTATAGCAATATTCCGCAGTACTGGACAATTAATATTGCTTAACAAGTCTGTGTACTTTTTTGGTTTATGTCTTGAATGCATGTTTTTTAAAGTGGCCTTTTTGTTGCACTGTATAAAGTGGCTTCAACTACAATACCACAGCACCACCCCCAGCTATGCCGGGGTCAAAGTGGGAGATTTAAATTGAATAACAAAGATGTTAATTATAACAATGAATTGTTCAATGAATTGATTGTTAATTAATTGAGATGGTTTGATGCACGCTGTTGTCATATTTATAACAACCACCACACATCTGCAGAAATCAGAATCTGCCTGCATCTCAATCAAATTCACCCAAATCACATGAAATTCAGTTTTTGTACCTAGTTTGGTGAACAGAAAAGGATTGACAGGATTTTCTGACTGGAAATTCTGACTTTTCTGCAAAAAATAAAAAATAAAAAAAGCGAGCTGCTTCAAACTGGGGAAATTAGTAAAGCATATGGAATACGTAAATTGGTCTCTGCATGATGTGGCCTAATAAATGTATTAAGCATTGTACATACAAACATACAAGTAGTACAAAACTCTGGACTAACCACCTATTTTGTTAAAAGTTGCACATTATTAATTTTTCTCAAAACAGTTATAAAGGCCAATCATTTGCCTTTAAAACTTAAAATACATGTTAAACTAGTATTCTAAAAATGCTACTCAAGTACAATGCAATACATTATTGTTTGTGGCGGGGTATAAGGAGACCCACTTTATTTCTGACGGGTGTCTTGAGCTGTTTCCTTTCATTCCAAACATAGGCAATGGCTGCCATAAAGTGAGCACCATGGTTCATGGAAATGGGGCCGAGCAGCTCAAGGACTTGCTGACGAATTTTCTGTAGATGAGAAACAAGAAATGTATGCGGTTATGTCCTATCTGGGAACCCATTAGCGTTTTAGATCATACACACCTTCAACTACTTCACTTAAAATCTATGATTGCTGTATTGCACAACTAAAATGTAAAATCCTTCGAATTGTAGTGACTACAATTTGAAGACACCTGAGTGACACCTCTAAACTTACTAAACTGCTGGAATCCTGTAATCATTGTCCTAAGTTATCTGCCATTAGGTTAAAATACCTTAGTGGAGCCCAAATTGATGTTGGAAGTGGAAGCAGCAGAAGCAGCAGCTGGTTTCTCAGAGCTGTCAGCATGATGGAGGACACTCCAGAGTAGCGTGACAGACGACATGATGGTGTGGAGAATGGACAGGATGCCTGAGCGAGCCTCAGCCAGGTACTTCTGGTCAACACTCACGTGTAACTGACAGGTCATCAAGAGGAGAGTCAGCAATGTAAATACAATGCAAATACTAAGCAAAAATGCTAATTGTCAACCATATACTGATATTAATCATACTGCGTAACAAGCAAGACAATAATATTGTATTCAGCAATGATTTGGCACAAAAAAAGGTCATTGTGTTTACAGTACATGAATTATGTGGTCACCTGGTGGTACTGGGTAGTGGGATCAAGCAGGCAGTAGTGAATGATTGCAGTGATCCCTTCCAGTACTGTCAGTAACAGGTCAGGAGGAATGCAGAGTGCCATCCATTGGGGTCTACAAAAAGAAAGTTTATATAATATATAAGAAACCCGAAATAGTTCCTGAACATGGATGTACCAAGTCTACTTTACATGCCTATTAATACAACTGCATACTAAATTGTTTTAATTTACTGTTTTCACTGTCTGCGTGGTTGTATCATTATTTTATCTTATATGTAAAGCACATTTCATATTCTCCAAAATTAAAGTTGCACTGTAGTGCAATTTCTTTTTTGGGCCTACAGTGCCATCTGGTGTTAAAAAATCGACTTGCATGTCAAAATGCAGTTTGTAGTCTGGGATAGCAAAATTAAATATTTTTCTTCAATTTACAGTGTATCATGTAATAATTGTAATGTTTCTTAAATTTGATATAATATGGATAATTTTCACATGTTTTATGTTTTTTTCCTTTGCAGCAAAGTGCTTTGCAATTTAAATAATGCATACGTTAGCAATATCCATGCTATAATTCTTAATACCTGGAGTCAGTAATCCCAGTCTCATATCGGTACTGGTGAAGAAGATTGTCCAAGTTCCTGCAAAGCTGTAGAGTGACTGATGCAACCACCCTTCTTAGAATCCTCCGCATGTATGGGAGTGTGGCTGTGATGAGTCCAATCCACTGAGGGTGCATTTTACATGCATGGTGTTGATGCAGTGCCCTTATCACGGCGCACAAGAACATGCCCTGTGCTGTGATCGGCTGTCCGTGAAGATACTGTAGTGATGTCATTGGCTGCTGAGGGTTCACATGCTCCACATCTCCACCCAACATCTCAAACCCAGTTCCTGTGCTGCTGCCTGCTGCTACAGCTCCTGCAGCTCCCGCCGCAGGTTCTCCACCTTCTTCGACTGGTACAAGAACCTTGTGCTCAAGTACAACTAGGCTCTGGAGTAGTCTCAGTAATTGAGACTGGACTGCACTACAACTGTCCATCTGGTCTTCTGACAAGTTGATTATACTATCCTCTGACAGACCTTCCTCCACTGTGGACATGTTTACACCAGCCGCCCGCTGATCATGCCATTTCTGAGCACTGAATATGGAGGAGAGCAGGCAATGGAGAACCACCTTCTGAACTTTACATTTGGACAAAACATCATAGATGAAACTAGCAAATCCTTTTGCTGAGCCACCTGTGACTTTGGCCAGCTCACTGAAAAGAAGAGTTAAGACCTCTATACTGGTCAGCTGCATGGCCCGGTTCCCCGCCAAGTCCTGAGGGCCTGCTGTCACATGGGCTGAATAGAAGCTTCTTAGGAAGTATAGACAAAGCGATATGATGATTTCCAGATACATGGCACTGCGGAATGAGTGGGAGTGGGAGTCTTGTGGGATGGGGCAGTAGAAGTCTTTCCCCATGACAGAGACCCTGTGACGAGCCAGCAGGTTTTGGAGCAAAGATAGCTGGGGGGTGTAGGTGTTGTTGATGCTGGTAGTGGAAATAGCGCTTACAAATCCTGAGGGAGCAGACCTTAGCATTGCTGCAACTGCAGAAAGTGCATGTAGGGCTCTGGAGGAGTCATATAACTGGAGATATAGAAGAACATGCTGGTAGAGAGGATGGATATTGAAGTGAGAAGGGTCGGAAGACAATCTACGTCCTGCAACACTAACACCTCCAACGTTCCCACCTGAACAGCCACTGGGTGAGCCTGTGTCACTTTCAATTTCTGATACCTCCCCCTCCCCACAGCTATACCAGTTCTCCAGATCTAGGCTATCCCCAAAGAATATACTGGGTGTTTGTGTTTTATCAGCTTGGGTTGCTGCTTTTCTCTGCCTCTCCTCCTCTTTCCTTTTGGACTTTTTTGTCTTGGGCTTAGCCCCTGTGGATTTGTCAGCCAGTTTCTCCATGATTTTGCCTTTAAGGCTGAGCTGCGTGCTGCTATGGCTACGTTTGCGTGCTTGAGAGTTGTCCACTTGCAGATTGTGGTCTGAAACGGCTGGGTCTGCGTTGTCAGGTAATGTGACAATGGAAGGTGAGGAACTGTGACGAATGATGCCCTCTCTGTGCTGCTGCTCTTCTGCAGCTACATCAGTTGAAGGGACTCCAAGGAATTCCAGTGTTCCTTCAGCCAGCATCTCTGGCAGCGTCTGGTGGTTGCTGCTTTGAGTAGGTCCAGAGTCAAGATGGGCACCAGTGGATATATCTGAGGAAGTACTCTCCGAGTCTGACTGAGGCCAGTCTTCAGACTGAATCGGCATATCATGAGACTCCTCAGCTACTAAACTCAGAACATTTTCTATCAGATCGTTTACAACGGAGAAAACAGTCTCCTCTAATGAGTCTTCAGACAAAGAATCTGAGGAAGCAGGCTGTTGATCTGAACTATTGGATATGCTGTTTACAACCTCCGGCTCGTCAAAACTTTGATTTTCCACTGGAGAGGAATGAGAACCAGTCGATTCAGAGGAATGGGGCTCCTCCTGCTGTTGAGCAGGCTGAAATCCAGCAGTTAGTTGTAAATTCTCACTGCTCAGACTCAATATGGATAGGCTGTCACTCAGAGGGTTAACAGTAAGACAAAATGGCTCCATGTCACCGACTTCAAGACCTGGGAAATCTCTCTGTGCCATCCTGTCCACATGCAAACGGCTGAAGTCTAATGACAGAAATAAAAAACAGGGTAAAATGTTATTGTAACGAGGCAATGGAGAGGCAAGAAATAACTTAGAATGAGTCACACCTACTGATGTTTCATATCCAATATATAACATCTACAAAATTAAAAGAAGGCAACTCACTTTCAGAGAAGCCCGAGTCTCTGGTGTCTACTGGTTCCGATGGTTCATGTTCGGGCAGGCCAGGAAAGACATGGGCCCAGTGGCGCTGGGCTTGTACTTTTTGAATGGAAACTCTATGGGTCTTTGGGTGCAGTAGAAGAAGAAGGAGTGGTTCCAGTACCCGAGCAATGTCATGTCGCTGAAGGACCTGATTAAGCCATGCCCGGCCAACTGAACTTGTACAAGGATCCCAATAACTCAGGCTGTCTAGCATGATAAAAAGAGATCTGTCGGGTATAATAAAAGATGAAAAAATAACAGATTTAGAGGAATACCAAGCACACTGCAAAGACAAATGCATGTGAACCAACCTGTCAAATGTGCGATTAAAAGGAGAAGATTTGGTCATGTTTAAATCTCGTGTCAAATGCCACAGCACAGAAAACTTTACATGGGCTTCTAGGCGAATTCTCTGTAAGAAAATATAGAAGAGCAAGGATTTGTTTGCGACCCGGTGCTTTACTCACACTGACTGGATTTTCCCGGGACTGACCTTGTCACGGTGCATGAGCTGCTGGCTGATCACATCCTCACAGATGCTGGAAGAAGGTACAAGGTTGTGGAGCTGATAGAAGAGCTCCACACTTCGTTGATGGTGCTGAGGTGTTCCTTCACTCAACTGATCCCACAGGATAAGAGCCACATTCTATGCACAAGCAGATAAAACGGTTAGGGGAAAAACAGGAGGAAAGACAAGTGGTTGTTCCATATGATTACTACCTTAAAGAAGTCGGTCTTGTTCGCGATGTACATAAGAATTCCCTGAGTGAGTGGGGGCCTGATGACAACAGCCACTCGGCCTTGGCTGGGACTCATTGGCTGAGCAGACTCAGAGTTGCCACTGGATGCCACACTCTCAGCTGTTACCATGGCCACAGACTGTGTGAGTCCCACAAGGTCCATTAGCAGAGAAATGGCCACACCTTGCAGACTGAAGTTGCTAGCCAAGCAGGTGGCATCCATCAGTGCCTGCAGCCACACTGGCAGACATCCCTGTTCACTGTCTGTATATATAGGGGCAGAAAAACACTTGAATAGACTCCATATATGGACTGCGTTGCTTTCACAAGTTTTAATGTCTTTCATAAACGGATGTTCATTTAGCTGAAGCCACTAATCACTCCACATGAACTGTGAATTATAGATATTCTGTTTAACCAATAGCTTTAGTGTGTTCAAAGTAATCATTTCCACATTTGTTCTAAAGGTGATAATGACCTTAAATAAGCAAAAGTGGTTTCCTAGTCTCACGTGATGCTACATTACTGATAATGACTATACTATCTCTTACAACCCTTAGGCAAAGACGAATATCAAGTGTGAACGTTCATGTACTTGTACAAAGCAAGCCTGAGAACACTAGTGATGTTTTAATGAAGCCCTGCTTACATCTTTTGTTTTCATTGGTGCAAAGACTCTTTAGGACACTTACCACATTCTTGTTCTTGTGTGGGTGAGGCCTTCAGGTTTCCCTCTGCAATGTACACTGGAAAACTGGAACACTCCAAGAATAGCTGGCAGGCTGCAGTAAAAGCAGCAATGCACTCTTTCTGCACCATCACAGTGTCCAAGCTTGACTTAGTAAGATCTACATGCCCACAATGTACGGTACTCTCCAATACAAGGCTTGTTGACTGTACCGCCAGGCCTCTGTCCTTCTCATCTTTGTTCGCTTCTTCAGAAGATATATACAAGGTAATAAGCCGGGATATAAATTGCTGGAAGTGTTCCAAGCAGCACTGCATGACCGGTTTGTCCACAGGTTTAGGTTGTGATGGGCCCGAGGAACGAATGCCCGTTTTATGTGTTGGGTGCATGTGAGGATGTGTATCAGGGCCACCCTCATGGTACTGGATAAAGTCTGTGAAGGAAGTTTCAGATGAGATGGGATGATTTTCTACACCTTTGAACACCTCCCCACTTCCATGTGGATCGACAGTCACAGGAAGGGTCTGCGGGAAGATGAAAAAGAGAGAAAATAACACTTTAATAATTCCTTCAATCCCTCACAATTTTACATCGTACATAGCACAGACATCCACACTAATCAGCAGTGAAACAAATGAACAAAGAACAAGTGCTACAACTTTTGACATCTGTCCACAGCTGTTGTTCTGAAAAAAAGATGTTGACATGTAAACAGCGCAACAAGTTGAATTTTTTTTGTTTTTTTTTTTGCCAGTCACTGGGCGCAGCTAAGTATCCTGGGAATCACCTTGATTAAGGCAGCAGGCACAATTTGGGGCCTGGACTCAGGTGGCATGTAGGGTAGCACACATCATCCATATGCTCCTCAGGGTGGGGGAAGAGGTCTATTAAAAGTGTTTGTTGGATATATGTGGCATGTTTTCCACTCTGTTGGAGATAGCTACAGGCTATTTCATTCTTCTGTACTTCCAAAGAGAGTACAGGCGAGCTGGGCTCAGCTGTTGGTTAACTATCATCTTTTTCTTTGCTCCTTACGGGCACAGCTCAGTCCGTGTAGGCTGATCCATCTCTGAACATGGGACAGATTGACTGAATGCCACAGTGAGCTTGCACTCACTTAACGAAGCAGAATTCAGTTATTGAGACCAGGAGGACCGGGACAGCGAACGAGTAGTCTCAAGGGACCACGAGATGGCTGGGCCATAGCTGGGACTACCTAGTCAAAAGCAGATCATCAAAGCTGGAAATGAGCTGCTTGACCTAATCTGAACTGACTACATTTCTCTCTTTCTTTGTTTAGGATGGAGGGAAGGGGGGGGGGGACATTGCATATATGTAACAGCACAAACTTGTGTGTTAGGACAAGGACAATATAAACATCAATAAAATTTAAAAGTCTTAAGACACATCAAATAATTGAGGAATTGGACTAAACCCCTTAATTTCCCATAACGTTTTACGGCTGTTTTCTGCTGCAGCATCACCTTGCCCAAAAATACAAAACAATGGTCCTACCTATGAAAGAAAGCTCTCCCAGAAAACTCAAAGCTGTTATAGCTGTATATGGTAGTTTATTTACACTTACAAATACTATTAGTTTAATACCGAGGTGTATCAACTTAAAGTTGAAGTAAACACAGTATACGGCACTGCCATGACTACAGTGCTCAATAATAAGTTAGTAAGGAAGATTTTTTTATGATTATACTCACCTGTGGTTGGATTCTTATAAAGAATTTTTTTTTTGATAGTAAAACATTGATTCTGAAGGGTAATTGAAGGTTTTCTACAAAATTTAACACAGCTGTAAATCGTGTGGAATATGTCACTACTTCTACTATACTCACTGTAGTATCATTTTTTTTATCCTTTGCGGAGTCAGAAGAATTTCCACAGGAGCTGGAAAGGCCCTGCACCTGGGCGCTTGGGGGCAGAGCCAAAGGGGACACTAATGGTGGTTGCACTTTGCTCAGGATCTTGGAGCAGAGACGCAGGCAGTGAGTGAGCTCTCCAAGCCCCAAGGTCTGCAGGTGACAGGTTAGTGCAGCCACCATGCGCAGTAATAGCTGAGGAAGATGCTCTGTCTGGATCTCGATGTACGTCTCCTACAATAGGTGACAATAGATGTAACAAAGTTGCCTATATTACATTCACACCATGTCTCTGTTCAAAATGTACAACAGCAGCCTTGTCCCTTCTCATTATATAATCAGAGAGACTATAATATTAATAAAAATAATAATATCAATGAAAATAATAATAAATCAGATTATATAGTGCTTTTCTGGACACTCAAAGATGCATTGGATGCATTATTTATGCACTCACACATTCACACTCTGGTGGTGATAAACTATGTAAGAGCTACGGCTCCCTTTAACCACCACAAAACCTTTGCACCGAGATCAGGAGTGTCGTTAGTCATGATGGTGAGTTAAAACAATTTAAGGACATATACAGTACATATAATTTTTCCAGTTATGCATTGTCATGACCACTGGCCACTTGCGTTTATAATTTTTAGTTAAGTGAAGTAATTTTGTTGTAACTTCTATAAAGGTTCTTTTTTCAAGATGCTAACTTGCAATATGCATTTGCGTTTTTATTTCTTGCCATTTGTGTAGAGATTAAATTTTACAGTACAGTAACTTCAGTCTACAGTGCTGCATATTAATATATATATGACGTTTAACGAGGAAAATTTTACTAAATTTGAAAAAAGGGACAAATGAACCATGAAATAAATATTGGAATATACATAAACAGAGTTGGTATTCATATTTCTTTAAAAATATGTGAGCAAGACAAAGTCATAAAATTGCATGCAATTAAGAAAGCCCAGACACACTGGGCGAAGACTTCATTGTCACAACATCCTCACCAAACATTGGGAATGAGATTTTACTACACGAGATTATTTTCAGAGCTTCTTTCCCATATGAATTTCGAAGTTAAGAGCACAATTCATAATTAAGAAATGATCACGCAAAGCTGGGTAGAACTAGAGGCCAAATGAAAGTTGGTGGGATGTTGGAGGAATGCTATCATAGCCTCAGTGAAGCAGGATGAGGTGAAAAAGCAGGAAAGAGCAGTACTTTACCTGGCAGATTACCCTCATGCTTCTAGTAGGCTTCAGGGAGAAAGAGCAAATAGTTTGAACAGACAGGAGCAAGCGGAGCACAGGCCACAGCACACTGATCACATTCCTCTCTTGCCAGTGTCCAAAACACACACAGACACACACCCACACACTCTTGAAACAGGGAAATAAACAAGAATTTCCAAACTGAATTGGAAATACAGTACAGACAAGCAGATTTCTAAACCGTACTTCAGTTTACAAATCTGCTATATATTTTTGGGCAGGGAAATAGACACACAAGTATGTTTGTGCTTGTGTGGGGCGTTGCACACCTAAGAAACAAGAGTGGAGGCACAGACGTTATAAATAGCAGAAACATCCCAGGACCAAGAAATGTCTGTTCAGGGTAGGGAACTGAGCAAAAAACTGTAAAGGATTTGAATGATCTAAATCGGGGGCGGGAGAGGATGGCGAGAAATATATTAAGAGCCCAAGCAGAGACAGGAAAGAAGGGAATCTCAATGCATGGAAAGAAGCAGGACCAGAAAGACCCGGAATAATATGAAAACAAAGAGAGAAACAAAATCTGTACAATAAATGAAACTTGAGTAACAATACAGAAACAATAATTACAAACAATGTGGAAAATTGAACTAAAATCATGATTCAAATAAGACAAATTAAATTCAGGACTTAAAAAAATGAAAGATGATTTTTTTTAACGTACCATAACTGTACATAAAGGCAAATACCTACATCAAAACTAAAGTGAAGACAAGAGAATGATGGATGATGGTGTAGGAAAGACAACAACAACATAAAAGAAAAAAAAACACAAGTAGACTTACCAAGGAAACGATGTCCAACAGGAAATCAACTAGCTGACAAAACTCCATTAAGGAGAGCTCTGAGGTATCTAAACTCCCGGCATGCTTTGGAATACTCGTTTGCACATTCAGTGTCGTCCTACAAAAGAAGCCATATGATGAATCTTGGTTGATTGGTGAGGAAACAAACTGGATGTGCAGTGAAAAATCTTGATGTTCTTTATACGGATTAGCAAATTTGCAATTTTGATGCAAATTCATTCATTGCGCAAAAAATAAGTAATGTTATCTTATCACTCTTTCGCACAAACCTTTCCACATTATTAATAACTTACGCTTTGGCTTTTCATTTTCAAAGACCCATTAATATACCCCAAATGTTTCAAATCGATCTATTGAGTGGGTTGCTGCAAAAGGCCCATTTTATGTTTGATTAGATTTAAAAAATGAATCTCCTGAATAAAAAGAAATAACTGGACTGCCTTCCTCTAAAGTGAGAATAATAAATGAATGACAATTGGCATCAGTCATCGATAAAAAAAACGAGCATATCAACTTTTTGATACCAGTGTACCCTAACCCAAGAAATAAAATGATGTATATTAAAAACGTATTTCCAAATAGAAACCTGCAGCACTCCTCAAACCAGCGAGCAATATAGTCCCACATGTAGAATGGCTCAAAAGAGTTGAACAGGAGATTGGCTGTTTTAATCAGTTCCGCTGTCTTCTTGTTCTCTCGAAGTTTGCTAGAAAGCAATTCAAAGGTCGACATTTGCATTATACTATGAATTCAAAATATGTGAAAAGAGAAGGTGGTTGAGTGGACTAACCTGCTAAGGTGTGTGTGGTCCTTGCTGAAGGAACTCTGGTTTTGGAGGCCCAACTCAGTTTTACACTTTGTGTGCAGCGTACGAAACACTTCAATAAGAACATCCTCTAAGATAGCTGGACCTGAAGAGAGAGGCACACAAGACATGAGCTGGACACTGGAGAGCAGCATAGGAATTTATAGCGCAAACTTTTCATACTATACGACATATTACCAAGCTCTGGTTTGTCAAGCAGACTGATAAGGATGCGAAATGGCTTGAGGTCATGCATGAGAATGCTTTCCTCTTCTCCGCCTCGCACTTTACCCTGCAATATCCCCACCATTGCCTAAAAACACACAATTAAACAAAGAAATACATTTGACAAACCGAAATACTACTTGACATCTTTGTTTTCAAATTTGGCAAAGCAAATTTTACTATTAACATCTTCCAGCCCCTTCTCTCATTTTTTCATGTGTTCACGCTCCGTCTGCCACATAATGAACTGAAGCCTGCGAAGTCCCTGTAGCGCCAACCCGCTCCCAATGGAGAGAATTGCAATAACTACATTGGAACAGATGGCACAGGAGCAAATGACAAAAACAAAAATACTTTCTAAAAACTAGATTTGCCTTCTGGTTTCTCTGTGCTGTGTGTTCTAACCCCTGGAGTGACACAGGAGAGCACATGGCAGGACTGAGTTAAAAGACATCAAAGAATTAGCTGCCGGAAAAGGCGCAAAAAAACCCCAAGAGGACTTGGAATGCTGGAAGATGAATAAAAAAAAAAAAAAGAGGATTGTATTGGGCAAAAATAACCATCCCCTATACCACACACAAAACTCTTAAGCATGGCCAAATTCTCTGCAACGTGACTTGTTTTGGTCTAGTGTGTTCAAAAGCAAAATCACCTACCTGGACAAGCATGTCTTTTGAGAAGGTGTTGAAATAGTGGCTTGCATGCTCTTCTGGTTTGCTCTGTCGAGTGGCACGGGGGCCTGTTTTCAGCCCATTGTTGTCAAAACCTACGGAATATAAATCACAATAATCAAATTCTAAAATGTAGTTTTTAAATGGTGCATTTATTCTTTAAGGGGAGGAAAATTTAAACACAACAGATCCTATGTGGAAAAAAAGCTTCTATCTCCTAACTAGAACTTGTTGGATAAAATAAAGTCAGCCAGAAGATCTGAAAAAACTGCAACACCATGCCACAGTATTCAAAGAAAGTCAAGATTAGATTAGAAATAAAGTATTTGACATCCAGCAGTCAGGAAAGCGTTACAAAGCCATTTCTAAGTGTTTAGGACTCCAGTGAACCACAATGAGAACCATTATCCACAAAAGGAGTAGTGGTGAAGCTTCCCAGAGGTGACCGGCCTACAAAAATTAAGGAAGTCACATAGAACCCGAGTAAAACATCTGAAGAACCGCTGGCCTTCCTCACCTCAATTATGATCAGAGTTCATAGGGTTGTAAAACCAAACAATGCTAATATGTTTGTCATTTCAGATGAAGAGAAGTTGAAATCCTATTGTTACAAGCGTGCTGTAAAAGGTGCTTTCAATAAAACTTAAATAAAACTTGATACATTCATTGCGATGACACTTACCAGCATGGGTATCCAAGTTCAGTTGCAAACAAAAGAAAACAAAGTAATGTTACAGAATTGAAAAGGGTAGCATAGAGCACATTGTGTGAATGTTAGAAATCAGCACTCCTGCAATCTTTCAAATTGCCTCGTGATCTGAGTCAGCATTGCTTTATGTAAAAAAATTGTTGGGTCATGTTAACGTTCTGAAAAGGTAAATAATGTGTTCCTCCAATATACAAGTTGAAATTAAGCATTTAAGGGTCTACCTTTGACATTTAAGAACAATGAGTGTGAACCTGATATACAAGCTCAGATGTTTGTGTGTTTCGCACCAAGTAGCCATGCGTAGAGTCGGCGGTTCAAGGACATGTCTCTTCTCAAAACCACATGCAAAGCAGCTGACAGGATCCGTATCATGTCAGGGCGAGTAGCCTGAGCACAACAGAACAAAGCATTTACACACACATAAACGCAACCGAGAACTCCATAAGTGTTTTTAAATACCCCAAATTAAAACACTGCTATCAAAAAATAGCACTGTCATTTCTCATATTACATACATATATACACTTTTTGTGTATAATGAGCAAATCGGCTCATTATACACAAGTGCATATTAAGTTGATAAGATTACGCTGAGTAAAACAATGGTATTTTCACCTGGCACTCAAATTGATGTTCAGATCTAATTGTAAAATTCAGCGTATGCCGGGAGGTTTCCTCCAGATGGCATCAACAGCTGTTCTTACCTGGCTCATGTGGAACGGGAAGCAGAAAAGGATCAAATCTAAAGTGCTTCTCTGCACCAGCACACTTGAGTCCTGGACTGATGTGCTGACAGCCTCTACCTGATCAGAAAATACAGAGATGCTTGGAAACATTAGACATGGGGATGATTTTACCAATTATTGAATAATTGATTTCTACAAATGTTGATCAATGTTATTCATTTCACTTTTTTGAGGTTATGTAGCATAGTACTATATAGCGGCCAAAGAATAGATTTGAAAATCATTGTACTATAATTAGTATTATCTCGACAGAATGTGGAGTCCTGTGGGAAAAGAATGCTACCTAAACTATCAGCAACTTTATTCAGACATGGCACTCACCCTCTCACTCTCTGACGCCAAAGCATCCATTTAGATTTTCAGGTAGAGTTAGAGAGTTAGAGCCTATTCAATTTGACTTTGAGCAAAGAGTGGACTCCACCTTCAAATGGTCATTAGTGCCCGTACTGACCAATATTCACGTTAATATTCACAGTCACTGAGTCCGAACCAATCCCATGCTAGCTTGGCCTTGTGTCTTAAAATACCCATTCATCAGACACAAAAGTAAAAAAATGCATGGGATCGAATGCATTCTTTAGTAAAGACGGCTCTCACGAACCGAACCCCTACCATGAGTTCGATGTCACTGCCCATGACGTAAAGCTGGTCCTCCATGGAGAGCTTGCGGTTCAGGTGCAGTAGAACAAAGGAGACCCCCGGGAGACGCACAGCGGGACTGGTAAGGATACTGCCCCATAAGGCACTGTAGAATGCCGACTGCTCCACTGCTGCTGCCACCTTCTCCAAAAGGGTGTTGGTTCTGTAAAGATCCAGTGCTTGGTTATAATATATTGGTTATATAATACACCCTACCAAAAGTCAAAGCTGAACGTTTTACAGGTTTGATGAGGTGCAATTTGGACACACCATGACCTGTGACCTCATGTGAGTGGAATTTCATTAAAATAAAATAATAATAATATATAATCACATGTTAAATCGCAGAGGCAATTTTAATTGAAGAAAAATAATGGCAATCTGAATTTTTTTCAAAAGTCCTTTAGCCCTAATTTCAACCATTCTCACCTATCATAAAACTCTGATCCTTCCTCAAGGCCAGGCAGTACTCCAGTCAGGAGTCCCTGTAGACCCGGCTTCAGCGTCTTGCCCAGAGGCAGGTAGTACGTCTCATAGAGGCCCAGCAACACAGGCTTTACAGACATGGCAGCATTGGTGAGTAAAGGGAATAGCCCGGAGCTGCATTGCAAAGATGATGTGAAATTAGTTATTTTCAGTTGTGTCTCCACTGTAACTTCACTTACACATGCAAAAGCAACAATTACCTATAAAGAAAGAGATCTTTGGCCAGCCTTTTGGGTCCAATAATTTTAAAGATGATCTCATAGGTCTCCAAAGCCTTACGGTGGACTCCACTGGGTAAGGCTGGATGGAGACATTGGGCCAACCGCTTGCCTATTGTCAGCTTCTTGGGAACCACTTGATATTTTGCATTGTTCTGCAATACCTGAGAGGACAATAAAACACAACTCTCTCATTGAGCCCAGTTTCCCTTTTTTGAATAAGTGCTGAGAATGTTTAGGAGGTAGCAACCTTTGCTATGCAAGAGTGGTTCTCGTGCATATTCTTGATTGATCTATTCTAGCGAATGTTTTTGTTTTGAATTCTCTACTAAAAATGATTGGATCGTTACCTTGTTGAGTTTGCCCAGAGCAGATATGAGATCTGCCCATTCACTTGAGTACTCAAAGTTTTTAAGGGCTTTATCCACCGCTGCCACATAGTTCCTGTACTTGGAGTCACCTAGCAGCTCCACTTCCTCTGCATTCATTCTCCTGGGTGGCTATTGTGCTCAAGTTGAACACCAGGCATGCATGTGTGTGTCACACCTGATCCAAAAAAGCACAAAGGAGAAAACAAAAACACAGATTTGTGATTGAAAGTTACTGTTTGGTGACTCTGACACTAAAGGCCTGGCAGGCATGACCATACCGCATGACCATGTGTATGACTAGACAGAAGGTTGGTCTAAGAAAGAGAAAGTGACGAAGCTCATTTTTCTGGAATCTTCACAATATCAAAGCTGAAACAAAGGAGTTGAAACAACAAAGATCCACTAGGGTCGTAGCAATACTTTTAATAGGGGACTAACATTCTACTGATGTTGTCCAAGTTGGCTAACGTGAGTTAATTGCAAAAATAAGCCAAGGGCGTACTCTGCTGGAGAACGTGAAATACCACAGACTGGAAATGTACAACAGTAATCATTTACTAAAGATAGAATCACAAAAATAGGCATTATAACGTCAGCTGTAGATAGGTAGAAATATCAGTATTCACCTCTTATAAATAAATGGAACTTAATTGGCGATAATAATGTGCCATTTGGATATTGCAAAAGCTATCTAATGGATTTTTTAAAAAGCAGGTTTCAGTCAGCTACTCACTTTAAACACACCGTCATCACACGTTTTTTTTCTTCTAAATATATAAAAATCCTTGAAACTATATACAGTAGAACTGACTATTCACATATTGCAGTCCCTAATGTACAGAGGTTTCTGTAAACAGCAGTGGACGCTTGGGCTAACAGCTAAATGTCTTAGAACTGGTTTTGACAGTCAACACAAATAATGAATTAACATTGTATTAAATAGCTTACCGTCATAGCTTAGTGGACGAGAAGTGTCATTCAACAATGCACCAAATTCGGTGGATTAAATGAGCTATCACGTCAGTAACAGCGCTAGCAAGGACGCTAACGTTCGCTAACAGGTTGCTAAAGAGGATGGAGAGGTAGGGCCCCTACACTTATTATTTCACAACGTTTATGTCTCTTGGCAAGCAGACAATGGCTGCAAATAATCTACATATTTCCCCGGTGCTTCCTCCTGCTGTGTGCGAATCATCAACCATGAGATCATCATCACAATGGCGGTGGGATGAAATGACAGGTCCCAGACTACACTACAGATTCGCAGCACATCCGACCGTAACATTCAACCTGCTTTTCCGCATGGACGTCTTCCGTCTTTTGGAAGTGTTAAATGATCACTGTTACGCTAAAATGTTACGGAAACTAAAATTTCAGTTATCAAAATAAAATAAAAAAATACATTTTAAAAAAAATATTTTACGCTCACTTTCGGTTTGATAGAATTATCATAAATGTATTTGTAGAAATTCGGTTAGATACACTATATAGAAAACTTAAAATATATGCATTTTACGCTTTTTATCAAAAAAATAACACATTACTATGAAAATGTTAAGCGGATGATCTTGTTCATCATATGGCAAATCAGGATTGTGTAGTCACGCCGCAGACGATCCTTAATGCTATCACATTGACACTTTACCAGAGATATCTCAAGTACACGTGTCTTCAAGTAGTTTGTTGTTTTTAAAAAAAAAAACATATTAGCAAATTATAGCCTGTAATTAATATTTGTATGTAGTCTGCAGTCTATGGCTAAATACGATTTGGAGATGCCAGTCAAGACACGCGGAGTTGGAGTGTTTCTCGAATTAAGAAAACGGCTTCAGAGTGGACTTCTAATAATCGGGTAAATGTTTGTGTTGGATTTGTTGCAATCAATTCGCGTGTTTTTACGATGCATTGCATTGCACACCAGCTATGCTAACCCATGTCAGCATGGTGAGCGTTGACCCTAGGCGTATAATAATTTGGTATCTATCAAGACCATGCTTACGTATTGTGTGAAAAGTATAGCGTTGCAGTCTAATTGGACATCGGTTTTTTACAATAAATAAATTAGCATTAAATAAATTAGCACTAAATTAGCACTTACGACTTTTTATTATTGCAACGATCGTATATCGTGTATATTCCGATCATATCATCGCTATGCTGTCTCCATCCTTCACGTTGCAATAATGTCTCAGATAATTTGTTCACCCCGTTGAGGTCATATAGCAATCGAATTATTTCCTCATCTTTATTCAGTATAATGGACGTACCATATTGTCCCAAGTTTGACTTCCTGTTATTAATAGAAGATCTTTGGTCGGAGTGACGGGTACAGTACACAAATACGACACTAGATGGGGTGAATTGAATTTAATATCTTAGGATCAATTAGGAATTTAATATCTTAGGATCAATTATCACCATTCTCACAACATATTTTACAGCTGCAGATATGGAATTCATTGATCTCGTGAAGTTGTTAATCAATTGCAGTCTGAGTATATTGTTATCTTTGTATTTCCACTTTCAGTATTTGTGAAGCAGAGTTTATTTTATACTGTCACAATGCTTTTCAGTACTTGACTAATGTCAAATAAAAACAGTCTGATTATCATCTTTATCTAATTGTAGACAGTTTTGAATTAGGGCTGCACAATATTGGAAAAATAGCATTGAAGCTGCTCGGTCCATAATCGCAATCTCATTTTGAAGTCTCTTTTGCTTTTACAGATGTATCATGATCGTTCCTCTCTGTTGTCTAGGAAAGATGTTGCTGGAAACCCCGCTGATGTGTTTGTGACCGGTGGAGATTCCTCTCTTAACATTCGAACCCCCACAGGCGAGGTGACCTTAATATTGCCCCCAGGAGTCTCCTATGTGGATGAATCCTGCATTCTGACACCTGGGGGAGAATCCTGTGAAGAAGAGCTTCATTTCAGGCTGCGAATAAGTATTTCACATAACACAATTGAAGGTACTGCTGGATATTAGAAACACAACCCATAGCTGCATTTATTTATCACAGTGCTGGCGTCAGGCTGAAACCTTGTAGTACCTCCAAAACAGCCACTTTTCAGAAGACCCTGAAAATATAATTTTTGTTCAGCCATGAACATGCATCGTCAAAAAGAGCAAGCCATTTTCAAGACTTTGGCCAATAATTTGTTAAAAAATTAACACCCACACGTGTACAGATTTTTGAGAAATTGTAAAATTTTCAGATTATGATTTATGTGGTCTGGCTTGATGCCAGCAATATGAAATAATGGACTAAGACAATGAAGGGTTCTGGTCATACACACATCATGTAGAAACCATTAAAGTTGACTTTAAAAGAAAACTACCCATGAGTGGCTGATTACATCATCTTGTGACTCACAAGAGTTCCATATCTTGCCAAATTCTCATAACAGATTTTCTCAAAACACACTCACAGCTAACTTCTGTCATTCATTGAACTGTCGAAATAAAATTGGGTTTGTGCTGTTTGCTTATTAACAGTTTTCTGCTCTTTTCAGAAAGTAACAGTCATTTTGCTTTGTTTTAATTGTTTCCCTTTAGAGTCCTCGGACATAGTCAGAACACTGCGGACTCAGCAGACTTATTGCTTCTACTGTCAGAGCTGTACGACCAGGCTGCTCGAGGATAGGTGAGGAAAAGACAATCAAGAAGGAGCCGGTCTGGAAATGTGTTCTTATCACTACTGCTCCTCGTCAGGAAGAAGAGGAAGGGTTTCTTGATGGTGTGACCTAGCTGTCCATAATAGATAATAATAATAGATATATGGAGCTCGAGCTAAAATTGTCAGTTGATGTAGAGTCCGTATAACATAAAGGTTTACATTACCTATTAAAAAAACGATTGCACTTCCCGCCCTGAGGTGGTCCAGCGGTATTGGTCTTATTGCCTTCAGCTCATAGATTTCTTTGGTCAGCAGTGTGATATGCTGAAAATTACAGTGCCAGCATTATGGAGACTTTTAGCCTCTGGTTATGTTTTTCAGCAGTGACCTACTAAAAGTTGTCAAACACTCCCCCCCACCCCCCCCCCCCCACCCACTCTCAACAAGGGCAAGTATATGTCGAGTCGTGTGTAGAAAACCGAAGGCGGTTGCAATTAAAACAACACCATGTGTCAATGCGATATGCAGTTAATTTAATGCTCTGCCATAGTAAGTTTGCTGCAGACTGTCTCTCTAATAGCGATTAATGGAGATTAATCGCTCAGTGCTTGTTTTGCTGACGTTGTAATACGTAGTTACTCAATTGCTATTAGATAGAGAGTCATTTGTATTTTTTGGGGAGTCCAACTCTGAGATTTCTGTCCCACTTGCAGTATCTGAGAGTTTTCTTTATTATGTGACATAAAAATTGGACTTAACTAATTGCCTCAGCTATACTGTGTACATACTGTCTGATTTTCACAGGTTGTATTTTAATTTCTCATTACTTTTGTTTGTTTCAGGTTTTTTCAGTGACTGTTGTAGCTTTTTCTTTAATCAAGGAGATACAACAATTATTACCATGTGTGTACTATGTGATAATAAATTATGGACTCTGTAGATGTGACCAGTTTTGTTTGGAAACACTGTTTGCAAAATTAATCCATGTCCAAAAACATGGCTGACCTCATTTGATCAATATCTCATGTCATCCAAAAATGTGCTAATGATTTTTTTGTAACAATTCTTTACTTTCAGATTGTTTAAGCGAGTGCTTCCTCTCCCTAATGGCAACTGGAATGCCATTGTGGACGATTGGTGCTGCCACCCAGATCCTTTTGCCAACAAAAAGATGCTGCCCCGAGCTGAGGATTGTTTAGTGGGCGACACCTTCTTTCTCCTCACCAGGGATGGCAGCTGTGACCAGACCCTTCTTCAGGAAGTGAGCCCTGCTGACTCGCAAGATAGTCAAGAGCCAAAGGTGAGTGACATGCAGCACAAAAAAGGATAGCTGAGTTAAGCAAGGATCCAGCTAGACCAGCAGAATTCTAAGCTGCAGTGTCAGAATGTGCTCTAAGTGTGCAATGCTCAGTTTTTGTAACACAATTCCTGATTTAGGATTGCTAGAGATAGTAAAGTAGTAAAAGAGATCATTTTGTAAGAAGTATATCTACACAATTTAAGACACCTTAACAGTGGCTCTGAGGCATGTGTGTGTGTGTGTGTGTGTGTGTGTGTGTGTGTGTGTGTGTGTGTGTGTGTGTGTGCGTGCGTGCGTGCGTGCGTGCGTGCGTGCGTGCGTGCGTGCGTGCGTGCGTGCGTGCGTGCGTGCGTGCGTGCGTGCGTGCGTGCGTGCGTGCGTGCGTGCGTGCGTGCGTGCGTGCGTGCGTGCGTGCGTGCGTGCGTGCGTGTGTGTACGTGCCTGCGTGTGTGTAGATTTTGAAGATGAGCATGAGAAATGTTTTAATTACAGGATAAATGGACCTTTTCAAAACCCTGTTGTATACGTACAAGCACCAGTACATTTCTCTGAGTATGAGTAAAATGAAATTCCTGCACTCCCTGGAGAAAGATTAATATGTATCTGTTCGGCAAAATATTATTTTCCTTGAGCCGAGTTCTAATGAACTAAAGATTGCTTGGTTTCTTTTAAGGCTGTGCTTGCAAAAACTATGTATAAAGTGTTCAAATGTTTCTTTTGTGTACTTCATGAACAGAAAACCTGCCGCAGACTGGCACTTGTGTCCTGCATGAGCTGTTCCTCAGTTCTGGGAGAGGCACTGACACCAGGTATGTTTCCTGTGAGTAATTGGTCATCAATAAACCTCTATCCCCAGGTTTTTACGAGGTGTCCTTACTGTAACTTGTAGAGACGCTGAGATTGTACATCACGCAGGTGGTGGTGGAGTCCAGCGTAGGGAACACAAAGCCAGATGTGTCATTAACCAGGTAAGTCCAATAGTTGGCCATTTTCCGTAAATGTAAGGAAATCAGGAGTAAATAAAAAGGGCCACTCAGTCCTGAGGGATTGTTGGGTTTTGAGTGTCTCGTTTATTGTGTAAGTTTTTACGTACAAAGTAAATTCAAGGCCTTTTTGTAATTTTCACACTTTCCAGTGCTTCCAAAAACATTTGTTGAAATCTAAAATTAACAACTATTCATTCATTTTTCATTTGTTATGGATAGATCACGCTTCCTGGAGAAGACTGTAGCAGCAAGGCTTGCAGAGCTGTCTAACTCAATGAGCTCCTTCCACTTTTCTGTGCAAACAGAGACTGGAAAAACCTTCCTGCTGGTAAGAACAGGATTGAAATATAGTGAGATCGTTAATCAAATAAAAGTACAATTATTTATTTATGCATATTATTAGAATAACTTTACTATATTGGGCTTAAGTAAAGTTAGGATGTTGTTGTTTTTTCAATTCAACAAAGTCTTGCTGTGTGACAAAGAATGGGTCAAATGTGACTTAGTCCTTTGCACAATCTAAATGCAAAGTGACATGTCTGCTACTTTTGCAGCTCTGGCTGCTGAACAGCGATTCCATCATAGCATCAGTCCCAGAGTGGTCTGCTAGCACCCACACTCATCACAGTCCATCACCAAAGGTTGCAAGAGCCCTTAAACTCCTCTACATAGCCTGCTCTCAGATGGGGGCTCAGCAGCAAGAGTAAGTAAATACATCGTGCACATTTCTCCATTCCGTTTTCACTCCTTCTTGCCTTCATCTCTCATCTTTGCATGTGCATCTGCTTCATCGCCACCTGCCATAACTCAAAGCAAAGGATGAAAGACTTTTTTTTTTATAGAGTTTGTTTACATCATTTATTCACAACAAAATATGAACAGGATTTTCTTCCCAGGTGCTACAAAGGCAAGAAGATGCAAGATGCAGCCTATATGCAAAAAATAAGCATGAAGAAAAAAACGTGCTGCGCTGATATGCTAATAAATGCGCATAATTATTGTTCAGGGATGGTCACAATGTACATCTATCAATGTTCAGCCACTGTGACAGCTGTTCAGGAACTCTGAGATTCAGCTGTAGCTAATCTGATATGACCAACATTTGCCTCACACAGAGTGCCACACCATTCCAAGACAATGTTCCATATTTTTCAAATGACATCGCCATCAAATGTCTTCAGTTGTCTCTTAGAATGCACTTCTTCCATTTGTTTTGACCACTATGACTCTCTGTGTACCTTGCTGTGATGCATTAGAAGGGTGTCGGTGGATGCTCTGCATGTGGTTCTTCATGCTCTGTATATCAGCACCCCACTGGAAGAGTCTTCAACCCTCATTATTTTCAACTGACTCAGCACTGGTCGTTTTTTATCCACTCTGCTGTTCCCTGCAGCCGAGGGCAGTCAAGTCAGAATAGGGAAGTTAAGCTATTTCCAATGTTTTGACAAAGTTGCTGTCAAAAAAGTAATAAAGCTCACATAACCCTGTCTTTGCTAGAAAGTTACGATATAGTGCATGTCTAAAATTGAGATTCATAAAAAGATGAACTCTTTTAGGATTATTTTTACACTAGTTATGTGAAAAGGCTTAAGAAAATGTGTCATGAGATGGCTGGCCACAGTGGCTTTTGATGTACACATTCACTGCCAGCCTAGTAAAATACGTCAATAGCCGTCTTGAATGAGTTAACGAGCAAACTAGTTACAACTACTGTAAATCAACGATGCTTTCTGATTGTTCCTCCCAAGTAATGCACTCAATTAGGCCGCCTTTCAGCTCTTCAAGCAAATCTTGCTCAGTGTTTACCAACATTAAATTTGCCTAGGCTCTCATTTTATGTCAGAAATCTCGCAGCATGCCACCAGACAAACTTCACAAAAAGTATCATTAAAAAGGCAATCATTATTTCAAATGACTCCTAAATGCCCTTAGTATAATGTCTGGGTTGTTTAATTGATCAAAAAGTGGATATATCTGCTTTTTCTGTAAAAGTGGTGAGAGCACAGTTTTATTATACAGTGTCCTCCATACTAATTAGCAACATGGGTTAAGATTTTGAATGACTGGTCTTGTTCATAGAACAAAATTCTGAGGGCAAAAATCTATTTCAAACAGCATAATTTACTTGTCCTTCCTCACACATAATTAGTCTGGAATTATAAAAAAAGATAGATGAATAAATTCATTGTTGTCCTTTGAGTAGCTTTAAGTAAACTACATTTATTGAAGACTGTGGGAAATGCATAGATGGTGATCATGCGCTAGATCAAGACAAACCACACGTGCCAACATGTCACATTCACTCACTCTATGCACTATTGCAATGACGTGTACCGATGCAAAGCACAAGCTGGTTATCTATCTGCTTTAATGTCTTGTAATTCTGCACAGTTAGTAGTTAAAAATGGCTCTATTAAAACTGCAGTGAAAATTTTTCATCATGAGCTTTATTGCTGCTATTTCAGGCTTCCCACTTGTACTGAACACGGCTCTGGCAGTGACCATAAATCATTTGCTCTTTCTGTGTTTTAGCGTTGCCACCAGCTGGGAGGTCAATGCCACAGGACACTCTGTGGTGCTTCCTCTGAAGGTATGTGAGGAACTTCTGCAAGTGATTGAAGACAGCAATGCAACAATTCCTGCATCAATGCGTCACATGAGAGCCTATAAGGTGAGACATAACCCTAGAATTACAGTTAAGACTTGCATGCTGGGTCCTTTGCATCACTAAATCAAAATTATATCAGTCTGGGTACCATCAGCAGATGTAATTTAAAGAATCTTCACGTTCTCTATGAGCGTAACACAACAATAACTATCTCGGCCAAAACCGGTCACCCCTGGCCCACACTTACACTATAGTTGTGACCTTTTGCCCATTAACTTGAAGTTGGCAGTGTTTTTATATGTTATAATTGATTTTCCCAATTCACTGGTTTGCAACTCTTGCTTTGAGTTTTTTTTTAATGGGTAAAATGCAATATGTCTCGGGCCTAACCTGATCTTAAGCCACCTTTTATCTATAATTAGAACAATATCTATATTTAGCCTGAGTTGCCTTGAGAAAGTATTCGACCAGCAAGTAAATGGGTATAAATTAGCTGACAACTGTAGTCTTAGCTTTTTTAAACACAATGACAGTGGTAATTAGTACACTTAGTACATATTCTTCAGTTCCTCCTTCGAAAATTGAAGTAGTCAATTACTTTTAAGTCTAAAAATAAAATAACATGACAGCCTATTTATTCAAATCAAGAACTGTTTCTCAGAATTAAATGTTCATATTATTGTCTAAAACCCCAAGCCAAGAGAGTAACAAAATATATTGTTAGGGCAAGTTCTTTTTTTTCCCACCCTTACATACTAGAGTAGGTTGTCTACTGGAGTAGGATGTGTGTGTGACGATCATTGTGACCTTAACTTAACTTAACTTAATGTTTAGCAACATCGCTGTCTGCAGTTGCATAATGACTGATGTGGGTGAGACTGTTGTGAAACTGAGAAGGCTCCAAACATAAGGCAGACACGGGACATAGTATCTGTCGGCTTGCTGGAAATGGTTACAGTGGTAGTAAGGACTGTGATGAAATGATACACTCAAACGTTTCCTGATTGTGGAGGCCTGTTGGGAAGTCATTGGCAGAGGACGGGAAGGTAATTTGATCACACAACCATCTAGAGTTACAAGAATTAGTTTGAGGGTATCTGAGATCTTCTTTGAAATCGTGAGGAAAACACAATGGTACCCAGAGCGTCGCAGAGACTAGCCAGAGGGCTTTATGGGGGCGTTGGAAATATCTAGAGAGAACATGATACAACAAATGCAGAAAGTAGACAGTGGTCTGTAGTTTAGGGTTTGCTTTTTGTCCACAAATGGTGGTGCGACAGTGTATTTTACAGCATACAGTATTATCGACTACTATATGGGACTGATATGCAATAAATATTCTCATTAAAAGTCCGTTTTTGATTACCTTTATTTATGGGGCACTTCTAAAACATCCAGAGATGCAAAAATCTGATCTCTGAAAATACACAATTATGACATACAAACAGTGAACGCAAGAAAACAATACAAGAATGCTGAGAAAACCAAAGGTTAAAAATGTTATTGTGCCCTAACTTGGAAATGTCACCGTGTATAACTATTATTTTTAGTGTTGTCGAAAATGCCTATATCGGTAGATGTGAAAAATTTCTTGTGCTATCTTAATGGAGTTGTTTTTTTGTATATTTGTACTTTTGTTAGTTTTACTTTTAAGGTTCCATATATATAGAAATAAAAGGTAGATAATGATGTCCAGGATAACCATTTCCCAGTGAACTGTTCACTGTTTTCAGTAGGTTACTAAACTAACAATATTGCTAAACCAATCAATTCGACATCAGACCTGCCCAAGCATGTCGGAGAAAGGTAATTACAACTTTTTATTTTATTATACACTTTTACTAGAGTACATAAACTGTCTCATCAAAATCAATCAAGAGTATCGGTGCCACAATTCATTGTACATACTAGAAATGAGAAGTCACAAGCAAACTGTACGTTCCACTCACTTGAATTTCTATGTTGCTTTGTTTGTCGTTTGACTCCAAATGTTTGACCGTTTTTAGTTTCCGTGAATGGATTCAAGACCGCACCATAGCCAACCCAGTATGCATTCTTGACAGTCTATTGTTTTCTGTGCTCCGCACCTTCTATTCCTGGACCCACCAGTGTAATGGGGTGTAAAGTCTTTTGGCTTGGTGTCACTTTGCCCCCGGCTCATTAATCTGCTACTTCTACACCCCCAAGGCAATGCCAAGTCGCTTAGTCAGAAAAGGTATCAGAAAGTAATGCTTTTCACAATAAGTTGTTTTGTGAATGCATGCTTAGGCCCACAAATATTTGAACAATGAAAGCTTACACCACTACAACCATGCAGTGATCGAAGTGTATGGCTATTACTATTCAAGCAGAGTACATACCTGTAAGTCCATTTATTGGCCATCAATACTGTTTATGTACTGTGTGCAGTCCATTTTCTTGTTTCGTCAAGACAAATGAGGCAAATAAATTCCCGTTCAAAAGTTTGGGGTCAGCCAGACAATTTAGTGTTTTCCATCAAATCTAACATAATTGCACACAGATTTTCAAGTGTTTTCTAATCATCTATTAGCCTTCTAAAAAAATTAGCAAACACAATAGACCATTTGAATACTGGAGGGATGGTTGCTGGACATGGGCCTATATAAAATGTTATCCTGATTGAAAAAAAAAATTGTGATTTTATTTTACAAACAAGGACATTTCTAAGTGACCCCAAACCTTTGAACGGTAGTGTAAATTTGAATATGATATCAGGCAATGAGTTGGGATTAGGCAGTTATTTGCCTGAAGCTATCAGTATAAAATCCTGTGTGATCCATTTATAGTTTTGCGTTGCCAAGTCAACAATCCTCTACATTAACCACATCAAATGGCTTGATGAGAACTGTATCCATCATGATGGAAAAAAAAAAAGATTTTTGTCATGTACATGTTTCTCACATCTTCTCAATTCTGACAAGAGCCTCCACAGAAATATATCATAGTAAATCATAAGAACAAGCTGAACAGCTAAAATTCATCATGGGTAAATGACAAAATAATTTTTATTAATAGGAAACCCCTGACTTTACCGATGGTTAATTAAAGAATTAATCAACCAACACAAACGACAGGCAAATTGCAACTGCAGCTGTATTTCTAGAATTTTTGTGACAGAATGATTGCTTTATTCACGACCCAAGACCAGACTTATAGAAACGTTCTGTGCCATAGAAGAATATATATCTTCTATATATTTTTTTCCTCCTCAAATTGTTAAATGCAGTTGAACTCGGCATCAATACCAACATTTGCAAACTGGCCTGGTCAATGCTACCATTATTTGATGTTAGACTAGATAGAGATTTGTGCTGTGAAGGACATATATAGTATATTGATTTACGGGATATATATCGAAAGATGAGACTCACTCTCATTCATTCTATTTAAAATAGACCCGGCAGACGTGCCTACTGCTTGCTTGATGTTCTCTTGCTGTCTTAAACCAGTAAATGAATTATTTGTCTGTGTGAAAGCTTCTGTGCATTTGATGGGCTGCAACTTGCAATGTCGTCACGTCACGCAATCATCACAAATCCACTGTCCAAACTCGTGTGAATTCTAGAAGACCCTCACCTACTGCAAGTCTGTAGTGGAGGCTGCACAACTCAGTCGATCGATCCTTTTCCATTTGATTATCTGTCTACATTGGAGAAGCAACATAGGCCAGGTCAGGGCGGTGCAGGGCCGAGCCATTCTGGAAAGCAGCTTCTGGCTCTGTGTTGTCTTTCTTCACTTCTTATCTGACTGATAGAAAAGTTTGTCCTTTTGGTAATAGTGAAGTCGGCCACTCACCCTGTCACCTGTGGTGCTCCTCAGGCATCAGACCTACCCATTTCACTCTGTCCTCCTTGCTCATGTCAAAAGCCAACATGGAATCTTATTGCAACATTGAATCATCTGAGTCATCAGTCATCCGCCATCATTGTCATCACCTCCAGGCATGATATTAACCACTCCTCAATCACTAACCTACGTGTTAAACTGGAATGAAGAGATCATCTGACCTTTGAGGTTTACAGCCAACACTTATGCAAGACCTCCTTTTTTCACCTCAGGAACACTGCAAAACTTCACCCCACGCTCACGCTCTCAGATTTCAAAGAACTTCTTTGTTTCCTCCAGGCTGGACTTTTGTGACACGCTGGTTGGTCTTTGTGATACTGCAATACACACAGATGCCGCAATACATCCAAAATGGTGCTGCTAGGATACTTATGAGATTAAAAAAGTTTGACCACACCACACCTGTCCTTGAATTCCTCCACTGGCTCTCATCTCACTCAGGATCAAATAGAAAATTGTACTGCAGTCTCACCGGTACCTTCATGGAGATGCAAAGCGTTTATGAATTTCAAAACAATAATCATTTTTATTACTATTATAATTTTGAGCCCGCTTCTCCATATTTTCTTACTCCAGTTTACTATCTCATTTGGTCGTCCCCTTTGGACTGCCATTTTACGTTAGTGGCAGCTCACCTCCATTTGCTGTTTGTTATCATTTAGATGAATTATCGTTGATCCGCCTGAGTGGCAAGCAAGAATTGGCATGGGAACACAGAAGACAGGGCCTTGAGTGAGGCAAATGCCCTCATCCATCATCCCAGTGTGGAGCCCTCGGTGGAACACAACTATTGTCTACAGCAGGCAAACAGCCAGGAATAGCAGATGGAGGAAGTGAGATAGGATCGGGCTTCGTTGATGTGCTTTCTGGACTTGGTTTAGCTAACTGTGTGGTTTTGAACTTGTGAAATCCCTGCCACCTGTGGGGGGTTCATTTGAGGACCCCAATTACTGATAAAGTGTTGCTGTGCTGATTAGCGGCCCATAGCACACCAGTGCATCCGTGCTTTTGGGAATGAAAGTTCAGAGAAGTTTTCCAAAATGCTAAAAATACATGTTTGTCTGTGTTCAGAACGTAACCAATTCTCTTCCTGTTGTCCTCAGGTGGCTTACCTACAATTGTGAATGCTCAGAAGAGTTGCCGGGATTCTGAGGCCCTATTTTGTTCCTCGGTGGTCAACTATTGAAGCAGATGAGTGTCATTCCTTTCATTCAAAAATATGTAATTTCGGTGTACTTAAAAGACGCCTTTCCCATTTCACTCATTAAAACTACATAAGGATTCCTATTGGTGCTATTGATAGAAAGTGGCACTAGAATCACAATACTTAGTTGTATCCTATTTTAATAGTGTCATAGGTGTTTTGTATATTTATCCTGTTCAGAGTTGAGTTTTGTATTTTTCTTACACATTTTCACTAAAAGAAATTAAAGTGTAGATTTTTTTCAAAACTCTTTCTTTCTGTTCATCTATTTGCGGGATCTGCTGCTTGGTGAAGCTTATTTTAGAGACAATGCTCAGCAGCAGATCAACCATTTAAGGGTAATTACATATTGTGAGATAAGTATAATTTTGTATACCATTTGTTCAATTTTCATGCATATTGTAACAGTACTTTTTGTTAAAAAAAAAATAATCATATGATATTGAACATGTTTATTTTAAAAGTCTTAATACATCTATCTGTAATAATAATAATGTTATTTGGTTGGTTGGTTTTGTTCACCCTAATATGGTGTACACCCGAGGTGGTTTTGCTAGACTATAAAAAGCAAATCGCAACAGTCAGAATGAGCAGTTTGGCCAGTTTTCACAAACCATTCCACCCGTAGTTAGTTTGTCACTTAGCTGTACTTAGATGATCACATGTATTTTTTATTGGACCCAAACCACTAGCTAAACTGTAATATGAGTTTACCTGTCTGTGGGTTTTGTTAGTTAGACGACATTCTTGTCTTCATTCCATGAGGTGAAAACCATGCGTTTTTCCATCCTGTTGTTGTCAACGTCATCAACAAGATAATCCATTAATTCAAATTAATGATCTTCGGAGTTGCTCTCATGCTGTTGGTGTTTACGCAGAGGAATGTCCTTGAAGGGATTTGTGGACAAATTTGGTGAAAAAAAAGAGACCAAAACTTAATACCACCAATAAAACTTTGAGAAATAAAAGAAATTACATTGTGTGCCAGGCCTCCAAATTTAAGCAGGCACATTTGTGATGACATGAAGCAACAGCAACACAAAAGTAACCAGTAATATGAAAACAAGAATAAGCAATACATATCGATTAGTTGTTCTGAACCAACCTGGCATTAAGGGGCATGAATATTGGTTATCTCAGCGATAGACCAATGGCCAATTGTTTTTCTTATCCATGTAATGTTCTATGCACCTCTATTTTTCTGTATTTGGATTATACTTGGTTGTCTGTTCCTTAATTTTGGTTTTAGTATGTGGATGTGTAACACACCAATTTGCATAATTTTATGATAGATCACACGGTCAGGCCATTTCCAGTCTATCTGTTTATGGTACATTAGCTGATTGATTTTGTAGCAGATAATTACCCTTGAACAATAACTGAGCAAACTACTATCCTTGACTTCTGATTTCAAAACTATTAATCCATTTTGTTGAGTATATATATTAATATGATTAAACAATTAAACATTTATTTTGGTTTCACCGCCATAAGGGCCCACTGAGAGAAGCCGAAACTCCAAAGTAGCCCACGGAAAAAGTAGTTTGACACACCTGTTCTAAATAGATAGTGAATTTCTGGAGCAACCAGCTCAAAGATTTTCCTTTTACCTGAAACATTTTTACCGGACACAACCTGCATACCAGTTGAGTAAAGCAGAGGATCCATTAATAGAACCTACTGGAGCATATATGCCCACGCATCCACTCGATGTATGAAAATAACTTCCCGTACTTTCTGGACTATAAATTGCTCTGGAGTACAAGTCGCACCAACCATAAAATGCATAATAAAGAAGAAAAGGACATATATAAGTCGCAATGAAATATATCTTGCATTTTCGGGGTAAATTTATTTGATAAAATCCAACACCAAGAACAGACATGTCCTCTTGAAAGCCAATTTAAAATAAAAATAGAATAGGCAACAACAGGCTGAATAATTGAACGGTATATCAACGTTACCTGACGCATAAACAACGAACTGAGAACGTGCCTGATGTAACATATTAAGAGTTATTCAGTTAACTATACCATAAATAACATGCTAACAAGTTTACCAAACCATCCATGTCACAAATCACTAAATCCAACGAAATCTTCATTCTCTGTGTCACTTTTAAACAACTCCACTAACTCCGGAGGTAGACAACGTCAGACTCATCGTCAGTTGTAGTTCCAATTATTCCACAGGCCTTGAGCGCCTTCTTGCGGTTTAGTGGGAAAATAACATGTGGAATGATGTAATAATGTGTTTATAATTTCACACCTACATTTCAAACATAAGCCGCTCCTGAGTATAAGTTGCACCCTCGGCCAAACTGTGAAAAAAACTGCGACTTATAGTCCGAAAAATATGGTAATTTCATCTACATATGTTCCATCTGACCAGAAAGCATATTTGCCTGCCTTCCCGCATCTATTTTTAACTCCTCTTCGCAGGAAGAAGGGGTTATTGTTCTTGCCTCCATTTGCAGAGATCTGCTGAATGCTGATGCGGCAGGTGACAATTACTCTAAAAACACAGAACTACAATATTGTGCCTGCTGAGGTGGCAAAGCAGAGCATAAATGGGCTAATTAAATACATCCACCGAACTGTCAAGAGCTTCTCATTTCCTTTCTGCCCTTTCTCCACGAGTGCAAATGAAGCGGGCTTTAAATAACCAATTTGTTTCAAGCATGATGAGCAGAGGAAACTATACACAGCAATAACCACAATCAGATGCCTTGAGGAATTCCAGGTATACTTTCTATTTGTCCCATTGATGATTAGAAAGTGTCACATTAAAAGTTTTTGCATAGCACATTGTTGCCTGTTGACAGCATGCAGCTCATTAGCCTTTTCAGACAGTTAGCTTGTGAAAACATCAGCATAAATAGCTTCTGTTTTTTTCTTTTTTTCTCTCCAGAATTTGTAATTAAGGTCACTAGAAGGGTTCTTGTTTACTTGACTACATCTGCACTTAAAATGTAGGCAATTATGAGGAGCAGCTACTAGGAGTGATAAAAGCTTGAGGATTATAATGACTCCATGCAAAATCTAATGAGAGCCATTTCAAGAACTGTTCGGTTTTGATTGGCAGTGTGAACTACTGTACAACCGCATTAATATTAAAACTAAATTTTACTTCCCCTAAGCTCTATGGCATAGTGGCATAATGAAACATTCTGAGAGCTCATTTACTTTTGGAAGGCTTTTGATGTTCAGCTATATTTCTTGGAAGTATATTGGAATTCAGTCTCTTCATGGTTGGTTTTGAAATTCCAATTTCCAGCCCAAGCATTTACTACATTAAGGCTAAAATTCCTAAAATAAAAGTAAAGAAAATTTTCACTACAGTAACCACCAGGTGAGTGAAGTCATCTTATCATCTTTCAAGAACTGGAAAAGGTTTTTGTCATTACCATTTACCATTGGCTACGTTTATCCGACCTGGCCATTCAGACTACGATCACATTGCAAAGCTTTGGATCCCATCTAGGATCATATACGAGAGTGGCCCGGGTCGGATTTGAAAAAAAAATCCTAATTAAGCCGTTCAGACTGTCTTTTAAAAAAAAAATTGATACAGGTCTCTGGGCAAAAAAAAAAAAAATGGAATTGAGCTGCAGGATTCACTGGGGGTTACCTCCTACTTCTAGTTTTGTAAAAGAGCCTGACAAGAAAAGAAACAACTCTAATCTGACAAGACTGTCATACACAATAGACTGCTGAGCCTTTATCCGCAGCACTATAATAGGTACTGTGTAAAGTGGAAGTGACAGCTTGGACATTCCACAGAATGACTACTACTGTTCCAAAGATAGAATCAGTACTGGCCGCCAGCCCATATGAACATTGGCTCCTTTACTTACTGGAAAGTATTTTAATGTTGAAGTTTAAGATTAGTGAAGCAAATAACCACCAATGGAAACTGCCCGAACGTGTGATCTTAAAAAATTGAAATTATTGAAATAAGCTAAATGATTTGTCGGGAAAGGTCAGAGATAAAAAAGATACAGAACATTCCACATGATGCTTACCCATACACTTTACGGTGTACTTGGTGATGCCCCTGCAGTTTGGCTGAAAATTTGTTATTCCAGACATAATCACAAGAACAACAATGCCATATTTCAAGAAAACAAGATTGCAGTTTTAACTTGACAAGATTTTTAACTGTCTACATCTTAACACAGGTATACAATTTGTTGCAATTAGTTAATTTGTAATTTTGTGCCTATTAGCACTAAACACTGTATAGAGATTGGGTGCATTTTATTTAGGTGGTATCATATGACAAGACACTGAAGCCTCTAAATACAATTTTAGATTGTTTATTTATATCCTGCAATACTCTTTCAGTACAGCCTAATGCATCTTTTTATGCAAAACCCTCGGCAGTCCCTACGATTTAGATTTATTTTTTTTTTAAATGCCTATTAAAGCTTCATATGACATCAAAAATATGGAGTGATCAACTCACTGAGAGCACAGTATGAGTTTTGAATTGGATTTTCCAGGTCCTTGCGCCTGCTAATGCATTTTGTTGTTTTTATTTATCCATTTTCTTTTTACAGAGACAATGATGTGTGAGATTACAATACTGTAGAATAAGATCTGTTTGAGAGAGGTCAAGCCATAAAGCTTGTTTCATCTCTTGAGGGGAAATGAGGCATTAGATTGAGTTCCTCTTTTAGTCACCCAATCCTAATGGTTCATCTATCCTTAGCATCCTCGGTCATTCAATGAAAGAAGGATCATAGAATCGTTGTACTTCTCCAGAGTCACTCTGGCGCTGAAATGAAATGATGACACTGTTATTAAGTTATTTATGTCACTACCCGAATTTGCACAGGATGTTGCATCCTCAATCTGGATTTGAGCACATTGCACTATGGACCGTACTGTTATGAGTATCTGTTCTGAACATTCAGAAGGACAGCTTAAGACTATTGTACTGCAATGGGCATCTATAAAGTAAAATTGAAAACTTGCTGCACTTTCTCGCACAGTCAAATGTTCCTTCATTGATCAGTAAATGTAAAATCTGAATATGATGTTAATCGGATTTTTTTTTTAAATCACAAAAAACCTTGATATTGTGTCAAGTGAACCACAATCAGGTTATCTCTTTGCAGCAAGACATTGTTTTTTGTTCTGTACATGCTCTTGCTCTATCTGCAAGGAATATTGGTTTTTGTAGTACCGGAAGTCCTTGTATCCGCAACATCCTCGCCTAACTTGAATACATTGAATTTGAAGATGACACAATGTGTATACAGATACACGTACATGTGTATAAGTCCGAACATCTGGCACACAATTCACCAGAAATATACAAGCAGAGATAAACGATCATGTCAAAAGTCAGACGTAGCACACTTTTTAGGCAAGGAGGAAACCCGTTGCTTTGGACTTGTGGTGAGTGACATGAATCTGTTTTATTGACAGGAGCAAGTATAACAAATACGTAGAGATTTTGCATCATGACATCTGTGTGTTGCCATTAAAATGAAGTAATTCAGATACTTCGTAATTTTGACCGCATTGAATATTGTCTACATGTCAACATAGTAATTGAATGTATTCTAGTATTACTGCATGACAGAACTTTGCATATTGTTAAAATTCCTACAGTAGCATTTAGCTCAAAGCACTCCAATGTTCTGGATACTTCTTTGGCTTAATTACAATATCTTGTCCTCCAGTCTTCGCAATTGCCTCATTGTTAACAACCATCCCCAGCCCCCACTTCTCAAGTCCCTCTGTAACGGTCTTCATCTCTACTTTCCAACAAGGCCACAGAGCATATCATTGGAGCGTTGCGGAGCTCATTAGTTTGTGCATTGATATCAAAAAGCCTCAGCAGCACATGTCAAGCCTTCAAGCAGGCCCTGGCCAAGAAGTCAACTTGCTCTTAGGGGAAGACTGATGCAGAGGCCTCAGCAAAATGATGCAATGACAACTGAGGACTTCGAGGAAGCATTTCTGCAATACAGTATGTAACGATGCTGACAGTGCAACGACACAGAAAAAAATTGCTTACAGTTGTTCCTGGCTAGTCGTATACAGGATGTCGAGTATGCTCTACATGTTTGTATTGCAGGTTCCAATGCAATTACCGTGTTATATATAACTCCTGGTTTGTTAAATAACTAATCACATTTCCTGGAATATTTTGCTTGTCCCTCAATTTAAAGGCTTCATTTGAAGAACAATGATGCCATAATGCCACGAGAAGGTTGTCTCATATAAGAAGAGACGTGGTTTTTCCCTGCCAGGGGGTGCCACATTGAATCACTCGCTTCCTTTGTTTGTCACAGTTTTTATGCCGGATGCAATCCACCCAACTACATAAATGTTTTTTTCTGCCTATTTCTGAACATTTCTGTTAGCGAGTCATTCCGCTTTCCGCTCTTCTGTTATGTAACAATGGGGTTATTTGAATATTTACCAGCTTCACATCTAATTGATCTGCTCATTATGACCAGCTATTAAAAGGTCTGACTTGCACATAGTTGCAGAGACAAACATTTCAAATAACACGCACAACTCATTGAGCACCAATCGATGACACGAAAAAATCTATAAAGGGAAGCATGGCTCTTGTCTGTGCACATAGACTTACAAACCCTAGCAAAAAAAAAAAAAACCTGGACACCAATTGTTTCTCTAATGAAACCAATGCAATGCTGCATAAGTGGCTCTAAACTGTGACTCTTTTAGGACTTACAGCATCTCACTTTGATCTGTAACTGTGGAAAGAAAGCGTGATGGTTCTCTCTCAGTAAGACAAAGACTGAGTAGAAGGCTTTCGTTTGACAGACTGGAGACGTTTTGAGCTGACAGCCGACACACAAGATGGAAGACTCGTTCGGAAATAGGAAGGAAGGCTGCTGTGCTTGATCTACAAGAGCTGTTGCTTGATAGTCGCTCTCCAGCCTTGGACGATGAATCAGCTTCTGCCATGGAATCTCAAGATTTTCCCTTGCTGTTTAGGAGGCAAAGCAATTACAATTGTCATGTATTAGACAAAAATATGCAATGAGTTTTAACAAGGTTATTACGGGCTTCTAAAGTACAGTATTTGACATTATGTCAAACGACTGAAATGGAACGGGAACAATGCATACTGCTGACTTGCTATATGAGTTAAGATCTGAATGAAGGATTGATCAAATCAGGAAAAGCAAGTGATGGAATGAGGGTGACAAAGACAAGCCAGTCTGTCGCCATTCAACAGCTAAGACAAATGTTCCAATCTGCACAGATCCATGTCCTTGCTGCATCACTTTTGATGGTTTTCACTGCACCTTCACTTCAGTTCAGCCATAACTGAATTTATACAAGAAGTATTTTGACAAGTATTGGCCGGGATGTTTATTTACCCTCCACAAAATATATAAGTATAAATATAAGACCTGGGCTTCAGGCACAAGGGGACAATTTTTAGTCCATTCATATATACTGGAAGTCAGTGCCGGAGGCAGACTGATTTATCAGAGAGGTCTCTTTTTTGGATCTTGTGATTGATGACGCATTCACTCAAATCATATCTAAAACAAATTCTAGATATTACTTTTTACTTGTGTTTTTTCCTGCTTGTATTTTGATTATCGTTTGCGGTATATTTTGGGGAAACCTTGACTGTGAATGGTCTCCCAAAAAATGCCATCTCAACCACAATATGTGGCAACTATGTTGGGAAAGTACCCACTTCAATTACTCCAAGACATTTTTTATAATACATATTCCATTTTAATACTTGACCATATTTGATGAGTAAGAAAGTTTGTTCATGGTGATTGTTTCAATGAATTAATCTTAATCTGTTCAAAAAGATTAAGGAAGGGGCAGCTCACTCTTAGAGTCTAATTTTTGTGTGTTTGATTGGTCCTGATGTTGTAACACATTAGAGATACAAATATTTTTCAGAGGTCTTTTCACTGCACAAATTCTTGCTGTTAGACCTGCTGATGTCAATTGATTGAACCACTGCAATTTGTTACTTCCCTGATGAGAGGTCAATGTTTAACTGCTCCAAAATAGCTTCTATTTGTGCCTACTTTCGTGTTTCCTCTCAGTGGTCCCGTTCATTTGAAGGTGGAAAGAATTGTTCCCGACTTATTTTCATTTTTTACTTTTATTGTAAATGCAAAACACTGAACAGCACATCCAGAGTAGGCAAGCCAGTACGCTTTGGTGAAGTTAAATCTAATAAGATTTGTACACGCTGCATAGCAATAAAACCTTGCTTGATTGTGTTTCATTTTTTTAGTAATTAGTTTTTAAATCAAGTTCTCAGGGGTTGGTTTGACTGAAACATTAATAACTTAATTTCCTCTTCTTCTTTTTTTACTATTGGCTGTGTGTGCTACTCGGACATGCTTCAGAATGGAGGAAAGCCAATCTGTTGACTTGCAATGAAAGAACATTCAAAAATATAGTTTTTCCTTTTTCTTTCTTTTTTTTTTTTATTTTGTTGAGTTCGCTGACCACTTAAAAGCTATTCTAAACATACTGCAATAATGGAACTCTAATTAGGGTACTTTTATGCTGATCTGTCACTGGTGGTAAAAAGGTTAACCGATTGAGGGCATAGTGCAGGCAGGAGTCATCATGCCACCAGGTAGCCCGCAAGAATTACATGAGTAGCCCAAAGCCCACTCTAAAAATATCTAACCAGTGATCGTAAATTCTGATTTCCCATGAATGTTGTACAAGCGACCAATTGAAAATATAAACACTGTTGAATATCAACAGTAATGTGTTTACTAATCATTGTGATAAATCAATTAACATGATCAGCATCTTCACATAAATGAAAACCATTTATTATTAATAAGGTAATCTTATTAAAGATAGTCAGAGCAGATATTTATCTCAAAAGTATGCATCTAACAGCTCTTCGCATTAATCATCACCTCAAGAGTAGCTCTCAGCCTTAAAAAAAATTGTTATCAAAATAATTTCAATAAATGTTATATGAGGACCAACATAGTTTTGTGAGCTGTCAATGAAAAGAACTTGGGTTTTGAGGCAATTGTTTTTGTTACAAACATAAAAACAGCTTTTTGGTAGAGACCAAAGAATAAAACTGCTCAGCACTTTTATGTTTAGAACTCTCCCTCTTTCTTCTGGAGCTTCAGGTGATTGTAGCAGTGGAGTATTTCTGTATGTGTACCTGACCTGATGCACCCTGTGGCAATGCATTCCTTGCAAGTGCAGTGAATAAAATGAAAGAGACATGAACCCCACGGGCGATGTAGAACTTTTTGCTGCCTGCATTTGGGCCAGTTGCCATGTTACCCATAGTTTTTTTTTTTTACCAAACGGAGGCCTTTTGTCGTTTCCGTTATATTCCTGGGAACCTATCTTAAGGGATTTGTCGTGACTAGTAAAAATCAAGTCCTCTTAATGGTTCCAGTTCTCTGCACATTATTAGTCTCTGATGCATTCATGTTTTCAGGTGGGAGAATCTCATTTTCCAGAGCTGCTCCTAAATTATAGCTCTCAGTGCACCAAGGTCTCATAGGCAGCTCACTCTGAGAGATGGGAGCTTTTATTCTAGCATGAAGGTTCTGAGAACAAAGACTTCCATTGTCCCACAGAGATGACAGGTGCAGAGGAGGACAATTTCACTAGTTACGAATATCATCTCATCAAATTTGTCTGAGCTCAACTTTTATTATTATGACGACTGGAACGGAGCTAGGTAATCATCCGAATGAGTGGCTAATCCGTGCCAATTTAATAATTTACTAATTTAGTAAAACATTAAGTGACTTTGTGGTGTTATCAGAGACTCCGGACACCCAGACCTGACTGGGTCTAGATTGCAAATGAATGGCATCTGCACAAAGCCACCAATAATTGAGCCTTAATCTATTACAGTGGAACTTCGGTTCACGAACCACCTGGTTTACGAACAGTTTGGTTCGTGAGCAGTTAAAGAAAATAATAAATGTACTCCATATACACACTATTTTTGGTTTGTGCTTTTTCATGCGCTGCACAAGCATAATTGAATCCGTGGTTCAGTTATCTTTGTATTTTGTCTAAAATGGTCAACACATTTGCTCATCAGTAAGTGTGCTTGTTACAGTACAGTACTTTCAGGTCAGCCTGTCTTCTGTCATTCTCGTCTACAGAAAAGTTCCCCTTTCTGTTTTTGGTTCAACTTGTCTTGGGGATGAAATTGTTAGTCATGTTCGATAAATCAAATGTCTTCTGCTTTGTTTGGGTCAGAACACGGAGTTCATTCATGTCTCTAATCAAATCAGAATTTAGGCTTTAATTTCTCAAGTGGCTCAGTTGTCATTTGACAAAAAATGAGAGAGAGAGAGAGAGAGAGAGAGAGAGAGAGAGAGAGTGTTTTTTTGTTTTTTAATTGGTGCTGTTATTACCTTCTCGAGAAAGCAGATTATGTCTTTTGACGAGACACTGCGGTAACCCCATGCCCACCTTCAAATTAGCTAGAATGCTCCATGGAAAACTAAATAAGTGCTTCATAGTCAGAGTCAAAAATAATTTGTTGAGCAGAGTGGTTTCTTATCTTGAGGTTCATCACCACGCATTTTAAAATCCCCTGAAGCATTTTATCAGAAGAAAATCCACCGCTTGTCAGAAACATTCAGTGTATCTCAATTGCTAAACAATAACAAAAGAGCAGTGCAGGATTTTCGTGACTGAGAGGTTTTGGGTAATTTGTATCTTTGGCATTTATTTCAAGTGTCAATATCTTTTGACGTAGCTCACATCAAGCATAATTTGTAGCTTTTGTCTCTCCACCTAAGAACTTTTAGTGATGTCTTTAAGGCTGTCAGAGTCTCAAACTCAGGATTGTACCGCAGTAGCCGCTTCCCTTTCATTTTCCTCTGCCGCTGCTTGTTATCTGCTATCACTTTTATCATTTGGGAAGCACCATTATCACAGAACAGTGCTGCTGGAGAGTGGAGCATGGAGAAAGCAAAGCTCGCACTCATGTTATTTATCACAATGGGCACATATAGGAGGCACGTAAATATTATCAACCCTCAACTCCAAGTAGAGCATTGACCCTTTGGCCACCAGCAGCACTGATGTGTTTGTTGTGTTGCAGATGTACAGTTGATATGTTGTTCACATTTCCTATCGCTCTTTGTAACATCAGTGCTCCAATGCATTATTGTTGCCTGTGGCTTAAGAGTTTGTAACCATGCCAGCATTGGTCAGATCACATCTGGTCAAGAAATGTGAGATTCCCTCACAAATTCATAGTCAAGTTTATTTCCTTGCAAATTTTGCCAAAACCTGCCTATTTTAACTTTATTAAAACAGTCTATTCATTTGTACATAACTCAGTATAATTGTGACACCCTCTTTCTTCATGTGATTCGGTCAGAATGTCAGGGACTCACCCACGGCGTCAAGATTTATCTTCTGGGAGCCGTAAAAATATAGAAATATCTTTTCAAGCCTAAATTTAAACTGAAATGATGAATTGCCTCTGGCTTATTTTAACTCAGGAAAAACTCGACAGAGACTTCATCGCATTTCTGATGTGTCAGTGATTTGGAGTTGCAGAATAATTGACACGTAATACCACACATTTAGGCTTTCTACTCAGAGAGGCTTTACAAATCATGTCCTCTCAGGTTTTCCGCTTATTTTAGTCCCAACAATGTTGAAAGAATTTCAGAGGGAGTCATTAATCCTTCCTGACCTGTTCATTTTCTTCACCCCGATGAATTGTAGGAATTTTTTTCTCACAAATCTAAAATCTTGGGAACGGACAATAAGAATAAGTAATGAGAAAAAAAATGGTGTTTGATGCTTCATTATGTATGATTGTAATTTGCTCAAGGAGCCGGATTGGCTCATGCAAAGTGAGACAATGTGAGTGATTTTAACTTGGCTTGTGGGTTGAAGTAGACATATCCTCAAGCATTATCTCGGTATCTATACAAAGATGCTCATGTTCCACTACTCCAGGATGATACGTTTCATCCGTATGTGCAAAGGATCACCAAGGATCCCTGCTGTCCCTGTTTTTTCCAACTTATAAAAAAACAATATCTCGGTCCAGCTCTGGCCTTCATCAGTCAAGCAGGTGATTTGACCTCTACTGAAGTTGTAAAAATTCAAAAGCCTGTTGTGGCAGGTTAAGGGGGAAGTAAGGCAATATTTGTTTTCAATTCCTGTTTTTTGCATGGTAAAAATGTATCAGAAAAATAAGCAGTTAAGTTACCTGAAAAAAAATCACCTTAAGTTCAAGGTGTGACAGAAAGGTTCAAGAACTGGTGTCACAAAAAATATTAAAGAGTTTTTGCATAATGTTTCATACAGAAATTACAAACTACGTTCATATTTTTCCCCTTTGAGGTAATGCCCCTGCAGTCTGTCCTTTTCCCAGCCTTTTCTGTCATGCCTTTATGCATCAAAGGATTCTCCTCAGCTCAAAACGGGTCTCCTTGATGACCCCCTCAAGCGTGGCATCGAGGGAAAAAAAAATCACACAGAGCAAGGTTGAATGAGTAGAGAGCTTTCTCCAGCACAGTTATCTTCTTGCCAGGAACTGTCCGATGCTCAGGGCGTTGTTAGCAAGCCCGTTAACATGGAGCACTAAATCGTTCTGCCACAAATTTTGGTGTAGATCGGCAAATCTTTTTCTCCACTCCCCCACCAACTTCTCTCCATTGACAAATATGCCCCGCACAAATTTTGGTCATTTAATGTCATTTCATTTCATCTACTGTGAAAGTATGCAGTGTTTTTGCTGAAATGGAAAACATATGCAAAGAATAGGTTATCAAATCTATCTGGATTATATAAAGAGCAGCAAAGATGCACGGTAAAAAAAAAAGGACAGATTCCTGTTTCCACTGTGCGTACACTGCTGTGAAAGGAAGAGCTGAACACCTAACAGATTAATGGCAGGAAGAGAACTGTCATACTCGCTTTAGACGCTGTGAGACGGTTTCTTCAAGGCCTGCTGAGCATTCTAATTTAAAGAGAGAAAAAAAAAGAAGAGTACACACTTGCAAAGGAGGGTGTTTTACCATATGACCTTGTAGAAGTCCCACAGGGTGGTAGAGTCAAGCTTCTTCAAGCTGTCTCTGATCCCGCTGCTTTGCTGCTGTGTCACTGAGGTTGTTAATCACTGTGACAACCTGCAATGCTCTAAAATGTTTTACCAAGCATTTTATAGTATTGCCTGAGGACCATGTGGCATCACATGCTCCAAATACATCATTAAGTTTGTGACAGTGTAACCACTGAATAGTCACTCTACAGTTGCACACACACGTATATTTTTGGGGGTTTTTTTTAGACACATTTTTGCTTTCACGTGGTGTAAAGTATTTGAAGAGGGGTAATTGTGAGTTATTGTGTATTATGAAAGGTTTCTCTTCAAAAGGCAAATTTGTGCACAGCTATTGCTTTTTTATTTTTAATGATATATATATGTGTGCGAGGGTCCAATACAAAATTTTCATCAAATGATGTGCTATTACACTGTTGGGCACTGTCAGTTATTAATTAATCAAATGTTTTTTTTAGGTCTGCTGAACTTCACTATGTCATAAAATGGTATTTTCAATATAGTATTTTGGTTATAATTTATACAACCACATCAAAAGCAAAAATATTCCCTCAGATACAGTGCTGCTTGTTTTTTTTTCCCCAGCCCAACAAACTATGAATGAACTTACAGCACATCTGGGCAAAGTCGGGCCCACGGGCCACATCCAGCCCATTTCATTAAGTCTTTGAAGCTTTTGGAAAGTCAAAATTAATGGTCAATTATGCATTGCTTTTATTTCGATGTGCACGCATTTCAATAATGCAAGCAAACAAAAGCAGTGAATTGTCTTCATTGTTCCCAACTCAAAAAAGTTGTCACTATATTCAGTGAGGCGGCATGATGATGCGCTGGTTAGCATGTCTGCCTGACAGTTCAGAGGGTGCGGGTTCGATTTTCACCTATGGCCCTCCCTGTGTGGAGTTTGCATGTTCTCCCCATAACTGCGTGGGTTTTCTCCGGGCACTCCGGTTTCCTTCCACAAAACATGCTTGGTAGGCTGATTGAGCACTCCAAATTTACCGCCATGTGATTGGCTGGCAACCAGTTCAGGGTGTCCCCTGCCTACTGCCCGATGACGCCTGCGACTCTCGTGGGAACAAGCGGTAGAGAAAATGGATGGTTATATTAAGTGACTCTCCTACCCTTCACAATTCAAAAAGAAAAGAAAAGAAAGAAAAAGAAAATATATTGTAAAGAAAATCCGTCCTTGACTTCCTCTCACAGAGCGGCTCATTTCAAACTTCAAAAATTTCAAAAAGGGTTCTGGCGTACATTAGTCATGATCAGATCAAAGCATTTTCAGGCGTTCAGAGGATATCACAGGGTGCAGAAAATGTTTCCATGAGCTCAGGATAGAAAGTGTTATCTCGTCCTGATCAGGTTTCCAACAACTGAAAACAAACAGACAGCAGCCGTTAATCTAATAACTACAGCTTGCCTAGTCGCTTCCATGCCAACAGGACAATGTCACCTTCTAATTATTCTCATGCAATCTTCCAGTATTTGGCTTGTTTGTTCTCAAAGTGTGGTTGTTTTTAGGTGCCCGATATGGTTGTTTATATCATGTATATTTTTATAAAACAATAACCATCAGATCCCTACCTTGCATTCTGCTGCACGTGAAGCAATGTGACTGTTCAGATATTAAACCCAGGGAGAGAGTAAAAACCTTTTGCTGTGTATGAAACTGCACAAGCTGATGGCCAGCAATCTTCTGAGCAGGCATGTCAAAGTATTAGTTCATTAAAGAGACAAATATGCATAAAAACATTGGATGGCAATGAAATTAGCATGCCCACGCAATTAATCAGTTTAGCAGTTTTAAGATGCTTAGAGCATATCCTTCATGGTACAGTAAAATAAGCACAGTGGGTTCTGCATTTATCGCCAATGCATAGAAACTGCATTAGAGATGGCACATTGATTAGATATCCCAGTCAGCTCTGGGAAATTGACCCAAAAAATGTGTCCGTGCATGTCCAAAAGATTATTGGCGGAGATGCTTCATTGTCACACTTCAATAATTATGTAGAAATCCATCCAGTATCCATTATTTGAACCGCTCTTCCTCAAGAGGGTTGCGGGTGGGCTGGAGCCTTTCTCAGCAGTCTTTGGGTTGTAGGGGGGGGACACCTTGAACTGGTCGCGAGCCAATCGTAGGGCGCACAGAGATGAACAACCATCTGCACTCACACTCATACCTACAGGCAATTTGGAGTGCTCAACCAGCCTACCATGCATGTTTTTGAAACGCTGGAGAAAACCGAAGTAACCAAAAGAAACCTACCCCTGCACGGGGAGACCATGCAAATTCCACACAGGAAGGTCAGAGCCGAAATTGAACCTGTGAGGCGGACGTGCAAACCAGTCGAGGCGCCCTGCATCGGAAACTTACTCTGAAAACTTCAAACAGTTGTTGCGCAAATGGAAAAGGTATTAGCAATTTCCTACAGTTACATAGATGTTGAGAAGAATAGTATATCAATTGTATCACTAATTTGCCGTTTAAAATTGTTGTATTTGGTATGATTAGATATATTTAAAAATGAATCTATAGAACATAAAACACATCATAGAGAAATTATTTAGTCTTTACTGTCAACATAAAAATGTAAAATGTCAGCTACAAAAGGTCAGTTTATTATTATGATTCTAGATCCTCAGAAACAAAAAGCCTCATTCATTCCTGAAACACTTGCTCTCAAAAATGTATTGTTTGACTCTTAGTAGTATCACATTTAGTCTGTCTCACAATGCTTTGTTGCGTTTCCTCGAATGCGTCCCTCAAGTGCATGTGGCGAACGAAACGGCTGAGCTATAGCCTCAGAGAGGCTGCGGCGCTGTCAGCTCAGATCCATCTTCATTAAGTCGAGTATGGCTCAATGGGAGAGTTGCTTCCAAAGCACCTAATGTACAGCATCATAAATCCACATTAGAGAAAACGAGGCACCTCACGTAGAGGTGGGATGCTGAGGGGGTGATGATAAGTTGTGGAGGTCAGCAATGCCCTACAAAATCCAGACAAAGTATATGGCCTCAGAGGCATTAATGGCATATCAGGCTGATTCAGGGAACTGGCACTGAAAATCTTCACATTGTAAATCCTCGTCCTTCCTTTGTGTCCTATGACAGTCTTAGATCGCCTTTTTCGGACGGAAAGGTCATTCACCGGGGCAACTTACCTGGTGTTTGCGGAGCAGCAGACCAGTGTTGTGTTGTGAATGTAATTATGGTTCTCTGGCAGTCTGATGACCTGCCAGTCTGTCTCTCAACACAAGAAAATAGGACCGGCATATTAAATGTGGCTAAACAAACATGGTTGTCAGAAGGGTACAGTATTGTTGGTTAAGGGGGGTTTTATGGGTGCCAGCTCATCATGGTTTTGAATGTCAGGTTGGGCGCCTACTTATTCTGCACCATAAAATTTGATGAGTTGCATTCCAAGCAGTTTAATGTAGTATGAAAAGCTATACGGTTATGCAAAAACAAAGTTTTCTAGTATCCTTGTGTCCGAATTTTTCACCATCTACTTTTTGGCTTTCAGGTGTGTGCCAGTGTCATAACAGATTGAAGATGATATTATCCGAAAAATAAATAATAAATCGGCTCAAAGAACAAATCATAAATTTCAGTATATGTGAAATTTTAGCTCGAAGGTGGTGGATCATGGAATCAACGTGGGCGACACTTCATCCTGGAACACCTTGACATCACAGGGACCTATATTAGGATCTTGGACTTCAGCTCTGCATTCAACACTATCCACCCTGAACTCCTTTCCTCCAAGCTCCTCCAGCTCAGCATGACTCCTACCATCTGCCAGTGGAGCTAAATCTTCCTGATGGGCAGGACACAGCAGGTGAGGTTTAGGGGGACAACATCATCCACATGCACCATCATCACTGGGGCCCCCCTTAGGATGTTGCTGCTCTTCTCTCTATACACCTGGTATGGGCTGGATAAATGTTGGAGCAGGTCACAATTTTCAGTCAATCAGTGCTACTGGGAGCCGACATAGGACCACACACTTTGTAAGCAGTGTATGACAAAAATGCCATTTTAAATATGGACAAAATATATTGTGTACATATGTGCAAATTTTGTGCTCTTAATATATTTCATTTTTCATAATACATTTCTCAATGGCCTAACCCAACAACAAGTATTCTACATAAAAATTATCATTCAAGGATGGCACAAAATTGCTGAACATTTTGTGCATTTTTTCACAAGATTCAACTTTTTAATTTTGATATTGTTGAGATATTATGTTTTTCCTGTATATTATTCCAAATCCACCCTGGAAAAATAGGATTACTGATGTTGTAACTAAGCCATGTCTGCCATTTACTGGTGAACGGTGATATTACAACTTCAAATTTCAGTCGCGGATTTACGCCGATTTTCTTCAGTAATTTTTAAAAATATTTGGGATAGTTTCCATTTTTTTCTCCTTTGGAAAACATGTTTTTCCGGCGGGGGGTTGTTAAAATAATGCTATACAATTTTTGGGGGGTTTTCTTTTGTATGTGTTTATTATAAAAATCAATCTACCTGCAAGCTCCCAGTTGTCCATTCCCGCCCTCCACACGAGTGCACTTCAACACGAACCCCCAAAGTCTGAAGACACTACCACAATCATCGGCCTCATGAACGACGATGACGAGTCTGCATATTGACTGGTGCTCTGTTGCAGCCAACACCACTTGGAGCTGAACATGCTATAAAGATGATTGTGAGCTTCAAGAAACATTGTTCGTTACGCTGTCCTATTTTTCTGTGTCGAACGTCCATCAAGACCTTCAAATTCCCATGAATTAATTTCTTCAGTGAGAGAAGATCATCAATTCCATCTGTAAAAAGGCCCAGCAGGAGATGTAATTCCTCTAACTGCTGAGGAAGCACGGCTTGCCACAGGAGCTGTTGAGGCAGTCATTGAATCAGTCCTGTGTTCATCCATCACAGTCTGGTTAAGTGCTGCCACAAAGAACGGCTAACTCCAGCTGCAACAAACATTCAGGACTGCCAAGACTGGCGCTTCCCTCTTACCCGCTCTTGAGGACTTGCACGCTGAAAACTAATACACGGGCAGTCAAAATTCTCTTGAATCCTCCCAATCCTTGTGACCACCTCGAGCAGGTCCTTCTTCCTTCATGCAGGCGCTATGGAACTAAAACCAACACATTATTCCAACAAATATTATATATAACATGAAAAGGCAAACGTCACAAAAACGTTTATTGGCAATTTGATGCATCTACCTTAATTATTGTAAAGTACGTATTGGTATCAATATCAGCAATGTCTCAATGTCGGATTGATACCAAAATAGTATCACACACCACTAATCTTAACTCTCTGCATCCTTCATGTTGTTTTTGTTGCTTGTAATAGTGTGACTCAAAAGGCCAGAGAAAATTTAAAGTTTGTTCTTACTTATGTGGCCAATAGGATTCTGATTCTGAAATAAAATGTGTATTATTAGTGAGCAGACCAAAACAGTTCCAAAGACAATCTTGACTGAACTGGGCTACTGCTATCGGCAAAGCCTATGTTTGCTGGCAATAACAGCCATCAGTTCTCCTCTTGTCTGCAAATGAGCTCCAGGCAGCAACCCTGACAGCTCAGAGTCCAGGGAGATGCTGCCCACTACAAGCGCTGACATCATAAGTCAATGGCTGGCCATTTAGATGTTGACGGTGTTTGGAGACTATTGCTAACAAGCACAAAAGGGCCACTGAGTGGACCGGCGAAGGTGTCAACTGGGATTATACAGCAGAAAGCGCTCATTTGTTTTATTCACCCACCTCCCAAGACCATTCGATCCTTGTTTCCACTGTGATTACAATGTGCTGCCAAGCATTGCTTGAGGCGTGGCGGGGCAAAAATCTCATGGATGTGTGTGTGGAGGACTCCTGGCTGTTGGTCTCTGTGGAAACATTGTAATCACCTGTACGTTCTGTATGTACCCTCTGGGACACAGTGCTAGGGAGGCCTCACTTTGGGGAATTGACTACGACGGGAGGCCATCCATTTTCACAATGTACCAGCAGAGATTGTGAGACTGCGAAAACAAGTGCTCATGAATAACAATCTTTAACTTTGGGATGGATGAAATGAACCTTTCAAGTCATAGCCGTTCAAGCAGAGTGCCAGAGACAAATGAGGAACGCACTTTCATGCCGGTGCAAATCCTTTCAAAAATGATTTTCCTTTGCTGTTTTTGTACAAATGCCACCCAGGAATTTTACAAGATTGAAGTGTTAAACTTAAAGTGCAATAACAAAGTTACAATGTACAGAGCTGGTAGGCTGCAGGGGTGATATATGACAGACAGAAAAAGTGTGAGGGGGAATCTTTGCCTGAGCCATGCGGTTGCATATTTTTTACATGCACACAAAACAAGTTGCTAGATGAACGAAATATCTGTGGGTAGTCCTTAACAAGCCTAGACTAGTTCTTTTTTCAGTATAACTGCTATGAGAACAAGGAGTATCTCAGTAGAATTCTCAATTCAAATCAAACCTGGCAGTAGTAGTAAAAATATGAAGTGATGGATAACACATTCAGTTAGTGTTGGTTTCCTTAAGGCATAATGCTGCTTGAGCTCATTTCCATAATACCTCTCTGCACCCCATTACAATTTTGGGAGCCGTTTGCCTTCATTTGCATGTGCCATGAAATGGTTCAGATCTTTTCTGGTATTTGCGACCACTGGAGTATAATGAAATTCATACAAGTGAATATGAGACTTTGTTGGTAAGAGCTTCTGTTTGAAACCTATCCACTGGCTGCAGCTCAAATAATTTTGAGGAGGGGATGGGAGGGGTACAGTGAAGTCTTGGATTTTTATCAGATTCACAGCAGGGAGCAAATTGGACAGGAGATAACAGTCAGCCACACTTCTCTTTTGTAGACCCACAAATAGATAATTTTTGCCGCAGTCCTCAAGCTACTTTTTTCACCTTTTATTCTGTCCTTCCTGCAGATACAGTATGTGAACTAATTGCCGAATTCACTTTATCTCAAACTCATTTAATTTAACAATTGACAGCTGAAATCTGGCAGGTGTGGAACCTTTTTGCACAACTAGCGATCTTAAATAAAACTTCCGGCATATTTAACCATCATCCGATCAACCTGATGCATTACGGGATCTGTAATATAAAAAATATAATTCTGAAGTTTTATCAATCTTCATGATAATGCACTCGTTTCAGTCTCAATCATTTAATTAATGAAATTTGAGTCAAACACCCACCACAGTCAACATTACGCATATTTTATTTACTGCAGGCTCTGCTGACCTTGTGATACAGCAGAAATACAAATCCCAACTCTTAAGACTTTGACATTGACTTAATCAATTTGGAGCTTATAAAATTCTCTTGATTGTTAAAGGCTACCTTATCAATCGAGGCAAATACTGAGAGGGAAAATATTTTGCAGGACTAAGTCCATGAGAGCACAACAAAGATAAGGAGTAAAGTATGTTTTGAATTTTAATGCTGGATCACATACTTGTATCATGATAGAAAGTATGATTCAGTAGTTCAGATGAAAGATGCTTTTGGCAGAGGAGCAGTTATCATGCATGCTGTATATGATACATGACTAGGTCAAATCAATATCAAAATAAAAAGAGAAATAGCACACTGCGTTAGAAATACTGCTATTATGAGTGGTATTTTTAGTCAAGTAAGATGGAATTTATGGGTGCTTGATGTGCAGCTGGCACACGAGCAAATAACTACAAACTCCTCTGTCTGCCAATTTCTGCTCCTATGATTAAAAGGCCCTCAGTCAATATGGATACAAGCAATTCAGAGGCATTTTATTTAACTGGACATCTTTACAAGGAAAAATGAGACTACTCCATCTAATAAATAAAAAAAATGCATTGTGCACTATAATCATACAAATAAGTCCAACATTCATCACAAGTTAACATATTAAACAGAGGGGAAAAAAACACAGACAAGCTTTATATAATTTCTTTTCCACAGACATCGGAGAAGGATGTGACAATCAATAGAGATTGGATTATTCCATCATTTTGTTCATAAAAGTCAGTGCATTTGTTTGTCCTTCAGGTCGAGTAAACATGAGCATTTCAGTCTTTTCAGCCCATCATTAGAATTAATGCATGCAAGGATCACATACGTGAGGAAAATGAACATAAGTCTATATCAGAGCAGAGCTGCAAAGTACCGAACATGCAGCAGTAGTTGAACAAATGAGGTGGTAAAAGGGTTTGTTGGGAGCCACAAAAGAGGGGGCGGGAAGACTCATGCAACTTGAACGGTAGTCATATTTAATATGTCCCGGACAACAGCTCACTCTTTCGCTTACACATCTGAATTGATGCTCAGATTGGCCAAACGTGGGTCCGAGTTGATTTCATACCTGTAATGATATCCCTCCATGTGGTCCCTACAAGCATCCCGGATGTTGTACATCCAGCGCTTGATGCCTCTGCGGTTCAGATAGAGCACCAACAGAAATATGACGCCAATCAGTGCCAGCACCAAACCAAGAAAAACATACGAAGTCTCGAGCACACCTTCCATGTTGCCCGAACACTTCAGCTGGGTCTGCTCCACCTGTAATAGTGGCCGGCGCCTCAGACCCTCAGGCTCTGCACAGGTCAGGTCCTTCATGTCTGTGACCTGAGTGGAGTTCTTCAGCCACACCAACAAATCCTCAATAGAACAGTCACAACGCCAGGGATTCCCATCCAGGCGAATATTAAGGTCTGGCTTCAGGTTGAACTCCATCAGGGTGGTGTAAGGAATATTCCTGAGACTGTTGTGGCTCAGGTCAAGGTCTTGCAGTCGTGGCACCTTTAGTATCCCCTTAGGGACGGAGATGATGGAGGTGTTCTGCAAGCTGAGGTTGACCAGGTTGGATAAACTCGCGAATGAATCATCTGGCAGAAGCACAAGGTCATTGTCGGACAGGTCCAAGACTGTCAGCTGGAGGAGTTTGTCATTCTCTAGGACATTCAGGAGCCCGCTCACAGAGGAATGATTGTAAAAAGACCTGCTGAGGTTCAACACCTGCAATTTGTCGTCATCTGGAAAAGCCTTTTCGCTGAAAGTCTGGATTTTATTGTTGCTCAGGTCTAGACACTCCATGTTTGGCAAGTTATGAAACACCATTTCCTCCACAGCCTCCATCTCATTGTCACTGAGATCAAGATCTGTTAATAAATCTAGGCGGCTGGGAAAAGAGTCATTTTTTATGCTTGAAATGTTGTTTCCCGTGATCACAAGGAACTTGGAATTGGCCGGTATTAAATGTGGAATTGCGTTCAAGTCCTGGTTTTGGCATTTGACTGTTTCCTCGGAACATGCGCATTTTTCCGGACAGCCTTGACAGGAAAGTATGACAGCTAGGAGAAGAAGTAGCTGCATCAAACCGGACGTGAATGCGTTCATTCGGATTCCTTCGCTTTGACACCAGCACGATGTGCTCAACAGGCGCATCTTGTCTTTTACCATCTGTGCGCAATGTCAGTCTGGAACAGTCAGCTCCGAGTGAAGTTTTTCCTCACCTTGATCCGTTCTAATTCAAACTCGAACGCCATTAATCTACCCCCAAACCATCTTCACTGAGGTCTTCATTTCTGGTGGCGATGGAGACAAACTTCTTCGCTGCGTTAATTCTCCAAACCTCAACGTGCAGGCTATAAGTGAAAATACATTGCAAAAAAACGTGTGCTATTCAAAAGTCAAACTCAGTTCAAATAATTTGAATCGTACCGAAAATGATAATGCACCTTGTCTCCGGGAAGTGCTATTTAACAGTTCCGTGCTTTCAGACTGTAAATTGGACTCTGCCGCTCAGTAACCTGCTGGGAAACCAAGGAGAGAGAGTCTAAACACAGCAGCACCACTCCGAGCAGTGACAGGTTGGACCATACCATTATTCGCCTCTGAATGGGGTGGTTGTGTCATGGATTTGTGATATTAATTTGTGGTTGTACATTTAAAAATTTAAATAGTTTTAATTATATTTAAAGTGTCATTTAGTGACTGAATGGTGGCCTATGGTTTTTTGAACTTCAGTTACATCCAATTTAGTGACAATGTCATGATGCATTTAAATATTATAGTGACCTATCTGTGGACATCTTTTGGTTGGGAGCTGCTAATAGGTAGGTAGAAAATGTGCACAATTAGTACATGCTGAGTTTCTCTGAAGTGTTTGTTCATTTTCATTCATATTAGAGTTCAAAATACTTTTGGAAACATATTTTACCATTCCTATTGTTATCATTAGACACATGAGTGCTAAATTGGTCAGGTAAGGGTGCACTCATCAATATGTCATAATTGGGAGTTGCAGTGGATCCCTGTGTAACATTAGCTTCACCCTCCCGTGACCCTCTCGTATTTTGAGCCTGGCTCAATGAGACATTTATCTGAGTATTTCCATGAAGCATGGGTTGGGGCTGAAAGCAATACACTACGACATATGGACCAATTTTAAGATTAAAAAGTGAAAACGACATTAGCAGTATTACAGACACAGATTGTACTTTTGTACTTTGACCATTTGTACTTTTATTTTACCTTGTTTTGCTGTGCTGTCTGCAATCAAGTCGACATTGCAAATAACTGTTCTCAGTTGCCTTAACCGGTTAACTAAAGGTTAAATTGAAGTATTTAGTTACTACTGTTATACTTAATGTTTGATTTTATTTGTATTATTATTATAGTCCATAAAAAAAATAATCAGTAACTGCATTTTCAATTACCCCTCATAGATTGAACAGGGTCTTAAATAACGTCGGTCAGTAGGGATCCTGTGTTCTGACCGACACCCGAAAAGAGCATAACCATCCGAGCCAACCCCCTATACAGTCCTCAGGCTCCCCAACAATAGTGGTAGCAGTTTGCATTATTTTATTGCAATGTTTGTCCTTATTCAGATTTGTTTCAAGACTACAGTTACAGTTAGACTTCACTTTGACGGTTAATGCAGTTATTGCATATTTTGTTGTTTTATCACAGTAGATTGGTTTATTTACATTTCAAAAACCAGAAGCCATTCATTTACGAATGTGATTGCACTTTAGTCTGCATATTTAAATGTTCAGATATTAAGATGTGATAGGCAGTTTTTGCATGATTTGAATGAGGCAAAAAGCATGATTCTTCTCTCGAATATATTGTTATAATCATTTGTTTCATATGTAATCATTTTCTGTATAAAAATAAAATTTGGTGTTCAAAAAGTATTTTTTCAAACTTGAGTCTTGAAAAAGAGGGGGTCGTCTTATAATCAGGGTCCTCTTATATTCGGGCCAATACGGTACATCACGGAGCGCGTCGGGTTCGCCCAAAAAGTCATCCAATCGGAGACTCGAATGCAGAATTATTCACCAATCAAAAGTCTCGTTGTTCATCGAGCGTTGTCTAACCCGGATAGGCAAGGACCCAGATACATTTACGCTACAGCACCGTGAAAGATATTTATAGTTATGGAACAGTGGATATACATGTTTGATATTAACGATTATATCATCTCCTCTTTTTACTTTATCTAGCGGAAGGTAATGAGATTGATTTTCATACAACTTCGTATTACGTATCGGTTATGCTAGTTTGTGATGATGTGTCAGTCAACCTACCTAGCTACTGCTCTGGCTAATATCTTATTGAAATGTAACATGACTTTTAGGTTAGTTTAATCTGGAAAAGTGATTTAGTTTTTACGTCATTAAAAAGAATAACTCCATTATTATTCTTTAGACTTTATAAATTATCAAGTCGTTATCTTGCTTCGTAGCTAAGCCAAGCAGTCACCAAGCTTGCTAATGTTGGTGACCTAAACCGAGGCGTTACTTTTGCTTGGAAGTTGCATTAAATGACGAAATTGACTAATTCCTCTGTTTGACGAAGTCACAATGATGCGGCCTGCACTTGAAACTAACCATCAGGCTGCGCTTGATACATCATAGCCAAGTCATCATTATCAATACGACAAACATGTTACTCATACATTTGGTCATCTTAGATGCAGGTCCATTGCATTCTGCGTTTACAACTATAGGAAGATAAAGCAGCCTAACATTGGTCAACGTTTTCCAGACACAAACCACATTTTAACCAACTTATAAATTGAGCTGTACTTTCATCTAATAAAATAATTTGTACACTTTTTCTTTTACAGGTTTCTCCTTCAATTATGGAGTTTTAAAAAGCACAGCGTGAATTTTGAGGGGAAAGGTTGGCTTTCCCCTCAAGTTGATGGTTGGACTGCAGGGTGTCAACGTTGAAGGAATTCTTGAATGTTTTGCCTTTTGTAAATTATTTAAAGAATATGAGAGAACAAATTATTTTTTTATGATATTGTATGAGTTTGTACAGAAGATAAAACACAGGTTGATGTTGTTTATTTAGTGATCATTATGAGGCAAAAGCCTTGGCTTGTGATCTGTATTTTCTTGAGATGGTAGACTGAGCAAGTCACACAGTCTCTGGGGTTGCTAGGGTGCAGTGGAACCTCAACACAAGCACAATTCTAGCACTCCACAGCACGGCCAGCTCAACCTTTTGTTTTGTGTTAATCTTTTCTCCCTTATTAAGAGAAGCCTTGTTTCATTACAAATTATCACTGCAACGTGCATGAGTATTTGCTCCTGCATGTTGGTTGGTTTTTGTTTCAGTTTGTAATTTAGGGTAGTGTCAAAAGACAGCAAGCCTTGTTTGGAAGATTTTGGATAGCCCAGAATGAATCTGGAATTGTCAGAATGTACTCCAAAATGCCGCTCATTGCAGCATGCAAATGAGGTGATAGCAGCAATAACGAGTGGCTCGGAAGGACAGTTGCGAGCTTTCTTAACATCTCACTGCCACAATGCAGCAACTTTGCGGGATGAATTTGGCCGTACAGCATTGCACCTGGCTGCCTCACTCGGAAAGAAGGCCTTACTGGAGTGGCTGCTGGAAAATAAGAAGGCTGACTTGACAGTGAAGGACAAAGAATCAGGCTGGACTGCTCTGCATCGCAGTGTCTTCTATGGACAGATCCACTGTCTTCTTTCCCTTGTCAAGGTACATGTTTAAGTTGAGATTCACTACATCAAGGTGGTCATCGATCAACAGGCTGCTGTAAAAGCTATTTAATGTGAGCTCTTAAAATTAAGCTCCAGGAAGTTTAATGAGTGTTTTTATGCTTCATATGTCTAGCACGGTGGAGTCCTCTCCACTCAGGATAAGGACGGTCTTTCAACTCTGGACCTGGTGATGAAGGACCGACCACCTCATGTTGTGTTAACAAATGCTGGTAAATTTACTGTTTCACCCTTACCACAGCATGATTTGGTGGTCAAATAAATACTCCACTTTCACATTACTGAAAGCACGGAACCATACTTGAAAATGTACTATGTACTAATTATTGGTTGCTTCTACCTATAACTGTATATATATATACATGTATTTTTTTTTTACGCATTACAGACCCGACAGAAGTTTATACATGGGGAAATAATACTAATTTCAGCCTCGGGCATGGTAATCAAGAGAGTCGACAGCACCCCGAACTTGTGGATGTGTTTCCCAGGACTGGAGTTTATATTAAGCAGGTAGGCTTTGTGTTTTTAGCAACTTGGTTGCTTTTACCAAACAGTCCATATTTTTAGTCCATGTTTTAAAAATGTCTTGCATGAGTCAAAGTGTCCTGCTTCAAATCCAAACTCACTACAGGACAGTTTGTGTTGCATAAAAATATGACATCATCAGTTCGGCCGATGAGGACACCACCTGGGTACCCCAGCAATATAGTCTCCTGAGTTGTATGTTATGCAACTCTGTCTCTGGAGGAGAGAGGAAATGAATGAGCTCATACAAGAATGTCTGTTTCAATGGCGTCACGACCACATAAAACATTATTTCATTTATAAAAGAAGTACATAATGATGGCACAGCCATGTCAGCAGAGGGTATTGTAAATGTTAATTTTAGACCTTGATTTGTCACTTAAGCCTGACTGTGTTTATATAGTTAACTCCCAGGCTGTGCCAACCTGGCTGCAATTTCCTACATAATTTGTCACACGGAGGCTCTTATGTGCAATTGGAGAGAGATGACTTTCTGGCCTACTGTTTGGCACAGGGTGCCTTTGCTTGTGTTGAATATTTTTCCTGAAGTGCTGTCATCACTTGTCATCCTGGGTCTTTTCATGAATCCCATTGCGGTGGATCTAATTTCATGGTCGCGCAATGACTTTGTGGCTCCACAAATTATCCCCCTTGTCTTCTTATTCCAATGCAACAGGTGCCAGAAGTTAAATATTAATTCCACATTGACATGTTTTAATTAAATGAACAACCATGATGTGTGTGAATGTCCACATCAATGTCATACTTGGCAAAACATCCTTGTGCTCTATTGAATGTTTGAGGAGAGCCATGTATTAGTAATGATGTTTGCTTTTCCACTTGTCCGCCAGCCTTTTTATTGGCCAAGTATTTTACTATCACTCCAAGTGGCCTTGGCTGATGAACGTGGAAAGAGATGGCGACGTCTATGATGGGGTCAAATTGGAACAAGTCTTTGTGTAAACAGCAATTTGAGGGATGAGTTGTATTTGTCCCTCCCCTGTAACGCATTTATGAATGTCCTGTCTATGCTGTAAAAGTGACGTTTATTTTATTCATTTTATTTTGAGCCTTCAAACATGGTTAATTCAACTAGTTAATGGTTTTCTTTATCACACTTTTAGGTGGTGCTTTGCAAGTTCCATTCAGTGTTTCTGTCTCAAAAAGGTCAGGTCTTCACTTGTGGACATGGTCAAGGAGGACGGCTTGGACATGGAGATGAACAGACTTACCTGGTGAGACTTATTTCATCAATGCCTATCCTAGCTACGTATAAAATATCCAAGCAGCATTTGCTCTAGTTTGCACACGCTCTGCTTCACCATGTTCTTCAGGTTCCCCGAATGGTGAAGGGCCTGATGTCCCAACACTGTTCTCAGGTGGCAGCAGCTAAAGACCACACAGTGGTGCTGACCGAAGAAGGCAATGTTTACACTTTTGGACTCAACACTTACCACCAGCTCGGCTTGACTCCTCCACCTGCTTCGGCACATGTTCCTAAACAGGTGAATATTACATCTTAGATAGCTGTTTAAATTGTCATCTATTTTATTTTGTAATCATGAACGCCATAAGTCCACAAATGTCTTTGTCTTATTGTGTAATTTTTTGTATTTAGGTGGTTTCCAAGACACTAAAAGGGAAGACTATAATTGGAGTCGCGGCTGGCAGGTTTCACACAGTTCTTTGGACTAGGGAGGCAGTTTATACAATGGGACTCAATGGAGGGCAACTTGGTAAGACCTGAAAAAAAACTGGTGTGGCTAGGTGACACAAATTATAGCGGTTAAATATAATCTATCCGCTTTCTATGTTAAAATGGAAGGTAAAACATTGCAGATTTTTTTCCATTGTGGAGTTTATCATTGTCTGCGGTAAATGTTCTAAACTTATTAGGATTGTGCCTACTGTATATCCTGCAAAGGCCCTTTCTATTTACATTATATTAAAAAAAAAAAAACCAACAACACCAATTTGCTTGGTTTTCAGGTTGCCTGTTGGACCCCAATGGGGAGAAATGTGTAACAGTCCCACGGCAGGTATCTGCTCTCCACCACAAGGATGTCAACATAGCAATGGCTGCCGCATGTAGTGGTGCTACTGTGATAGTGACGGAGAAAGGAGATGTCTACCTGTTGACTGACTACCAGTGCAAAAAAATGGCATCAAGGTCAATAAAACGCCCATCACAGCAAAAGCGAATATTTTACATACATTTTCTTCATTCTTTCATCACTAGTCATTATTTTTGCCTCTGATAGAGCATAATAATTAAAAAAGTACATACGCACTGTGGGAGATTATAAAATCCCCCTTTAAATAAGAAATTAACTATGTTGCACTCACTGATTTGATGGCATACTATTAAAACATCTGCTTATAACAAGGTGATACTCGTTTCTGGTTGCTTTTGAGTAATGATGATTGTCTGGTCTTGCACCCATTCAGGCAGCTCAACATCAAAAAAGTCTTGGTCAGTGGTGGAAATCTTGACCATCGTGTGAACCCCAAGATTCTAAGTGAGTGTGGGGGGGAAAGGTTGTCCATTCTGGCTTTGGATGAAGCTGGTCGGGTAAGTGCAGACAAAAGTAAAACAGGAAATTACTTTTTTTCTTTGAACTAAAATGACCATGACAGCATTCATTTTTATGTATGATTCTCCAAAATCAGATTAGCATTTGATTTTCAGTTTTGTAAGTAAAAACAAAAACAAAAAAAACACATTTGGATGCCTCTTCAATTGACATTGTACAGTGCTACCTAGTAATTGTCTTATGGACTGCAGAATGAAACTGTATACGCTCCTCTTGAGTACTTTTGATATGACGGACATGGTTGGCTATTATTAAGACTAATACTGTTTTGTATTTTACTGTAGGGTTGTTGTTTCTGCTGTTATCTAACTCATCGTATTGGTGCATAGTGGACAGATATACAAACCCAACCGGTCTTGTCTCGATGGAGGCCTATAGATGGAAATGATGACTAAGATTTTTGAGTAACTTCTGTATTTTTCCATCCCTGTCAGGTGTTCTGTTGGCGCTCCTCAGGTAGCTCGATGAGACATTGCCGGTGGGCGTATGGGCGCCAGGTTTTCATGTCCGACATTGCTCTCAGCAAAAATGGCATGATGTTTGTGACTCAGGACGGGGAAGGATTCAGTGGCGTGTGGGCTGGTGAATATAAAAAGTTTGGTGAGAAAAAAGGTAAATTCAGTGAAATAGTAATAATAACTTTGGGTTAAGCACATAAAGTTGTTAAATGTATTATTCTATCAAGAAACCTATTGATTACTTTCTACCCCTTTGACACATTGTGAATTAAAGTATTGTGCTTAAGTATCCTAATAGTTCTTATGTATGTGTATTCTTTTATCAGAGATGAATGTAGAGGTTTGTGGACATTCAAACTTTGGCTCAGTGTTTGAGCGAATTCGTCTGGAAAAGCTTCCCTACGTTCACAGAGCTGTCAGTATCACCATGGACTCTAACGGTCGAAATTTTGGAGTGCTTCAAGTTGACCCCAAAACTAGGTATATAATCATTGTATTGCTTAAAAGGCCAGGGGTCTGCAACCTTTATTAGCATAAGAGCCATTTCGCCCCCTCTTCTACCCAGAAAAATCATCAGCAGCTGCAAAAGATTAGCATATTCATGTGTTTTTTAATATTTTCAGATTTTATATTTTTCCCTTTTTTTGGTCCATCACCATAATTGATTTAAATTGTCTTCTATTTCTGCAGTGCGCAGATTTGGTGAGGGAGCATAATAGGAGAAAAACACTAGACTCAGTTAGGATTTGAAAGACTGTACACAAAGAGCCTTATAATTATTTGCAAAGGCCGCAAATTTGCATCGTGTAGAACCCACTGCTGAGAGAGGGCTTTAAGGTTGCAGATTACTGCGTTCAGTATTGTAATCCTCACTACCACTTTGTGCTCAAAACTACCGAACTGACTAAACCCAAAACAATGCAAAAGGTAAAAGATGGCTCATAAAACTATAATTTAGAAATAAATGTATTTTAAAACTTTTTTCCCCCCCTTTGTTCCAGTTTATATGAAATTCCCAGCATCTCTTCACCCTCCTTTGCCACACACTTCAAGAAACTTCTGGAGGAAGCAGATGAAATGGACAGTATCCATGATGTAACTCTTCAAGCTGGAAATCGCACCTTCCCAGCTCACAAATATATCCTGTCGATGAGGTCTGAGTTCTTCCGTAAACAGTTTATGGCTGAGCGTTGTGGGATTAATGAGGATATTGATAAAGAAGTGAAGAAGAGTGAAGACGCTGTGGGCTGTGACTTGTTAGTTTTGGAGAACATTGCACCGGAAATGCTGGAGTACGCCCTGCACTTCATCTACACAGATAAGTGTGAGCTCTTGGTGCACGGGGCGCAACCTAGACACCATGGATCCCAGATGGAACAAAGCCAGGTATGAAAAATAATTAATATCATTGTTATTTTTGGACTATGTTCCATCAGGTCAGAGTTTCATCTTCTGTTTGTGTCCTGTAAGCGCTCTCATTTTCTCCTGGGTAGGATTCAGAGGAGGAGAGGCTTATCAGCAGCCTGCAGACCTTAGGTCTTAGAGGTCGATCAGCACTCGAAATATACCGCTCCCTTCCCCTTGCAGCCAAAGGTGATTGTAACAAGGCCACAAGCAAAGGCTCCAAACCCAGCAAAAAGGGGAAAGGTAAAAGTGACAAAGGTACCAATGAAAGAGGGGACAACCCAGTAAAAACTTTACAGACGGTAGCAAAGAAGCTTGGCCTGGGCAACCTGTCTGCACGGTGAGATAAATGTTCTGAACACTACCTGCCATCTTATTTATTTCACTCTTATCACAATATCTTATTTTTCCTCAACAGACTGGATGGTGTCAAATATGAGGGCGGAAAGATCCATGTTATAGACAAGAAAACTGGCAACAAATTTAAGTTCAATCAAAATAAATGGTTGGTCTTCTGAAAATGCACTACAATGTTCCTGAACTTTTTACAAGTGATTTGTATAAGTGAAGTGACTCAAAGTAGATGTTGGCTTTTTTATTCTGGGGGGATTTAAACTTACTATATTTACCCATTATACCCCCCCACATACATAGATACACACAGTTCCCACCTGTCTAAACGCTTGTAGGATACAAATGTAGGATAAATAGCAAACTGCTGATTGTAAGTGACAAGCTGTCTAATTTTCATGATCTCAGTTTTTGTAAAACAAATTTCCCCTTGGAGAAAAAATATAGATATATTTTTTTTACTGACTTAGAAGCAAGAAAACGTACCAAAATGCATTAAGTTAGTCCATGAGTGAATGTGCAGAAATTTAACCATTAATAAGAGAACCCTGCATGACGATATCCAGAGTGGTTTTTCCTTGAATTGGTGAGTGTAAAAAAAGTAACATTCTCCTTTCTGCTTGTGGCTTGCAGTACTTACCTATGTGATGTTACGCTGAAATCAGAAGATGGCAAAGAGTTCCCCTGCCATAAAAGTGTCCTCTGTGCGAGACAAGGTATGAAGAAAATTGCACCCCAAAAATGTTTTTGTGTGTTTTGTATAGACTTGATAAGATTCATAGATTAGAATCATAGCATCTACAGTTGGGTTCTGGGTGGTGGTTTTCTCTCATGCTTTTTACCCACTAACCCACACTCTGTTCCACGAGGCCAACCAACATACTTTAACATGGCAGCTGGGGCAGAGCTACGATGTGATTCGATTCATTTCATAAATTTATTGAGCAACCCAATATAACAAACAAAACATCAATATATGAAACCAACAGTGGTTTTTTTTTTGTGTGTGTGTGAGCGTGTGTGTTGTGCTCAAGGGAGTAGGTAGATGTAGCTGCATGCTCCCAAGCAGCCCAGAGTCTGAAGACAAGGAAGGACATTTTCACTCAATATGAGCATCATGCTGCTGATTGGCTATGTGCGAACACTGCAGCTCTGCTTTACATTTTGACTTCGACACAATAGTCTTGAGCTAAGAAACTTTTTATGAGGATGGTGATGATGTAAATTAGAAAATGGCCAACTCAAAGAAGCATTTTTGAAGAATTACTTCTTTAGTTGATATCTCATTTAATGGGTAGCTTTGGCACAAGATACTGCAAGCAATTAGAAAGTCAATTTTCATTTCCCCTATGTCTGTATCAATTTCTGCAGAATACTTCCATAGTATGCTGAGCAGTTCATGGATTGAGGTTTGTTGTGCTTATTTTTGTTTTTGGTAACTATCTTGCTAAACCATTGCTTATATCCTGTCCTGCCATATCGCATTAGTTCAAGGGCTGATGCTTTGTTGCCTCCCTCAGGCTACAGCTTGTACTGCACTTCAGATGCCCACCACCTCAGACGTTCTGCTTGTCATTCTCGAGTATATTTACACAGACGATTGTCCCAACATTAAAGGTAAATGCTCACAATATATGCTTGAAAGACAGATTTGTAATTCTAGATAGTTTTATTTCCCTGGGAAATGAATACATATGAAACTCAAATATGCTTTTCTTCGTCTCACTCCAGAGTCCACAAATGTGGTTTTTGTCTGCAACGTACTTGCTGTAGCAGATCAGCTGCTGATCCCACGATTAAAGGAAATGTGCGAGGTTGTCATCACAGAGAATTGTAAGTCATGTTTGTATTTTTAAAATTTCTCTTGCTAAAGTAAACTTAAACCCAGGTTCTCTGCCGTAACCTTTCTAATGTGCTCTTTCCAGTAACCCTGAAAAATGCATCAGAGCTGCTGGAATTTGCCTCCATGTACAACGCAGAGCAACTTAAACTCTCCTGCTTCCAGTTCATTGTGCTGAACATGGCTGTGCTATTAGAGTCAAAGTGAGAACCGGAATAACTATGCAGTGGCATCAATTGTCTTCCTAAACCGTCAGTTCTTCTGAAGTATTGCAGGCGTCGGGCTGAAACGTCTCAATTTGATAGATTGAACATTTTCTCACAAATCCATACCATTAGTCAGTTTGCACTCCACACGTGTGTGTATGGCTTTTTATATCGAATGTTGAAAATGACTTGGTCTCTTTGATACAATGTTATTCAAGTTAACAATAAGCATACTGTTCTTTTGGTTTTCTGACGTGATGATTATAGAAATATGAAAAGTCTGCCCAATGCCAGTGATACGATATATACTGTTGGTATTGGATAAATAGTGAACTATTTTTATTACTTGTGTCTCTACTCTATATGATATATTATTTTTTGTGATATCTTTAGAGCACTGGATTGTCTTAGTGATGAAGTGCTTCTGGAGCTTTCTACAGCCTACAAGGGGATGGTCAGTCACCTAACATCTGTCCTATAAATTTTGCCACTGCTGCCTCCTGCTGTTTTTATATAGTATAGATAAAGATGTACTGTAAGAAAATGTTATTCTTAGTAACTTAATTTGGAGGTATTTTCTATCAGAGCGTATGTACCAATTTTTATTTATTTATTTTTTAAGTATATTGACTTAATCGCTGCCATTGGTGTTTTGTTGTTTTTTCCATCAACTTCAAGTTCTGACACTCAAGGAGGATGTGTGAATAATGAACAGGGCTAGTAGAGCAACAACATTGGAAAATGGTAAAAAAAAGTGTGTGTTAAAGCAACCTTAGACAACTTTAGCCCTGAAAATGACACCTTCTAAATCATTATTCAAATCATACCTTGAATAGTTTCTCTTACCATGCTGAACAATTATTCACCTTTGAAGGGCATTTCCAATCATTAGTTATAGGTGTCATTTTGTCCTCAGCCACTGTCATGGGTGGGTGGTGTCAGGAAGAGCATCAAGTGTAAAAATGGTGCCAAACTTGTCATCCACTATGGTAACTTTCAATTTATAGGGGCTAAGCCAAACAACATCAGGAGTCATTTGTAATTTCAGGGAATTAGTTTTTTTTGGGAGGGGGGGCTGACAGTACATTATATGCAATATGAATTGTAATTTTTTACATTTTACTTCAGATCCCAGCAATGCGTAGGAGAATCGTCACTCCATATCCTGATGCCCCAGATCTGAGGACATACGAAGATGAGGATTTTGACTTTGCCTTCAGCTCCAAATTAGAATCTGAACTGGACCAATCCAGCAGGTACACAGGGCTAAAGGGCCCCTGTAATAGCCTCAATAGTTAAACTCCTTTTGCCTTAGCCTTCCCAACCATTGACTGCAATCACGATATACTATCATAAAATAACTAAATCAACTCATGTAACTAAGAACATATGGACAATAACAAGCAAGACAGGGTTTTTCTCATTTTCATGCCTTCATTATAGTATCATTTTGGTATCAGTATTGAGATACTATATGCATTTATCTCAGTAGCATGACAACATTGCAAACAATACTTAAAAACATGTATTCCTCTTCAGAAAAAATGTAAATGTTTGCTTTTGAATAATTAAAAACCCTTCATCCACAGGGAAGTACTATTGAAGAAAGCCAAGATGAAGGCCAAAAAGAAACCAAGGCGACGCTCTGACAGCTCAGGAGGTTACACGCTGTCTGATATTATTCAAAGCCCCCCTGCTACAGGTGTGGTTGCATAGACACTCACACGCAAGCGTGAAATGTAAACGTTTAGTGACATGCACTTATTGCTCTCATCAGTTTCCCCATGCCTGGTGAAGGCACGAAAAGGCACCTCCACAGAGTCACTGCAGGAGCTTCTCACGTCAGACTCGGAGGGGAGCTGCATGGGCCTGGGTAGCCCCAGAGATGTGCAGTCACCAGTATTTCATGACAAAGCTGTGGTTAGTGTTGGATTGCTATTAGTGTAATGGGTAAACGTTATTAAAAACAAAAAAAACTGGAAAATAATTTGTTTTTTTTCCACAGGAAGAGAGTGTCTTGTGTCTGAAGATGAAGACTCCACCCGGTACATTAACAAGGGATGGCCACCCACCTCCCCCTAGCTCTGGTCCAAAAGATATTCCAAAGACCCTTTATGGGTAAGATAGACACTACAGAATGTTGTTATTCATCCCATTAAGCAGACTTTGCCAAACCTTTTAAGCCACACACCCTGTTTAACATCTCTGCAGTTGTACCCGCCTCGCGCACACAGATTTGGGCTTGTAGATGGTGGGATCAACATGCGGGTTGCCAAGTTCTGTGACTTAAGGAAAAATGTCTTGCAGTTGTATGTGTCTGCACAGTTTAATAGATATTTTGTTCAGCCTTTGTGCGTACATAGTTTTCTAGTTAGAATCTTATGCACTCTTTGATAAGTGAGACCCCAGCTATTTTTCTCCTGCTTTATTTTTAAGGGGTGGTTAGGACAACGTTTCCTGCCATAGTTAACAAATTTAATTCTACTGTAGTCCTGTGGTCTGACTGTGTTACTTGAATTTGTAGACCTTCCCATCCACCTCCAGTCTTAGATCTTAGAACCATCATGGACATGGAAGCTAACTCTGTGAAGACCCTTAAAGCAGCTCCTAAAAGCCCCGCAAGGTAAAATATCATAAGATGTATTTACACAGCTGCTGTTTACAGTTTATTTACAGTGCACATAACATTTTTGGTATGCCCACCCACTGCTTGCCTTTAGTGTCACTACCCTCTGCAAATATTCTCCTGGTTCCACAAAATTGTCCCAAAAGCAAAGGAAGATGTTGTCCTTGGCCAATAAAGAGACCACTGTGGAGTTCACGGCATCTAAACCAACCATCACGCCTTGCAAGAACAGTAGTGGGAAGACCTGGTGAGCGTTCTCTGGGATTCATCCATCCATTTTCAATATAGCTTGTCCTGTTGAGTTTTTGTGCTCGTAAAACTTTGCCACCCTCTTGACATTTTGATCTCAAGGAACTACTTAAAGTGCATTGAGGAGTTTCACTTAAACAACAATTGTGCTTTGCCACCATATTGTGACATAGTATATGAAATTAACAACTTTTTAGGCTTGGTGTCATTACTTGTCATCAGAGCTTGGTCCTGAGCTTCTAGGAAGAGAGGTGGTTCATTTCATTATCGCCATACAGGGTTTATGTTGTGCCTCATTCATGTGTGTTATGTCTTATCATTCAACCTCAGCAAAGATCCACCATTTCAGTGTGTTTTATTTTTCTCCTCCATCCTTTTCCATAATCAGGGCAACATCCCTCCAATCCCAACCCTCACCTTGCTCATTTCGGGCACTGCTCGAGGAGGAGGAGAACATACTCATCAGAGCGGGGCAGCCTGGAACTCACAGGGGTCAAAGTACTCAAGCGTTCCCTGTCAGTGTCGCACCTGTTAGTAGGAGAGTGGCGTTCAAATCCACTGACAGCAGTGAGGTGGAGAAACCTGGGTAAGTTAACTACTTGTAGTGTGTTCTGCTATCACTGGGTGGCACTGTTGTCACAAAACAGTACTTTACTCAATACTGTGCAGAAACCAGTGATTCCCAACTACTGGGCCAAACACAAGGGGTCATTTGGTGTACCATAGGAAATGATCCAATTTCACTTAATTGGTACCGCCCTATGCGTCTTCCTACAATACCTCTGAATTCAATTTGTTAAATTGTTACGAAAGTGACAGATCAACATTGAAAAGTCAACATTATTGGAGCAAAAATATGTGGCACTTTAGGGGGCAAGTCTTTTTTTCATTTTGAAAAATGCGTGCTTTGGTTCAATGAAAGTTCGGAAACACTGGTCTAAATCACAGGTTCCCCAATAAAATTACATGCAAAAATAAATATTGAAAATATTCAACTCACTACTTGTGTGGATCAAATGATCAATGTAAATCAAATTTACTAACATGACTGAAATATGTTAGCCCTTAACTATAAAAAAAAAAAAACATTTAACATTTGTATGTCAAAATACTGCTTCGGTATTCTGTCTATTTTGCTGAGTAGGGGAGTATAAGTCTGAAGAAAATGAAACTCCAGTGGAAGTAGGTTGACCCAACTCAGTGATGGTCAGCATGGTTGACCTGACCTTAGACAAAGAGTCAACCTGACTTAAAAACAAACAAACAAAAACCACTTGTGTAGAAAAATGCCTCCCCTATGTACCTGCACACAACTATTCAGATGGGTTTCATATTTAATATTTTCAAAAGCCTGTGACCCTTTGAGGCGGAAATCTTATCATTTTTTCCTTAGTTCCTGCTCGTCCGGAAAGTTGCATCTCTGCTATCATACTTGTGCTGTATGTTTACCCTGCAGCAGATTTTCAAGGAGTACTCCAGATGTTAAACAGCTGTGCGAGTCTCGAGTGAAGCTCGTGATTGTAATAAGAATTGATAAGGGCACCCTTCATGTCACGTTATATCATACAGAAGAGGGAGCAGGTATCTGGTTTCTTTTCCTTGAAGACTCAAGAAACAGCAGCACCAATCACACCAGCCCCGTCTTGTGGAACACTCATTTGTTGAGATGCATTTCTGGTCTCAGGATCTTAACCCCCCTCTCGTCTGTTTTTCGAATTACTTTCTGCGCTCACTACATAGATTTTACGTATGAAACTATAGCAAGAATAAAAAAAATAGCAAAATGTAGTTCAGTTCAGGTCAACTTCAGTACATTGCATCATATGTGTTTTGGTTTATTTGTGTTTCTTTAACTGATCCATTGTTATTCACAGAAAAATGTGCTTAGTTTCTGTTTTGGTGTTTAGGCCAAAGCAATAACAGCATTCCTTTGACGCTATCATGTGACATACTGGTGTAAAGAAAGTGTGTTGAAGGGAGTAGATTTTTTTTTTTTTTTTTTTTTTTGCTGCCATCTTTTGGCAATTAAAGTTTTCAGGGGTTCGATGTCAATTACTTGCAGATTTTTGGTCTTTGCAGCAGGACTCAGTCCCTTCTCCCTGTGCATAGGAGTTGCTGTATTTTCTCATGTCAGAATTTTTATTAGACTTGAAAAGCCAAACAAATGCAGACAACTTAACTGTCACCTAAAATAGACATTCTGGTCTATGAAACAGTTTTTGGATGCAGTTTTTCTTCCCTTGTTTAGTGTGGTAAAATGACTGCCGTCTTTTCTTATCCAAGTTTGAGATAATAATTTATACCTCAACAATCTTGTCTTAATAGTGTTGGAAATGAAATACACACCACGCAAATGGAGATCTAGGCTGGGTTACACAATGATGCCCTATGAATGGGCAGTTTTTTTCCACACAGAAGCTCATCAGTATATGTTCACATAACCCTTTGTCCTCCCTCTGAGACAGTACAGCACTCCATACACCATCTCTTTCCTCATACCTCACCCGTCTCTCCTTTCAGGCCTTGGGTGAAGGCAGCAGTCGGTAGCCCACCCCTCCCCTCCCTGGTGACCTTTGCCTCCATCGTAGAGGAGGAGCAGCAGCAGGAAGCGGCGCTAATCCGCAGCCGAGAGAAACCGCTGGCACTCATCCAGGTAGCACGGCTTGCCTGCGTGTGGTAGTGCTGTCTTTGAATGACACACACGTACACATGCCATGACACACCACAGCCAATGTCTCCCTTTCCCTTTCTGGAAGACTATGTTCCAAACACGGTTGGAAAAAATCATTCCAGCCAGCCTTCTTTCAGCACCTTCTGAAGCCTTTTTTTCCTCCAATGACTATGGTTCACATCATGCTTTCATCGCCGGGCTTACTTTCCAGGCCCACCTGAGATAGTTGAGAATTTACAATATAGAGACTGTTTTTTTAAGGTAGTTCTACTTCTCCATACTCTTGCTTAAATTAAATCAAAGAAAAGGCAGTATATTTATTAATCCCAGTTGAAGATTACTGTAATACAGACCCAAAACATTAAACAAACAGAAAGAATAATTGTGTAATTTAAAATTTATATTTTAACGCCAAAGTGTTCAACCAAACCATATTTTATCTCATCAAATTCTGCTATCTTAATGCTAATGAACAATATAAAACAACACAGCTAACTGCTTTTAGCATATGTGTTATGATCATTTTAAACCTTCAAACATCTCATTTTAAGCATTGATTGGTGTGTAGGAACAATGAATATTCACAAGGCAGAACATGTTTACTATACGTGAAGGAACGCCCGCTTTTGTTGTTAGTTGTGCCTCATCTCTTGAGTGGACCTCAGTGCTGCCCAGCATTTTCCAGTATGATGTTAATTCAGATCTGCTTGTAGACCAGAGATCACCTATAGTTAGAATTATATTTGTCTGAATTTTCCAGAAGAGTCACCTAGGGGGCTGGACCCTCAAATAAAACTTAAATAAAAATAAAGTTTTAGCACAACAGTATTATTTGATGTTTATTGTTCATATATTTTATTTTTCCATTTCATTAGATAACTGAAAGCATTTTTAGCCTTTATAATCTCAGTTGTTTACCTTTCCAGTTGCTTTAGTGCGGACCATATGATATTTTCTCTTTGATCCTCATAATTAAGGACTCCAGTCGAAGGTTGGGTTAGGTGGTTCGGTGGGCCAGATTTTGCAAGTGGGTCGCTATTTGATGATTCTGCAGTAGACTGTAAAAACTCCAACAGACATTTCGGCAATATCGTGGGAGCGGGAACAATGAGATGTGATGTAATTGCCTCCCTTTCCCTCTATGGCAGACAATTTTCTGACCGCATTTGGTTGGAAAAGAGGTTGGCTAAGTTCTATTATTGCCAGTCTTCTTTCATCACCTTCCTAAGACCCCTATGACTTTCTGTTTGTCATTATCAAAAACATGAATTCTCATCCATCTTTTAGTGTCAGCACTTTTTCTTTTCACCCTCAGAGGGAGTGTGGTTCTCCTACCCACAATTTTCTCAAATACGTCTCCTTGCCCTGACTATCTGTTCTTCTCTCCATGTAGATTGAAGAGCGGGCTATTCAAGACCTTCTGTTCCATTACAAGGCTTATGACAACCCTGATGAGCTGATCTTGGTGGAGAGGGCCTCCCCGTGCCCCATGGCAGCACCAATATGGAACAAACACTGATTACATGCCACAAGAAGGCAGTAAAATGAGAGGATTGTTGGCAGTGTGCTAATGTCATGCGCTCATAGATTAGAAATCAATTCTGCTTTCTGCATCGTTACATCAAGTTGTCATCATTCACTGCATTGTGCTGTTAATGCGTGTCACAGGGTGAATGTTGTCAAAAATATGAAAATGTAATCCCTCTGAGACGTTGGAGGATGGACCGTTTTTAGGAATTGCTCACATGGCTTAAGTTAACGTTTCCCAAATTGTTTTTGTGATGTGATGTTGCCAAAGAAACCAAATTGAGATGGAGTCGCACACACGGGGTGCACAGTACAGAAAGCTTTTGATTTGTTGGAAGCTCTCCGTAATCCAGAGGAAGTTTGGAGTGCCAACTAGAACTAGAAAATGACAACATTGACTGCTTTTTTTTTATCTGATTGATTTGCAGAGATGTTATGATGTCATTAGCATCAGTTGATACAAAAGTGGAGTGAATCAAAACTCGGCCACTCTTCCAAACCATGGTTTGGTGTGTTCAAGTGACATAATACATATTTTGCAGGGTGGATTTTGTGGAGATGCCTTTGACACCCCCCATGGTTGCTAGAAGGTGCTGTGATGTTAACCTAAATAAGACATAACAGAGAATCACGTTACATTTATCCTTATGTTACATATTTTACTTTTTGCTTCAACCAGTATAGGCAATGTAGGTACCTCAGCTAGACCATGTGATATATTTGTGTGATTGGATTGTGTTTGTATTAAAGAGCCTGAAAGATGAGAAATGGCATGCAATAAAGTATCTCACCTGTGCAATGACCCAGTGGAAACGTGAGTGTAATGATATAACAGCAGGCTGAGGGGAAACTGTGATGTCTTTAATATCCTTAATTATTTCCCAGCCTTTTTCCTTTTGAGGTGCAGAATATCTATATCTTTCTACAAAAAAACGTAGCCTCCTGACACATCGGCTGCCCTGCATGCGCCACTAACAATTTGCACATCTCAGCCTCTAATTGACTGTGATGACCCTGATCTGAACACAGCTTGCGGTAATTTACCGCTGATATTAGGTGTAATTACAAGTAAAACATCACATCAGAAGTCAGGGAGAGAGTGCTTGTGAGGGAAATATTAATTCCTCATTAGTGTATTTAGCTGGAGTAGTTTTTCATCACAAGACTATAGCAGATTATGTAGAATCAAAGTAGTAGTACACAGTGGGATGATATCGATCTAATTTGGAAGAAATAGGTTTGAAAAATAATAAACTACCCAGTCTCTGTTATTTATTGCATATCCTTATTTTATTCCAAAAAAGGTAAATGATGATAAATAGGTATTTCAGCTGTTAGTTCCAGTAAGAAATCCCATCGCACTCCACCCTGGAAATTCTTATTTCTAGACTGGAATAGAGAAGGTGTCCTGCCATCAAAGGTAACTAGCCTTTTATTGTTTCAGGGTGTGCCGATCTATTTAAGATGGTTGATTTGAGGACAGTGCATGCAATCTGTCACTTGGGAGTTGGGGGAGGACAAACCGACCATCTTTCCAGTCAGCCAGATGGAAAAGTTGTGAGGACGTCCTCCAAACTGTTAGAATAACTTCTCCCTTATTTATGGACAGAGGAGGATGTTCAAGATATTCAATGCAATAACTTCCTACCTTCTATATAGTGCCAAGTGCATGCCCTAATGAGTGAACTCAGAATTCACATCCATCCTGTTCGACTCTGGATTTATCAAAGTTAAATCATATTTACGCAGATGTGACACAATCTAGGATGCGGTCGAAATGAGTAAATGGAAATTTCTGTTCAACTCAATAAAAGCATGCATCTTGCTGCCAGGATTTTACAGAAGCAACAGGGCTGAATTTGGCCCACTTCCCTATGCCTGGGCCAAAAAAGGAAGCCATTACATCTAGGGAAATAAAAGAAATGTGTATGAGAAGACAATTGAAAATGAATCACTTATTTTGGATTTTGCACATCATTTATGATGCAAATGTCTGTCTACAGGTCCAAGTTACAAGTTCATTTCAAATGTGTATGAGAAGACAATTGAAAATTACTCATCAATCACTCATCTGGTTCTTATTCTGTATCTTGCACATCATTTATGATGCAAATGTCTGTCTGCAGGTCCAAGTTACATATTCATTTTAAATGACTCATCCAGTGTGGCTGTGTTTACATTCACCTATAACATGAAACAACCGTCACACACTTGCATGTTAATAACTCCCCATACATCAACACGAAAACATGGATGCAAACAACAATAATATACAGACATCCCGTTTTGTGGCCTGGGCATCCTCCATGCCCCCCACTCCTTCTGATTTAAGGTGATTTGGGGAAATTGCAGTACATGTATACTAATATATTGGTCAAAGGAGGGCCTGCTGAGCCTTCAGGTGTAAATACAAACACCCAAACACAAACAGAAAAAAAACAAAAATCCTGCCGATTTCTGATTAAATAAATTAGCCCTTTTGCCATCGCACTGTTGGTCTACTTTACAGCATAAGCACTTTGTCCGTCCATGACATAATCAACTCATCTGGGCAACATCCACCTTTACAAGCCAAGGAATGGCTACAGTATCCGAAACAAACAAAAATAGGGTAAGCAGAACTGCATTGCTTTTATTTTGAGGCATTCAAGTACAGTGTTAGTATCAGTTAACAATGTCAATATGAAATAATAAGTTATACTGTAGCTTGTTGATGAATAGTTATTTACTCTCAATTTAAATGCTGACTTGCACCTCAAAAGGCTTTCAGCAACTGACTTCCTTTTCCTCATCTCAGTCAAGAGGTTACGAATCAGCCAGGCTTTTAATTGTATTTAGTGAGCACTGAGCTGGTTAGTTTTGGATTACCTGACCCCTCCATGGCCATCATTCTATTGGCAACAAGTCAGACATAATTAAGGGTTTAGGAAACCATTTACTCCAGGCTTGGCAGAACATGAATGCTGCAGGTTGGTGACGTATCTTCTTAGAAACACGTGCCAGTGAACAGCTGTGACGTCTCCATGTCTGGTGACGCATGCATACAGACACACACGCACACACACACAAACACGTGTGTGTATCTATCTATCTATCTATCTATCTATCTATCTATCTATCTATCTATCTATCTATCTATCTATCTATCTATCTATCTATCTATCTATCTATCTATCTATCTATCTATCTATCTATCTATCTATCTATCTATCTATCTATCTATCTATCTATCTATCTATCTATCTATCTATCTATCTATCTATCTATCTATCTATCTATCTATCTATCTATCTATCTATCTATCTATCTTTTCACAATCGTTCCCATCTGGTACGCCATGATGGCCCTATCATCTGAGAACTTCTGCAGGTAACAGTGGTCTGAGTTGTACCTGAAGTGTGATGTATCGAGACTAAACAGGAAAGGTGAAAGAACAGTGCCCAGAGGCACCCCTGTACTGCAGACTACCACATCAGACACACAATAATGAGACTTTACATGCTGTTTATGAGGTAGTTGATGGTCCATGCAGTAAGCTGCTTGTCCACTCCAACTCCCCTCCAGTTTCCCACTCAGCAGTGCAGGCTGGATGGTATTGAACGCACTGGAGAAATTAAAGAACCCTCACAGTGTTCCCCGTCTTCTCCAGATAAGAAAGGGATCTGTATAGCAAGTGACTGACAGCGTCTTCCACCCCGATGCCGGGCGAACTGCAGGAGGTCCAGCGCTGAGCTCACCAGTGAGCGGAGGTGTAGCAGGATGAGCCTCTCCATGGTCTTCATCAGATGATTGGTCAGGGTCACAGGTCTGGAGTGATTGAGCTCCCTGTGATCTTTGGCACTGGAACCACACAGGAAATCTTCCACAATTCAAGTAACCTCTCCAGATTAAGGCTCAGGTTGAAGATATGTAGAACAACATGACAGAGCTGGTCTGCACAGTCCCTGAGCAGTTTGGCACTGATCTTGCAGATTATTTTAAATCTTTGTTAAGTGTACACTGAGAGGATAGCCATCTAAAGACTATGAATTCAAGGTGTGACTTAAATATAAATATCTGCTTCAAGCACAGTTACTTCCAGGTATCTGAATTCAGTGTGTTCAGACAGATGATTCCAAACTGAAGTACCGAATTTACAGCATGTCTGTAAAATTTAGTGGTCCCTAAAGGGCTTCAGCAGAATGTGACTTCTTTGCTGCCAACAGACTTGCAGGTTAGGACAGGGGCCTTACAAAGACCCTGTAATAAGTCAGATTAAGTGAGATGGTTCTCCCTTTCTCACTTGTGAAACATGATCCACTTTGTAACCTTTAGCTTTAATCTACAAGATGAACATGAAACCAAACACACCACATGCTTGCTGTCCGTCTGGGTTCAAACACAACTGAAGTAAGGAATCCTCTTTGTTGAACTGATTACTGCTGCTTCTTCCCTCCAGAGACGCTCAACAACAAGAACGATTCTGCAGATTTTTTTAACGACTATGTCTGAAGCATTTTGATTGAAAAGTAGGAAGGAAATGACATTATTGTCATTCATGCGTCTGGTACACAATGTCAACTAAATCAGAAGCACATGGAAAGCTAAGGCAAAACTATCTCCTGGAATCCCAGTTATCTCTGTGAAGGGAGATTGAAGAGGCACAGAAGGCGACATAAATGAGTGGATCTTTGTTTTCTAGTCATGCAGTCAATCATATTTTATCATGAAGTTGTCACCTTTAGTGGGGCCCTGGTCCATTTCTGTATGTTTTTGATCAAATACGACATGCAGTTAGTTCGTAGATAGTGTTCACGAATCACCACTAAGAAATCTGAGTAAAATTATGATTTTGCTCACTCATTAACAAATATTCACACAGCAGAGCAAGGAGGTACTCCATCATAAATAGCGTCATAAACAAGAGGCTTTTGTTGAGGTCAGATGATTATGTACAAGGACACTGGAAGACTTTTAAAGGGTAGTTGTAGAACAATTGTGTAAATCAACATAACACCATCTTGAATGTTTTGTTAGATTTCTCAATACAAAAAAAATGCTTTTGCTTAACTTTTTTTTAAACAGTTTAAAAACAGTGCTGTTTTATTTCACAATGGCATGGAACTTCATTACACCATACTGACAATTGTTTGTAAATTTGATCATCTGAATCCATTCATTTATTCTCTGTACTGCTTGTCCTATTTGGTGTTGGAGGTGAGCACATCGGACTAAATTCTCCAATTCACTCGTGAGTCCTTTTTACATGCATGTGCTTGCCCACTTTTTATCTATTCTATCCAGAGTTCTATCACACCCACTGTATTGCAAATAATGTATGAGTAATCATTATGAATGGTGTTAAAAACAGAATGTCCCTGTTGCATCAACGCCACAAATAGCCCATGCAGTCTAGGACACTGATATGTTAAAATTGGGTGTCATCTGGATTAGACCCTGAATTTGAAAAGACGCTCTTAAGTAATGATTGAAGTTCACTGGTTAGAGTCGAGACAATTTTCTGCAGCATCATTTTGTTCCTCGTAAAACAGAATTGCTCACATGATGGTATTTGATGAAAATCATTTGGCCATATGTATATTCTTACAGTTATTTTATTAAATCCTGTGCATGTGTGATTTTGTCTGAGCCTACCATGCCCACCATGGAGACGTGGCCTGTTGAGTCGCCCAGCTGACTCCAGTCTAATGAATGTCATATTGACAAATTCACACCGTATCCTGGGTCGCTCCATTTTTTACCCTAATTGGGTCATTTTTAACCCAGCATTTTTTAGGTTGTTGGCGACAGCATGCTTTTGCATGGCAGAAAAATGAGTAACAACTGCTGACCTGAATTTGTCGCTGTTTATTTGTTGAACTACAACACATCACCTCATAGAGTTATTTGTTTAAATTCCTGCAAAATAAATAAATAAAATAATCAGCATACTTGTAGGTGAATAGAATAAACCAAATGAATGCCTTAAATAGTTGTACAGAAACGATAACGACTGGACATAGCCATTTCTATCAATCTGTAGTAATGTAGATTTTGAATCGAATTGCTGTGTCATGTGTTTTCCAAGCCATTTCCCTTCTTTGCTCAATCACTCTGCCTAGTTCAAAATGACATGTAACAGTTGATTAATGGTGCCATCGATGAAAACATTAACTTTTGCCCCCTGGAAGAACATGTGACATCATGGTTAAATGTACTATAAAGTGTAGTAGGTAGTGGGCCTGCTAAGGGCGAATCCTACAAAGTTCAGACCTAAAATTGAACCACATACCTTATTTCAGCATTAACAAAGACCTTAACAGGATGATGTGAGTGTTCTCCTAGTGAGGGGTAACACGGTAGCTTCTGTATGGGACCAAAGTTAAGTAAATGGGATAATCAGGCTTTAGAGATCTCAGTGGCTGTCAGTGACGCAGAGCTTTATGCTGCCAAATCGAGCTGCCCAGCCCTGACAGAGCTGGTTCACGACCCTTTATATCAACACTCTATATCACAGGTGTCAAACTCAAGGCCCGGGCGCCAGATACGGCCCGCCACATCATTTTAGGTGGCCCGCGAAGACAAATTGTGCATCAAATTGTGTGTCATCACTAGAATTGCAAATTGTCTTCACTTTTAATATCTTTATAATATCTTTTTTGTAGCTTTTACTGTATATAATATCAGGTGCTTATACATTTATTTGGGTTGACAGTCATAATGGCCCCCCGAAAGAAGCTATGACTACAATGCGGCCCACGAAAAAAATGATTTTGACACCCCTGCTCTATATCAATCCATCCCCCCTTTCTCTTTCGCTATCTATCTATCCATCCATCCCATCCGTCCATCCGGATCATTCAATTGCATCACAGTCCCTTCGACTGCATTCATGTACAGTTCCGTGTTAGGACACAACACAGCCTATAGGAGGCGACATGGCAACATTTGTGGGTTCAGTGTTTCCTTCAACCCCATTGTGATTGATGTACAGCTACTATATATATTTGATGGTATTTTCTTCCCCTCACCCACGTTTGCCCACATTTTGGTTGAAACAAATGTAATGGTGGGAAAGGCTGTAATCTCAGGGGGATGGAGAGATCATTTTGAAAAGAAAGGCATGCATTGTTAGCCCTGAATGATTCTTTATGTGTGTCATTGTTTGTGATGTGCTGCAGACTTACTGTGGGAGGTGGGGCCTCCTGGCTCTCCGTCAGGGAGCCAGGCATATAAAGTGGGCAGGTAACAGTTAACTTCCCCTCCAGCGGACTTTAATATATGGCATTAAATAGACCCGAGGAAAGCAAGTTGGACTTCGTACACGCACGTGGAGCTTTTTCAGAGGAACATTTCTTGGAAATGGGAGAAGAAATTAAAAAGTGTAAAGGCGCCCAAAAGCTTCTTCTTGCGAGAGGTTGATTGTCAGAGGGAGGACTGTGCCAAAGTGTGAATCGAGGATCCGCTTATTCATGCAAATTCATCAAATCATAGGCGTGCCTTTGAGCGATGGAGCCGGAAAAGCAACCACCTCCTGGATCATGCAGCACCTTCAAAGACTGATGTGCACGTCTCGGACGCTTTCACAGCAGTACTGGAGTGAACGTTTGTGAAGCACAAAGTTAGATGCTTCACTTTCCACACGTTTGTCTTCTTGACAAGCTGAGCGCTTTCTCCTCTGAGCAATCAACAAGTCTGCAGCAGTGCCTCTGGGATTTTGAAACCCACTTGTTGCGTAAAGTAGCCATTATCTACCCTTTTTGTTGCCTTTTATTTTTGTCTTTCGCTTCAAATTGAACTTTTTTTTTTTTTTTTGACATGCTGAGATTCGTTTTTCATGACGTTGAAGTTAGTACCCGAAACTAAATCGGTGCGTAATTACACATTTGCTCCAGTTTTGAGACTTGGTTTTAAATCTAATAATTCGATACTTTCCCAGCATCAACATGTCCGAGAGCGATAGTAGCTCTGTCGAAAGCCGTCTTTCTGAAACAGAAAGCGACAGCGTCAGTGTTCTGAGTTGGGAGCAAGTGCAGCGTCTGGACGCGATTCTGACGGAGACCATCCCGATCCACGGACGGGGCAACTTCCCCACGCTGGAGATGCAGCCCCGACAGATTGTCAAAGTGGTGCGCAGCCGGATGGAGGAAAAGCAAATCCACGTCCGGGACGTTAGGTTAAATGGCTCTGCGGCCAGCCACATACTGCACGAAGACAGCGGACTGGGTTTCAAGGACCTCGATCTCATATTTTGCGCAGATATGAAAGGTGAACGGGACTTCCAGATTGTGAAGGACATTGTTCTGGACTGTCTCCTGGACTTTTTACCCGACTGTGTGAATAAAGAGAGGATTACCCCTTTGACGTTAAAGGTAGGCCGACACAAACAATCCATTTGAAATTACTGTACATTTGGTGTGGTGACATTTAATTGCGTTTGTGTCAAATTGGTTTCACGATCATTGTGCTCACACTTAATGTGCAATTGGATTAGTTTGGTGATAGTAAAGGGTGTCTAAGAGGATTATGTTAAACCACTTGGGAAGGTAATTTGAGCTCAGCCTGCAGCTACAGTAGATTTCATATCCAAGCACAATCTTTGTTTGTAATATTCAAGGATCTTGAATGACAACAAACATATTCATGGATAACTGGCTCAATATTTGACAATGGATTCTTCCAGGCTTTGTTTGTTAAAATATCTTTGCTATGTATTATCACTTGTAGGAAGCCTATGTGCAGAAGATGGTGAAGGTGTGTAACGACTCGGACCGCTGGAGCCTCATCTCCCTCTCCAATAATCGGGGCAAGAATGTGGAGCTGAAGTTCGTGGACTCTCTTCGGCGACAGTTTGAGTTCAGTGTGGACTCCTTCCAGATCAAGCTGGACTCACTGCTGCTCTTCTACGAGTGCTCAGAGAACGCTATGACCGCAACCTTCCACCCTACCATTATGGGGGAGAGTGTGTACGGCGACTTTGGCGAGGCCCTGGATCATCTACGTCACAAGGTCATCTGCACCCGGAACCCGGAGGAGATCCGAGGTGGCGGCCTGCTGAAGTACTGTCACCTGCTGGTGAGGGGTTTCCTGGCGGCATCAGAGTCTGAGATGAAGTCCCTACAGCGTTACATGTGCTCTCGCTTCTTCATTGACTTCCCTGACATCGGCGAGCAGCGACGCAAGCTCGAGTCCTACCTTCAAAACCACTTTGTGGGCCTGGAGGACCGCAAGTACGACTACCTGATGACGCTCCACGGGGTGGTGAATGAGAGCACGGTGTGCCTCATGGGACACGAGAGGAGACAGACCTTAGGGCTCATAGCCATGCTGGCAGTGCGTGTTCTGGCTGAGCAGAATGTCATTCCCAATGTGGCCAACGTCACCTGTTACTACCAACCTGCTCCTTATGTGGCAGACGGTAACTTCAGTAACTACTACATAGCACAGGTACAGCCCGTGTTTGCCTGCCAGCAGCCTGCCTACTCCACCTGGCTGCCCTGTAACTGAGCCCGTCCAGAGTGTAGAAGAAGAAGGAGGAGGAGGTAGCTTTGTTTGAACAGGAGCACAGTTTCTACCACAAACTTAACCCGATGTTTGATGGCTGTCAGCAAAGGGAGTCTTTTTTTTTTTAATGTTTTGCATCAAAGCTCGTTTTTTTTTTGTTCATACATTGAGTATGAATGATAGATAACAAAAGAGTCAATTTTCAGTCAATGTGAATAGCTCACGTTTCTTGAAATACCAAACCCGCCTTTATAATATATTAAAAGTGAGACTTTGGCAAATGCAATTGGCAGATCTGTCAATCAGTCAAGAAGTGAGCAGCAAAATCTGAAAATTTGAGTTGAAAGTAACTGTAGGGGGGAGTACACCTCACCCCACCACCCCTGCTCTCAGTGTGTGTGTGTGTGGGGAGGGGGTGTCAAAAGAATCTCCAGGGCACTCAAATAGAGCACACGATATTCTGCTCTATTCTCAGCTGGAAAGCTGCTATTTGAATTACTTTTATTATTCAACTAGCATCTCTTTTGCATTTGGTATAAATATGGTTGTTGCAGACCAAAGATTTTAGATTGTTTTTGACATCAAAACCCTATTTTTTAAATGGGGAATTAAGTAAAAGATCTGTCTTTTTGTATATGTGAACGTGTTTAAGTGCCTTTCAGTGGGCAGAAAAAAGAAAGAGCAGCCCATTTATTGTTTGAATTTGCTTTTTTTAGTGCAGCAAATGAGACAACGGTACTAGGAAGGATTGAGAATGTGAGACAATGTGCGAGTATATTCTTAAACCGCGTCATCATTTTTCACACATCACACTTGAATGCTGTTATTGTTGTCAATGAGAGCACTTGCAAGAGTAGCAGGAATATCATCGGAAAACCTCAACTGAAGGTTATCTGTGTGTTTTGGAAGTAAAGGGCTGATCTTTGCTCACCTGGGGAAAAACTACACGTGCAGAGTTCACACAGGTCAGAGGTCAATAGCCACTTTAAAAGCATATACTGCCATCTGCCATCCTACTCCATCAGGGAGTGCAGTAATTCTGTTAGTGTTTAACAGTATTTTCCTTGTAATCAATAGAAAGTGGACAATCATTGCTCATCTGTATATATTATGGAAAACATTGTGTCATGGCTCCAGGTTCCATATGACCAATGAAATAGCGTTTTGTGTAGTTCTCAACCTAAAACAGCAATGACAACAGACTCCTTGGCGGTGCTACGTCGGAAAGAGAGCAAAGGCTGCGTTCCGAGAGTCAGACAGAGCTACTGCTTGAAGAATATTTACCGTGACACCTCAGATGATGAGACACTATTTGCTGTAGCACCCTGACAGGGAATTCCTCAGCTGCTGCTCAAGCACTCCAGCTCAGTCTGCTGCTGCAGACACGCTTTTGAAGGCTCCAAAAAAAAAAAAAAAAGGGCTGCCCAATACTTTGCTGATCAACTGTGGTAACATGTACATTGATTAAAGGCATTGGTTTGGGTAGAAAAAATGTGTAGCTACAGATAATGTGTGGTTTCAGATGGCAGCAAAAAAGGAAGAAACAAAAACTTGAGGGAGAAGGAAATGTAGCAGGAGAGAATCAGTCTGGAGAAATGGGTGCAGCTGGTGATGGGGTTTATCTCTAGGGCTAGCATGCTTCACTGTGCAAACTGAATCACAACTTAATGACAGTGCTGCCCCTCCTTTTTTTTATTCAGGAGACCAAAAGCATTGTGCTATTTTTACCTTCAGATTTTTTTTTTTTGGGTTAAAAAACAGGAAATTACAACAGATGTTTGAGTTGAAAGGTGTTACAAGTGTCTCTGCTTATTCAATGTCGCTAATTCTTCATTCTGCCGCATTATAAAACAACTTTGTACATATATGAATACGTGCTCCAGGGTTGCCAATTCACTCATGCTGCAGCCTTTTTTGGTATGACTAAAAAAGTCAGTTGTGACTTTTGAATTGCAGTCAAGCCATAACTCAAGCGATTCAGTCATCCTGTCATTTTTTTACATTTCTTTCTTGTCAGTGATTGTCTTTAATGATAAATCTTTGGATTGTGCAGGCATTGTATTACCTTTTTTTACTCAGTGATGTGTTGCCAACTGACTAGCTTTCTAGCTCCAGTCTGCCTGTTCAGTAATGAGTGTGCCTATCAGTTAAAGATTGTGGATTACTGCATTGTCCCGTATGCATCGGTTCAAACATGTTCATTATGATGCATTCTTTGACAGAACGAAGATAACCATCCTTGTCTTGTATGTGTATTTTTTTTATGAGTGGTTTTCTGTATATAGAAATGTATCAAAGACTGCGTATGTTTAAATCTGTGATTGGATTTATATGGATATATGTTCTCAATTGCTTTTTGCGATGTTATGTTGTGTGTCCAATGGGTCCAAATTTAACAATGTTTTTATCAATAAAATACTATATGAAAATCAGACCGATGTCTCATGTCCTGACTTTGCCCCTTTCAAGCCATCATTAATTTAATCATGTCATTTTCACTGAACAAAGTCAAACGTATCAGCTTCAATTTCTACAATAACACGAAGACTGCATATATCAATCATATTGTCAAGCAAGAATTTGAAAACTGCAATTGCATTGAGTTGTTGCTGAAAGCGAAGCCTCATTGAGATGATATACTTTTTTTCTGAAGTGCCTCAAAAGGATCCATGTAGCTGCCACTACAATCCATCTTGTGCCACTCACTGGCTGACCCTATTGCATAGATGTGGAATTTCTTTAGGAATTCACCAAACAAATGTATGGGATATTGTACCATCAATCTTAAAGAGCTCGACAGGCCTGAACACTAGAGGCTCTATTCTGGAGCATCTCATAGCGTTCCATGTAATGCAGATGTATTATTTCTGTCGTTTGATAAATCTGTTTATTCCCGTCATGTTGAATACATGTCCACTGTCAGGGTGAGAATTTTTTTTTTTATATTTGAATCAGAATTTCAGACTGAACAAATGGCTTTATTACATTAATAAAAGTTCATATCTGTAGCCGCTTTCACTTAAGCTGTCATGAAATAAAATATTATTGGAACTGATGTTTAAGATATAAAATAGAGTGAAAATAAAACAATAGAAAGCATTCACATTAGCCAATGCCCTAAATTGATAGCGGATTTAGTTTACTAATCTCAAATGTGTCATATCAGGACATTAATGGTTACCACGATTTTTTACACTTATCTTTGAGCACTTTTGAAGAATCTAGGGTACAGTAGGATTGAATTTGTAAAACCTCTTCAAAACAATCCAAGCATCCAATATTCTATCTATTGATTATATGTAATGCCATTATATTAACTACATCAATATTTCATCCTAAATTGGTGGTGTAAGGAAAGGACTGAAGGAAACCACTATCAGATCCTACCCACCAGCCCACGAGCATTTAATCTTCTGTATCTCTGTGCTTGAGGTACACCGGCTTCCTTCAACTGTCTGTTAAACGTGCAATATATTAGGTTGAATGAAGACTCTAAATAGCCTGAGGTGAATGGGCTTGCGAGTAGGTGTCTTTTTTGTCAGTCCCGCAATCGACTGTTGGTGACTCCAGGATTAACTCACCATCTCGCACAAAATCAAGCTTAGGCATATGATAAACAGTTGTTACTCATCTCTTTGTAAAATGGTACTTTATGGAAGCACAAACAAAATATATAATTCAAATGAATTAGAAAGTATGACCCGTATTTCCCCCAAACCTTTAACATGTGCATGAGTTTAAAAAAAAACAACTACGTATGGTTCAAAATGATCCGACTCAGGCTGAAGTCCGAACTGTTTGAGTCAGTGAGCTCAATTCTTTTTCTTATACGGAAAGTTTAGTTAGTTTTGTGAGCCAACATAAAACTATTAAAATTTGTAAGGAGATGTATAAAACACAAAAAGACATTTTAATAAGGTCATAAAGATTTATGTTTTTCTTTCACTGTGATAAAGCTGCACTTGCCTGCATGATCAATCCTTCTACTGACCTTTGAAGAGCTTCTTTTGGTCACATGTGAGGGGAGAGATAGGCCACTTGCCAGTGGAGCCAAAGATATATTTATGTTTTTCTGTGGTTAAAAGATAGCTGCGGAATGGAATTCAGACAGAAACCAACTCGAAATGCATCCAAGCTTTGTTCACCAAAAACAGGGAGTAAGAGTGTCTCTTTTCACTGACTCTGCCATTCAGCAGCTTTTTAGATTGGTTCCCTACTGCGAGTGCCTGTTGGGCCCAGCAGGCCCAAGCAGAAACTCATCCAGAAGTAGCCGCTATTGCCAGACAGTGCTGAAGCTGAAAATGAGGGGATTTGCATTAGTAGAAAAAAGACTTTCATGCTCACAATGATTATCTCTGTGTGCTCATCAGATTCTCTTTTAATAGCAACCCCGTCATGGACCAACAACAGTGCATTAACATTCTGGTCTGAGGCCCATATGGACGAGTCCAACTGCCTTATGGTTGTCAGATCGAAATAAACTCTTTACAATAGAGCTCACAGTTCCACGTCACATGCTAATTTGTGCTAGATGAAGGGGGGTAGAAAAGAATATACAGTAGACATGATCAGATCATTGTCAATGTCACTGAAGCACATTCAAGTTATTTCCTTAAGCCATAACAGTCACAGCAGACAGGCTTAGGTTGATCAGTAATTTTCATACACAAACCAATCATACAAGGCTTTTATATATTGTGAAAGTAGCAATTCAGCAATGTTGACGGTTTATTTATAACGCGTGGCGATGGTGTGTCATCTATAGTGACGAGATGCGATCGAAAAGCCTTGCTTCATTTCCCCTAAATACTGTATTCCCACCACTTCCTGATATACTCCTCTGTGGATATGAGATAATAAAAAGATAAGCCCATGGCACCTGCTAGTTAGCCAACAATTACTTCCGTACATGTACTTCTTTGCAAGTAATGTTTCTTTCTTTGTGCATGCAGATCACTGAGGGGGCATTTAAATATAGAATGTCTCATGACTGACACACTACATTTAGAGAGAATGAAAGGAGTTGCTTTGATTGTCCAGGATTGGAGTCTGGTGTGAGCATTCCCACAGCGGCGCATCCCCCCCCTCCCCACAATTACCAACATTGAGTTTAACCTCTGTGCAGTCAGTTGTCAGTCCAAAAAATAGAGCCCTTAGGCTTAACAAATAATAAATGTGGAATGTGAAGGTGATTTGCATTACAATGTGACTCACACATCTAAATTTTAGCATTCTTCACTTGTTGCACAACACTAAAAAGGAGCACTTTAAACCTTGATAAAACTCCACAGCTTGAAAATCTATAACTCTGATGAAGGTGTTAATGTCTAAGTCTTAAATTGTCCTTTAATGCCACAAAACGCTCCACAAGTCCAAAGGAAAAGAAAAATACTACACATGCCAAGAGTTTATCTTTTGATAGCCACTGTCCTGAGCTCTCACAAGGGAAATTGAAGGCCACATTCTATTGGCTCATATACAGTATCATAACAGTTTTCCAGTATAGGAAATATGCAACTTTCAAATTGCAAAGAAAAGGCCACATTGTCTTCCAGCACTTATTTTAGTTTTGCTTTATAAAGGCCTGACTTCTCTAACAACCTTAAAAGGCATGTGTTTATGTCCTATGTATAACATTGTCTGAGAAAAAAACATCCTTGGTGTTACTCCAGCAACATCATGCGTGACTTATAATAATAACTCGCACATTTAGATGGTCTGTCTTTTTTCCTTAAATATAGGATTTACACCTATACCTACCTATGTAAAATGGGTGACGGCTGTGAAAGCCAAAATGGGAATTTCCCTTGAAACTTTAAATGGGACCAGTAACTGTATTTAAAAAAGATGGTCGTATTAAACAGTACATTACAGAGAGGGTTTTTTATTTGTACCTAAAGGTTTTGTCTTTCAATCCTGCTTTCAAGCATAAAATTACTTCGTTTTTCTTACATTAGGAGCCCTGCGGTAAATTCTTAAGTCAGCTTTATGTAGGAAGAGCAGCTCCAAAGGGCCTGAATCCAAACTCCTTAATTTGAGAGGGAGCATCAAACAATAAAACCCTTCTAATTTGAGGAAGCTGTGATTTTAACTTTCCAGTTGTCTGAGTTGTGAAAGACCACACTGACGTGCATCTAAGACCTAGCAGGAGGAGCTTGAGAGCTAAAACAGACCACAGAGTTCATCCCTGTATAATTATCTGTTATACCTTTGAGTAAACAGGATAGCTGCATAGCTTAGATAGTTTTCATTTATCCTCCAGTTTGTCCTTCCTGATTGTCTGAGAGTTGGGTTATTCTCTGATGTCTTTTCCACTGCAGGGGTTGGAGAGTGACCTTGGGATTTCTCTGCATTTTTCCTCCCAACTGGAGTGAAAAATATTTTCCAGATGAAAGTTTTTATGGACACGCAAGAGTTTTCAGGGTGGCTTTACCATACTGAGGCTGGGTTTGGACCGGCATAGTTCCACTTGCCTGTGTTTTTTTTTTAAAATATGGTGTCTGTCTCAGTAATTAGGATTTTAATACTTTCATATTTTTTGTTACTTGCTGAAGGAGGATGATAAAAAAGTTCAGACAGGGTGATAGAAAATGTAAACAAATTCCAGTGGGATGACATTTACAAACTGTAAGAGATATTAAGTTAGAATGAATGTCAGTAGCAAATGAATGCAAATGCAAATAATTCATTCCAGGTCCCAAATTATATTTAAATGTTATGATATTCTATGTAGATTTTGTAGGTTTAATCAGTGTGAGGTTAAAAATAAATTTAGGTTAAAAGTTTAGGTTAAAAATAAAACAAGTGGAAATACATCATTATGACAACATAACACTAAACATACCGCTAAGTGAGAAGGACAGAAGGACAACAGCTCTTCCGTTGAAAAAGAATCTCCTTCTAAAGTAATTTTTTTAAAGATTATTTTTTTTGTGTCTAGTTTGTAATTTGTATTTTTTTGCATTAAATTGAGATTATATTACAGTACAAGGAATTATCTGTTTATTTTTTTCATTTTAAAGAGATGCTTTAATATAATAAATTCTGTACATATCAGACATACTGTTGATTTTTTTGCAACTTCAGTCTGAATTCTAGGGGGTCACTGTTGGAATTCTGATTGGAAGAAGCGTGTGTCTAAGGGTAACTTCTGATTGCACACACAACAGCTTTCTATCTCCTGCCACGGAGCAGACATTAAGTTTTATTATGGTTTTGGGGGGCATTTACTGCCACCGGTAACCATTCAGAGCTCTAATTAAGTGGAGAAGAAAACAGCACAACCACACTTACTTATAGTGCAATGGGTTATGCACAGAAGCTATGATGGTTAAATAGCGCACAATGCACAACACAAATCCATCTGCTAGTCCATGGCAAGATGGTTTGTATGACAAAACACGTAACTAGAGGCAGCGTTTCTACCAATATTTTATTCCCAACGTCAAAAAGATAGTAAAAAGGGTCATTCATAAAGCGAAGTTCATGTTGTACAGCTTGAGATCATCATTCTACAGTACTGGAAAATTGCAATGTGATTCTATTCTGGTAAGGCTATTATTGAACACTGTCTGCCATATGAAATGCTATATGTACTATGAAGATCTCCACAGACTTTCAACTTTTGGGGGCTTATTTTGATGCCCGGTGCAAGTCTAGCTGTACAAATTGGCGGAGTTTTACTTTTGGCATTTTCCTAGACTCTCACAGGTGGAAGAGGGTGTTTGCGCCGTTGTGAGATGGAATACAACTGACTTCCGGCCAATTGAAATAACTCCATTCATTCACCTTAAGATAAGGGTAGTCGAGGCTCGCAAAGTACTTGACATTGCGGAAGCAGAAATTGACTCGCCTGGGTTCGTGCATGTGCAAAGTGTGTTCATACAGGTAATGAAGATGTTCTTGTTTTTATGCCATATGATTGCTGGAAGAAGAAGAACTATGAACTTTTCATTTTTTTGGAACGATGAACTTGGTTCATAAATGTTCAATTTTGAACTATGAACTGAACTAGTTCATTTGAAAAGTTGTGAACTGAACTTTGAACTTGTTCATGTAGAAAATGAACTTTCCAAACACTGCAGGTAATATGAGTTGAACTAAACGTTGACCTGCACGTCAACACAAAAGAGGACACGGAAACAAAGCGGCTGACAGCAGGTGACAGTGTGGCAAGAGAGAACGAGGATGAGGTCAGGTCTTTCTTGCTCTTGTCTCATGATTTATGGAGTCTGAAAACAGCACAACCTCTGTGATTGTATCAATGGTGGTAAAAAAAACAAAACAAGGTGCTATAAGAGTTGGTTTGAGAGCATAGGATGAGGTGAAAGACGGAGATAAACTAGTGGGTGAATGAGAGTATGAAAAAGGTGTGAGGAGGGTGAGGATGGAAGGTGATCTCTTTTCAGAGATTAGGGTCAATGAGGTTAGAGGCTTTATTTTATGTAAGTCGTACAACTTGTACTACGATAGAAGTAGGGCATTGGGGAAACTACACTTACAGATCACATTAAAACGATCTAATTATTTTTAGAATTAACCATTTTAATAATTAAAATCAGCAGTTGATAACATTTTTGAAACTCTGAGCTAGTGGACGGCCAAGGGTGGAATGGCCGATCCCATGGAATGGGTGCCCGAGATCCTAAGCAAAAACTAGAATCCAAAGAGTTCAGATCTATCACTACAACATACTTCTTTGACATAAATCATTATTTTCCTACTTAGCTGGGGCTTTGGCACCTTAGGGTGTTGCCGAAAGAGCGCAAAAATCCAAACGAGTGCGTTTATCAGTCAAAAACTGAGGATTGGTCCAAAAAAAATACATCCAGGTGAATCGTGAATAATGAACTAATAAGAGATGGCGGTTCACTGATGTGTTTACAGGATCTTCATTAAAGCTTCCAGGGTGTGCGACTTATGGTTATTAAATGTAACTTAGGCATTTGTAATACTCAGCACCGGTCAATTGACAGTCTAAAGAAATATTAAATATATCACCAAACTCATTTGTATGTGTGAAAATAAATAACACTCTTCTTTTGTGATGTTTGCAGGTTCTTCTACTGCCTGCCAGGATGTTCCCTAGGTACTCTCTGGCTTCCTCCCACATTACAAAAGTATGCATGGTTGGTGAATTGAAGAGTCTATAAATTGTCCCTTGGTGTGAATGTGAGTGTGACTGGCCATTTAATCATTTAATTGCAAGGAGTGTTGCTTGTGTTGGAGTGTGTGTGTGTGTGGTTGTGTGTGTGTGGGGGCGGATGTAATGTTGCACAATAGCCATAGCTAAAGTTATTTGAGGGCTGATTTGGGAAACATTTGTCACAAATTGACATTTAGTACCTCACACAGATGCTTTATTTTTTCAATCTGCTCTGCCATGTAGTATGTGTGTTAGATGGATGTTTATTGGGAATGCTGTTGTACAGAACGTTCGAGAGGGGACCAATGGCAAGTAAAGAGACAACGAAGCAAAAGCTACAGTACAATAACAGAGGAAGGCACACAATGTGTAGCAAATTGGACAGGACAGTTTGTGAACCAGGCAGTGCTACAAATGTTTCACTTGACAGCAAGTTTGAATGTAGAGATATCAATGTGATTGGCAGACCTAAAGAGCCAGCTAAACATTACAAAAAATAAAAAAAAGCATCAATAATATTGCATGCAAAAATACTCTCGTGAAAGGTCCAAAATAAACCTTGTGGTTTATATGATGTGTGGTGTTAGTGCTCAGTTATTCCAAAAATATAGTGTTTTGGGCACCTCTCTACGTGATTCTCAATGCAGTCCGTTAACAGCTTGGGGAGATTTATAGTGTTTACTACATTGGTTGTAAATGTGCCATAAAATACAGCAATTTCAAATTAGTGACAGTCCATTCAAATAATGCTGGGTCTGAAAATCATTTGAGACAATGGAGAGTCACCACGTTCTTTCGCAACTCTGTTTTGTTTTGTTTATTAGGGAAGGCGAGTTGGGGGGGTTTAGCCATGAGAATGCCTCTGTGAGAACCTTGGTTCACACCCACAGCTGTGTTGCCTTGCCACCAAAACTCTAAAACTGGTCCCGGGTGTGCGTGCTTGCCATACGTGTGCTCATAAATGTGAGGAATTCTAGTTGACAAACGTGACTGTTAGTATTTTTATCGACATATTGAATGCACCCACCAGTGAGTCCTGAAAGTATCTTGTGTTTGTCTGAAGGATGGAAAACCTTTAGCTCCTCTCAAATCTCTGTTTAAGGAGTGTAGACGCTCCATCCAGCATTATTTGGTGATGAGCTCACGCACAGATCGACTCTGTAATAGAGGAAGATACTACTTGGGTCTCTGCTAGAAAACATTTTATTATTCACGACGGGGTAAAAGACCAGGTGTCTTTTTCAGCAGGGTCATGAAAAAAAAAAGTTTGGTGAAAAGCAACGCAACAATGTCTCAATATACAATATATACATATATCAATTTAAAAAAATGGGGACTGTGTTTGCTGATCTGTTTGTTAGTTAGTTTGATGTAAATTGTTATGTAGCCTTTAAGTGATCCTGCTGACTAAAATTAACCAACAAATGGCATTGAAAATAATAATAATAATTTCCTTATGATTATTCTTGCTGGACTGTAAAGTATCCAAATGTGGCTGATATGAATGCTTATATTAGACAAATATTTTAGATACATAGAGGCCTCCGGCGCAGGTTCCTGAAAGAGCCTTTTCTATGCTGACAGGCTTCTGAGCTTCAGTCGCTCACAGGCGTGTGTGAGAGGCTGCATTGAGATCTCCAGGCTCCGGGATCAGTGTGTGGAGCCGCCGGCTCGGTTCACAGGGGTCAGTCTGAGGATGTGCACTGTTTGTACTGCAAAGCCACGCTTCTGCCAAAGTGAGCTGCATGTGCAGACCTTTTCGAACCCTCGCCAGAAAAAGAAAAGCATTTTTGGAAAATCGTTATAATGTTTATATACAGTGGGAAGTCTGCTAAGCTTAGTTTGGACAGCGCTGCTCAACAATGTCACTTAATAGAGATTTCACAATGGGTCAGGCAAGGTAAGGAAAGTGGGTTAACTTTTAATGCACTTTTATCAGCTGGTAGGAGACTGTACAAGTGCGTATATATGTGCATGTGACAGAGTGTGTGTCCATGTGTGTGATTCTTTACACACTTCCAGCTTCCTCATCCAATCCTCAGAGAAGCACTTGTCTGGTCACAGAACAGTAATTCATTGTCTGACAGCTGTTTTCTTTTCTGTGCGCCTGCCCTGCTTGGATCCCGGGGTGTAATTCCACACACACAGCCAGTTGGAGCTTTTCCTAAATGGAAAAAAAGGCCATGAGGCTAGAGCTGTTAGAAAATAGCATCATAAAACAAACTCCAGTGGACTAATTGAGTAATTGAATTTGGCTTTTAATTCAATTATATTCAATTATAGGTCAGTGGCATTTGTTTATTTTCATAGTTGTCATTTTTTTCCACAAACATCTGCTTCATTGCTACTGCCTGACAGAGAGCGTACTAATAAAGACATACTGTACATATGAAATTGCTTTCTGCCAACTAGAGTAATGTACGTGGTCATACACATATGCTGTCATTAGACAACTATTTTGCCTCCCAAATTTTAGTCAAATAATTAATTAAACAGGATCTTCCACAGTACAACAGTGTTGGGATTTGTAGGTTCATGAAATCCAGTGGATTTTCATCCTCATTGTTGAGTTTATCTCAACTTGATTATTAAATTCAAAATTGTCAAGATGTCTTGTTAATTTTTATATTCACATTTCTTCAGAGTGAGACATATTGCAGAACTGCACATTTTTACAGTGAGAAAGACATTTATGTATAAAGTAATTTAGTGTTACATCCTCTGATGACTTTAATGCGTAAGGCTTCTAAAGTCATGAGGCGGAAATTGTGTCACATTTTTTTCTACAAATATTTTTCAAGTGTAAATAACACGAAAAGGAACATGTGCGATTAAGATTTTAGACGTCTGTCAAGCCCTTGTTACTTTTCTTGGCCCTGGAAAGAACCATGACTTTAAATAGGTCGGACATTATGCCACGCTACTATTAGTGCTCATGTGAAAATATTTTGTGTTTTTATAAGTAGAAGTATGATGCAACCGAAATTAGAATCCCATCTCAAATCTTTTGTGGGTCAATTTGGGTTTCATAGAATGATGCAATTTGTTCACGCTACTGTTCCAGTGGAACCTCTAATGTTGCAAATTACCCCAAGTACACCCACCTATAGTCTTATGTTAACCCAGTGCTTCTCAATAATTTTCTGTGATGCCCCCCCTAGGGAGAAGAAAACATTCCCCCCCGACCCCATGGTATTAACATTAAAGAAAACAAAATATAAATCAAAAAAAAGATCATCTTACAATAAAGAATAACTATTAATAACATTGTTTTTTAGTCTGTAACAAAACAGATTCAATGTGCATCACTTTGCCCGAAATTAAAAATAAATTATAATTATTTAAACTATAAACATTCTTAACCAACTGCCATTTTATGCTGGAAAAAATACAATAAAATAATAATAAACATACATAATATTAAATTAAATAACAGCAATAAATAATATTCAATTCAAAGTAATCAGCAGGGTTAGAGGGAGGGTTGGGTTAGAGCTAAGGTTAGAGACAGGGTTAGAGTTGGAGCTAGGGTCCATAAAACCATAAATATTCCATGCAATGTGAGCGAGGGTTCCATAGTGTAGTGGTTAGTGCTCTGGCTGCTTACCCCAGCGATCCGGGTTCAAAGCCCAGTGAGGCATAAAACATTTTATCATATCATCACTATTTGCTTGTGAGCTGATCCATAAAACCATATATAGTCCCTGTAATGAAGTGAGGGTTCCATAGCGTAGTGGTTAGTGCTCTGGGCTCTCACCCCACTACCCCGGGTTCAAATCCCATTCGGACCTAAAATATTTTGTCCTAGAAAATTTGCAACACAGTTGCTCGTGTGCTACCCCATATAACCATTATAACTATTTGCTTGTGAGCTGATCCATAAAGCCATATATAGTCCCTATACTGTAAGTGAGGGTTCCATAGTGTAGTGGTTAGTGCTCTGGCTGCTTACCCCAGCGATCCGGGTTCAAATCCCATTCGGACCTAAAATATTTTGTCCTAGAAAATTTGCAACACAGTTGCTCGTGTGCTACCCCATATAACCATTATAACTATTTGCTTGTGAGCTGATCCATAAAGCCATATATAGTCCCTATACTGTAAGTGAGGGTTCCATAGTGTAGTGGTTAGTGCTCTGGCTGCTTACCCCAGCGATCCGGGTTCAAATCCCATTCGGACCTAAAATATTTTGTCCTAGAAAATTTGCAACACAGTTGCTCGTGTGCTACCCCATATAACCATTATAACTATTTGCTTGTGAGCTGATCCATAAAACCATATATAGTCCCTGTACTGTAAGTGAGGGTTCCATAGTGTAGTGGTTAGTGCTCTGAGCTCTTACCCCACCGCCTCGGGTTCAAATCCCATTCGGGACTGAATTATTTTATCAAAGAGAAATTTGCAACACAGTTGCTCGTGTGCTACCCCATATAACCATAGCTTAGGGCTAGAGCTAGGGTTACAGTTAAAGTTAGGGTAAGGGTAAGAGCTAGGGTTAGAGCTAGGATTAGTGTTAGGGTTAAAGCTAGGGTTAGGGTTAGGTTTAGAGCTAGGGTTAGGGTTAGAGCTAGGGTTAGGGTCAGAGCTAAGGTTAGGGTCAGAGCTAGGATTAGTGTTAGGGTTAAAGCTTGGGTTAGGGTTAGAGCTAAAGTTAGGGTTAGGGTTAGAGCTAGGGTTAGGGTTACAGCTAGGGTTAGGGTTAGGGTTAGGGTTAGGGTTAGGGTTAGAGCTAGGGTTAGGGTTAGAGCTATGGTTAGGGTTAGAGCTAGGGTTAGTGTTAGGGTTAGAGCTAGGATTAGGGTTAGGGTTAGAGCTAGGGTTAGGGTTAGAGCTAGGGTTAGCGTTAGTCTTCGGGTTAGAGCTAGGATTAGGGTTAGGGTTAGGGTTATAGCTAGGGTTAGGGTTAGAGCTAGGATTAGGGTTAGTGCTAGGGTTAGGGTTAGGGTTAGAGCTAGGGTTAGGGTTAGAGCTAGGGTTAGGGTTAGAGCTAAGGTTAGCATTAGAGTTAGAGCTAGGGTTAGGGTTAGAGCTAGGATTAGGGTTAGTGCTAGGGTTAGGGTTAGGGTTAGCGCTAGGGTTAGGGTTAGAGCTAAGGTTAGCGTTAGAGTTAGAGCTAGGGTTAGGGTTGGAGCTAGGTTTAGGGTTAGAGCCAGGGTTAAGGTTAGGGTTAGAGCTAGGGTTAGGGTTAGGGTTAGAGCTAGGATTAGAGTTAGGGTTAGAGCTAGGATTGGGGTTAGGGTTAGAGCTAGGGTTAGGGTTAGAGCTAGGGTTAGAGTTAGGGTTAGGGTTAGAGCTAGGATTAGGGTTAGGGTTAGAGCTAGGGTTAGGGTTAGAGATAGGGTGAGAGCTAGCCTTAGGGTTAGAGCTAGGATTAGGGTTAGGTTTAGGGTTAGAGCTAGGGTTAAGGGTTTGATTTAGGGTTTCTGTTAGAGCTAGGGTTAGAGTTAGGTTTAGGGTTAGGGCTAGTATTTGGGTTAGGTTTAGGGTTAGAGCTAGGATTAGGGTTAGGGATAGGGTTAGAGCTAAGGTTAGAGCTAGGGTTGGGGTTAGGGTTAGAGTGATAATGTAGTGGTTAGTGATATGGACTCTCACTCCAGCGGCTCGGGTTCGAATCCCAGTGAGACCTAAAATATTTTATCATAGGAAAATTTGCAACACAGTTTCTCGTGTGCTGCCCCATATAACCATAATCATTTGCTTGTGAGCTGCTCCTTAAAACGATATATATTCCATAAAATGTGAGTGAGAATTCCATAGTGTAGTGGTTAGTGCTTTGGACTCTCACTCCAGTGACCCTGGTTCAAATCCCAGTGAGACCTAGAATATTTTGTCATAGAAAAATTTGCAACACAGTATCTCGTGTGCTGCCCCATATAACCATTTTAACTATTTGCTTGTGAGCTGATCCATAAAGCCATATATAGTCCCTATACTGTAAGTGAGGGTTCCATAACGTAGTGGTTAGTCCTCTGGGCTCTCACCCCACTGCCCCGGGTTCAAATCCCATTGGGACCCAAAATATTTTATCAAAGAGAAATTTGCAACACAGTATCTCGTGTGCTGCCCCATATAACCATTATAACTATTTGCTTGTAAACTGATCCATAAAACCATATATATTCCAGGTACTGTAAGTGAGGGTTGCATAGTGTAGTGGTTAGTTCTCTGGGCTCTCACTCCAGCGACCCGGGTTCAATTCCCGTTGGGACTTAAAACATTTTATCATAGAATATTTGCAACACAGTTGCGCGTGTGCTACCCCATATAGCCATACACCGCCCTAAAGCGTTGGGGCTAGGGCTGGAGTTAGGGTTTGAACTAAAACTTTTCACGCAGGTGCACTTAACGAGGGAATCACATGGACACTCCATTAGGTACACCGCCTATTTCAAGTGTACCTAATAACAGGCCAATTTTTTAGGGAAATATCATGGTCAAAGGTCACAGGTGTCAGGCTTTAGTCCTCTGGGCTGCATTCCAACATGTTTTCCAAGAGCCCCTCGTTAAGTACACCTGCGTGAAAAGTTTTTGGTCATTTTCACGTTCTACAGGAGCTAAAACTTTTCACGCAGGTGCACTTAACGAGGCAATCACACGGACACTCCATTAGGTACACTGCCATTTTCAAGTGTACCTAATAACAGGCCACTTTATTAGGGAAATATCATGGTCAAAGGTCACAGGTGTCAAGCTCTAGTCCTCGGGGCCGCATTCCAACATGTTTTCCAAGATTCCCTCGTTAAGTCCACCTGCGTGAAAAGTTTTTGGTCATTTTCACGTTCTGCAGGAGCTAAAACTTTTCACACAGGTGCACTTAACGAGGGAATCACACGGACTCTCCATTAGGTACACACTTTATTAGGGAAATATCATGGTCAAAGGCCACAGGTGTCAAGCTCTAGTCCTCGGGGATGCATTCCAACATGTTTTCCAAGATTCCCTCGTTAATGCAGGCCCCAAGGACTAGAGCTTGACACCTGTGACCTTTGACCATGATATTTCCCTAATAAAGTGGCCTGTTATTAGCTACACTTGAAAATGGTGGTGTACCTAATGGAGTGTCCAAGTGATGCCACAGATCAAACAGCCAATCAGAAAGTGGGGGTGAGGGCGGGTGTGGTACTTTTCACTTAAACCAGGGGTGACGACCTCCAGTCCTCGAGGGGCCGCGTTCCAATATATTTTCCAAGTTACCCTCGTTAAACACACCTGCGTGAAAAGATTTTGTTCATTTCACGTTCTGCATGAGCTAAAACTTTTCACGCAGGTGCACTTAACGAGGGAATCGTGGAAAACATGTTGGAATGCGGCCCCAAGGACTAGAGCTTGACACCTGTGACCTTTGACCATGGGGGTGAGGGCGGGTGTGGCACTTTTCACTTTCACTTAAGCTTTTTCCCTAATGAAGTGGCCTGTGATTAGGTACACTTCATGGACACTTCAATATGTACACTCCATGAGGTATTAAAATAAATTAATAAATTAAGGGTTAATTGCACAATAAAAGCACATTTGGAATATTCGCATACCTGGGATTGAACCAAGTACTTAGCGAGCATGAGCCCATGACACTAACCAGTTGGCTATTTTAACTTGTCAGCCCATCGTCGTCTGCACTGTTTTGTACTAGTGATGTGCATTCCAGTTCTTAAGTGAACTGAATCTTTAGAATCTGTTCACTCGAAATACTTGTTCAAAAGAATCGTTCACTATACTTTATTTATTCTTTTTTTTATATTACATAACGTAAAACACATATACATATCGTCATATAAAGCAGTTAACCAAATGTCAGATTTTTGTTTTCATGCCCAAAAAAATAAAAACAAGGAATAAAACACCAGACAAGTTTTAACAGGTTTTAATGTTTATTAAAATAATAATAATAAAAGTAAATTTCAAACCAACAATCTAATGTGAAATTGCAGTAGATATATTGGATAACAATAATTAGGCGGATATATGCATACACGTTATTGAAAAACTACTATAAGTGTTGTAAAATCAAGATTACCCAAAGAGAAGCATAATCTCCCCGTTGTTGCATAACGGTGCATCCCTTCATGCAATAAAGTTAGCTGTTAACTTGGAGAAAACGTGCATAAAAGAAGTGGTGTTTCAGTGAGTGGTTCTTTCTTTCCTTGGCAAATCGTAAATCTACATTCTGGTTTACACAGTTCACGCCAGGAGACGCAACACATTCACTGACTGATCCGTTGATGCATGGGAAGGCAGTTCACCCATTAACTCGTTCGGGAACGGGAAAGTCAGGATTCGCTCCCTCACTGATCCGTTCTCGCGATGAACTGGATATGCAAATCACTCACTCACTAACTCGTTAACTTACAGATCCGTTCAGTTGAAGAACGGGAAATGCAATTCACGACTCGTTCGTGAACGGGAAGTTACGTCATTTTCTTCTTCGTTTTGTTTTACGGCAAGGTGGCACCAGCTTCAATGGGCATTACTGACACCTACTGGTTGAAGTCATATGAACAAATCACTTTAGGAAGTTCACTCTCGTTCACTGAAAGAAATCGTTCTTTTGAACGAATCGTTCTCTCACGAGCCAACCAAGGCAACCAAGTGGATTGCTGCTGTTGAGTCACGATAATCATGGTGCAACCCAACCCGTGACGACTCAGCGATGATCATCAACGTGCTCCACAGGTTTTCTGTAAAACAGCCAAACACATTGTAAAAAAACTTGTCAGACCTGGACCTGAAGTGACAAACGTAAGGGATCTCACTAAAACATGAACCTCTGGGTCTTGTCAGCCATTTACTCCTACATCACTTTCACAGATAACAAACAAGCCATGCAAAAGACTTAAATCTGGAGAAGAAAAAAAAGAGACCAAAATGGTCCTCAAGGTTCTGTGCAACTGTCGCATTGACATTGTGTTAACGTCGCTTTCGAGCAGCAAGTCGATGAGTCATGCACATCATCTCCTTTGCCACAGTTTTCCTTTAATTTCCTGTCTGGGTGACCCAAAACACTCTGCAGGGTGGCTTATAACATGGCCCAAGCAAGGTTTAGACACCATCCCTGTCCTTCATTTGTAGACAGGATGTTTAACTAAATTGTTTGGACAGGTCAACGGGGGGGATCACTGAGCAATTTGGCCCAGATGGTGTTATTAAAGCACATGTGGCCCAGAGCTGACAGTGAACTTTTCAGACATTGTTCCTTGCCAGTGTAGTTCTTATTGTCATACCTGCGTAAACCGGAAACATTAAAACTGCTTTTTTGACAAGCTGGCATTGTGGCAATACTGCACTGTTCTATGAATTTTCATCAAATAGTCATACAGAGCATTAATACTGGAAAGTTGATTCTTTCGGATGAACACTGACTTTTGCATTTAATCAATCTACATGAGCCCTTTCCTTTATTCTTAATACCAAGTTTCCTTTTCAGGAGGTCAGAAGTTCCTAACAGAGCGTAGTAAAATGCTTTATACTGTTTTTGTCTAGTATTACAGTTTATTTCCCTGAGAACTTAGAGCTACAATTTGACACCTTCTCAGCATTTCGGAGAGATTTGGCAAAATATATGGAAGTGCTTGACTAAGCAATGTTATGAACAGGGGTTACTTCAGTTTTCTACATTAATTTACACAAAAGTGAACAAAAATGGTGAAAAAAAAAGTAACCCTAATCATTTTAACAACCAGTGAAATTTATAACGTTACGAAGTGGGCACTGAACCAAGGCTAGTTGAAGACGAGGGACCCACGACTTCAACGAGTGAGAAAAGTTCTGAAATTCTGATCCAGGAAAGAGAGTGTCGCAAAATCCACTCTTGACACTGAAAATGATCTTGCAGCTCTAATAACAGCACAAATATGCAGAGCAGGAATGCAGCACATAGGACTTCTATGTTTTCCTCCTTTTCCAGGTCTGTGCACTGCATGCTGCACTATAATTATTTCTGTCCAATGGAAGAACCAATTGTCACATGCGTGAATGCGTTTACAGAATATAGTTCACTTACAACATGTTAAGTGAATGTGAACAGCACCAAATGAAAAATAAATGTCTTATGTCTGTAATAGCACATACACTGTAACATGATATTCAATTTCTGTGAATTACAGAGGAATAACAACAACAAAAATCAGCTGATATTCATTCCATTCAATGAGTTACTGTGTTGCTGCATTTGAGTTGATGTAGACCTGTTGGATGGTGCACCTCATCCAGGAAGTGGCAGAATCTGGTCCTATTCCAACAGTGCCTCTACTTTAAATCTGTTTCCACTTAATGTAATGTGTTTTTCTTGAGGACAGGCCATCTCTCCTGTGCTTTATGAGGTCATTGTATCTAAGTTACAGTCCCACTCTGGGTCAGGGAGCCGGTCCAGCTCATGCTGAGTCCCTCATGTGACTGTTGCTGTTGTTCTGGGCTCCAGCAGTGCCAGTCCTTGGCTGGACAAATTTGATCGAATCGAGAAAATCTGTGCGGCAAACCATTGGTAGTTGGGAGGCAGACGGGGAGAACGATTTCACCGGGTGATGCTATATGTGGGTGAGCAGAGACACAAGAGTTAAATAAAGATGCATAATCACAGCTGTTTTGTCCAGTTGTGCCTGTGTTGAAACGAAATACTATGAATCACTTGTTCAACTCTACCTTGTCTAGCTTTACACGTATATATTCCTTTTTGCTCAATAACAGACTGGACCAATTAATGTCTATTGCTCTTATTTCAGCGAAATGGCGTCAATATGGAAAGCACCAGCAATCTTAGAAATGATTGAATCCACAGAATAGATCATCATGGATACTAAAGCAGCTTTCAAAGCTTCACAATTTTTTTGTGATTTGAGAGCATAGTAGAGCAACAGAACAACTTGCCATTTTCCAAGCAGTTTATATATCAGCACTTTGCCAGATAGCTTTGAGAAACAACCCATCTGGCGGATTGGCTCAGTCAACTTCCACCTTTTGTCAAGAGATGACCAAATACCATCGATCAAATTTTGTGTTTCCCTGGACTGGGCTTTCTTCATTTTGACTACCAAATACTGTGTATACAAGTCTCAACAACTCTCCTTGTGTGTTTATTAAAATCGTTGCTCGGCACCGACTCATCTGGTTGAATCTTTTTGGAGTGACGAAGGCCTCAGAGGTAACTGCTACTACTTCACAGGCATAAATCTAAACGCAGAGACGCAACACGGTATTCAACTTTCTTGATATGCCGAGTTGGACATCACGTTTTTATGACATGATAACACAGTAACTGACACTTAGTCCACAGGTGGAGCTTCAGTCTGTCGGGCTGTGGTCGCTTCTCACCAGAAGCAACAAACCTGCTGCCAATATTTGGACTTTTTTACCCATCCCTTCCTCTGATGCCCTACCCTCTTTGTTGTATGATTTTCCTGTTTTTGGCTTCCAGGCGTGAGGAATTTTATTCTGCTTCTCATTAGCTATAATCGCAGTGACCCTGAGTTGTGATCATGCCAGAATGTCTCTTCCTATAACAGGAAACGCCATCACCGACAATTAGCCAACCAATACAGAACTTTTGGAACTGGTTGCAAACATTCAGATTAAATTGCATTAAACATGGAGTTGGCCCGCAGAGAAAAAAAGACATAATATGGGAAATATCTCAGTTTGCAGGTCGTAGCACGGCGTCCCACCAGACAGATGGCTTTTTACAAGCAAGACCAGGACACTTATTGTTCACAATCAGACAATCAAGACAGTTTCTTGGGTTCCTTGACAAGAACCTTCAGACTTAAAGCATTTGTAATAAAAGTCATGGAACCAAAACAGAAGCTTTGTGAGGCAGATTGACGTTTGGTTTTTCCAGCATTGCAGGGAGTTTTGGATTTATGGTGTAGTCAACCACAGCATCTTAGATACCATAACACATACAGGACAAAAAGGTAAATCATAAAATACGTGATGTAAACACCACCTACAGGGCTGTGGATGTGAATTATTGGAGAGCGACTGAGCATGTCTGTTTTTTAGCCGTTTTTTTTTAAATTAGAATTAGTTCTCAAATACAGACCTGATACAAGAAGGTGCCTGTTTGGATTGGCTGGGCTAAACGCATATTTTAACAGTGATGCTCATCTCGTGTATCTGATGATTTATACAGTGGTTTAAAAAACAAAAACAGAGATACTGAGATATAGATGGTAAAATAGATACCCATACACATGATATAACATCTCAAGCTTAACTTTAACACAGTTTGAAACTCCAATAATGCAAGTTCAGCAGCGCAGTGGTTGCAAGAAGACTGTTCTCCTTTTCACCATATTTTTATTGTGGTTAACCTCTGCTGGAATAAAAGAGTGAGGGAAGAAACCCATAAACATGCATGACAGCTGTCTGTGCACACCAGCAGAAGCTAGTGAATGAAGGATAAATGACTAGTGATCCCCACCAGGCGCAACTGGGGCCGACATAATGCAGATGTTCAAGTGGTTGCAGCCAGAAAACAAGATTGATGGTACACAGGTTAAGGGCCAAAGTTATTTGATTCACTTGACTGAGAGACAAACTGTTAATGCACAATACATTTAGTCTAATCTAGCCATCCCCTAAGACACAAGACTTGTTTGTTATCCAGCTCTGAGAAAATAAATCTTTATACAAAAGGAGAGTCTGACTTTGGTTGACATTTTCATCAGCTGCTTGCCTCAACCTGCTCTGAAGACCTCCTGAAGTCCCACAGTGATACCTGAACTCACAACCGTTTGTGTCATGTATGCCATAGGCTGTGCCTGTCATGATAGAGAGATAAGTTGTTTAAGGTGCACTTGGACTTGAACTCAAACCCTGAGGTGCTGAAATGCAGTTGTCTGCATGTTAGGAGGAAATTGTGCAGCAAAAAGGGAATGACTTTCCACTTAAATATGTAAGCTAAGCTATGTGGCATGTAGAGGCAAGGCAGAGCATGTAGAAAAATAGATGAATCCATGCAGTAAACAGCAACATTGATTATGCTCAGGTGGGGTTGGACATCGTTCGAATTTGAACGATTCAGGTTCCAATTTTGCTTCCTAATTTTGATTCAAGGTCTGATTCATCATCTGATCTAAGTTTATTTTTTCCCCATATGTGACAAATTTTGGGATTTTTTAATGATGGTCTGAGTCTAGGATTTAATGCCCAAATTTGGATTTTTGGGTGAAATCCAATTTTTATTGTGTGTAAGTGTTCACATTACATGCAACGACAGTCTGTCTAGTGTGTGAACCAAATGCATCCCTGAAGAGACAGAGTCTAATTTTGTGGTCCTGAAAATAGTATTTTTCTGTCTTGCGGTTTACTCTTGAGCTTATGACTTGGACTCGCTAAAGGTAGACATGACTACAGCCCTGCTACAATATCTTGTCAACAACACAGCTAAATTTTCACCTTTCAAAGGCAAAATGATGACAGTATCAAAGGCTTTCACTAGAACAGAAATTATTTGCTGGCACACAGCCCTGAGAGGGAACAGAGCCACTGCATAAATGCTGGAGCACGTGGCCCATCTAAGAACAATGAAATATGCAGTGTTCTATCTGATCCTTGTGCTGCCACACAATGTATTACAAGAACAAAGATGTTCAAGGAGCACTCCAATTGGAAAATGATGCATTCGAATGAGGCATATATGATTTCAAGCTTAAAGAGAATGTTTGAAAGCTCATTGTGTTTTGATCTACTTATTGTGTCATATTCATATTCATCCATATTCATTTTCTGGGGCATGGTAATGATTATGAGTAATGAGTAAATGACGGATGGGTAATGAGTAAATGACAGATCTAAATTACAACTTATATAGTACCATATATTGTGATAATAACATGATAACAATGGTAGGTTCGTTTTACTGAGAAAAGGTTCTGGGTCAGCAAATCACTCCTTTCTTATCATTGTTGTGTGTGGTGTGCTATCCCACAAAAAACAGGAGAAAGAAAGAAAGAAAGAAAGAAAGAAAGAAAGAAAGAAAGAAAGAAAGAAAGAAAGAAAGAAAGAAAGAAAACATGTGTAAGCACACCCTGTTTTTCTGAGTCATTTTTGTTATTCAAGTGTAAAAGTTTATAAATCTTGGTCTTTTACAAAAATGTGCCTTTTCAATGAGCGCTTGTAGAGATTTGATATCTATTTCTGGATTGTATATTGAAGCTGTACATCCCAAGAAGGTGATGAGGTTTAATTTGAGGACCTGTTAGTCTCAGCAGATGGCCTCTGAAGTCATTGATTGTGCAGCAATGGATTGCACACCCAATGACAGTCAGTTCTAACCCTGTAAGAATGTCCAACCCAGAGTTTGACAGCAAAGCTGGGACACGTTCCCACGCATTTCCTGGAACTTAAAATGGTCTTTTGCAATTGCACAACTAAAAGTACCCCTCCACACAATTTTCAAGTTTGAATCCTCAAATTATATGTAATGCATGATTCAAATCAATCAATCAATCAATCAATCAATCAATCAATCAATCAATCAATCAATCAATCAATCAATCAATCAGGTTTTATAATTTGAGTAAACGTTGAGAATTTGTACCTTGAGAATTGTTTTATTTCATTTACAAATTGGGAATGGACACTGGGGCCACTAATGTAATATAATAATAACCAGCGAAACCAGCAAACCAGCTGGGATAGTTTCCAGCTCACCCATGAACCTAATGAGGACAAGCAGTACTGTCTAAAAAGTAGGTGGATGAATAACAATAATCGTAATAGACAATAATGATAACAATAATAATGGTGTTTTTTGTGTGAGACAAAACACAAAATAACCCACATCCACATCTATTTCTCATTTCTTTGTGAACATTCATATGAGCCACAACAAATAAATGTAAATTAACAAATCCATTGTCAATACTTTTTAGGACTTCTGAGGAAAAAAATAATGGTAAAAGTCCAATAGTCCAATAGGCTCTTTTGAGTAGGAGTGAGCAGCGTTTTCAAGCTGTGTTTTTAGGAGGCAGATCTGACGTTTTGCCCTGGTTTTTCTGCAATTTGGCCATCTTAGTTTGTTTCTCTGCCAGGAGTATCTGTGCTTTTGCTGTTTTAGTTTCTTTTTTCAGGAGTAATTCATAGCCATGATCATCCTCTGCATGAGAAGGAATTGTCTCATTTTCCACTACAATCATAGGCTCACCATCTCCCAAAACACCTTGAACCCCATGCAGATACAGTATTCTGAGTTCTCACTTCAAGTATTGCTCAGAATTCACCTTTCTTAATGGGTTTGTTTCCTGTTTGGGTATATTTTGCTTCAACATGGTACTTTAGTTGCTCAAGCCTGCAGTTCTTCCGTCTAAAATTCACCTGCTCTAAGGTCCTCTTCTGGCCCAACACCAATACATTCACAAGAGCCCTTTGCACTTGGAAATAAATCATAGAAAACACATTACGTTGTACAGTATGTGGTTATTTTGTTATATTAGGCAGATGATTTTTACTGTATATGCATGGAAATTGATCAAAAATGCATTATCATGAACAAAATTGCAATCTTGGTGGACATATTACCATTGGCCAGAGCAGACACGCAGCAGTAAACATATCCAAGGTCAACGCTTGACGTCAACCTCTGCTTTGCTCCAGTGCTTCTTGGAAACACAATCACACATGCACATGCACGCAGTCATGTGTAGTAATCTCAACTCGGGCATTTCCTTCACCAAATAAACCTGTCTTTTTCTTTAAAACACATTAACAGTACTTTGGCGTGCTTTTATTTCTAGGAATAATAATTCCCTGGCCCATCAGTCGTGTAAAATGCAATGCCTTAGCACATCTGCCTCACAGTTCAGAGGTTGTGGTTTCAAATCTGATCTCTGGTCTTTCCTGTCTGGACTTTGTATGTACTTCCCTGTGCCCAAGTAGGGTTTCTTCAGGTAGGCCACCCCAAAGATGTATGGTAGGTTAATTGGAGACTCCAAATTGTGTATAAATGTGAACGTGAGTGTATATGGTTGTTTGTATACACTGTGTAGACAAACCACTTTAGCACGTACCCTGCCTCTTACATAACACCAGCTGGGATAGGATGCAGTATACCCTAACATTATCAGTTATGGAAGTAAAAACTCATCTTTTAAAGTACATGCTTTATGTTTATTTTATCAACAGTGGATATATTTTTACTTTTCCAGATGTGGCCCGTAACATCATTTTATATAACCCAAGAAGGCAAATCATGTGTGTTGACTTCATGTTTCTTGCAAATTGTCAAGACTTTGAACAACACTGAGAAATGATATAATGCAAGCAGTTTTTGTTACTAATCCCCAATTTAAAATAAATTGACAATTTTTTGCTGGTCTCTGAATGCAAAACTAGTTACCCAACATATTGTTGTGTATATGTGATAATATAAGGCATGTGCATGTGTTCACAGTCATAAGAGCCCTGCAAAAAGAAATCACAACTTATGATGTGAGTTTGACACCTCTGATTTAACAACATGTATAATTTTTTCTTTATTGCTTGTCCTCGTTAAGGTAGAGCTAGTTGGAGCCAATCCTAACTGACTTTGGGTGAGAGGCGGGATACATCCTGGAGTAGTTGCAGGCCAACTGTAGGGTTTCTCATGAGAGGAAATGTTTGCCAAGTTTTAAATTTACAACAGGTTCAGTGCTTAATTGTGCAGACCAGATGAAAATGTATTTTTTTTAGAAAATTTGATGCTAATGGTACCTAATGGTTTTTATACTTCAGAAAACTTTGGCTATTTAGTGACTTTGTTGCTATATTTTAGTATCTTTCCTGACTGCTCAAGTGACTAAAACATATTAAAAAATGATGAGCCAGCAACTGTCTGTTAAACAGACCTCAAAGGACTGACCCACTTTCGTTGAGAACAACAAGATAATATCCATAGAAACCTCACGAAGCCATCGTTAATAAACACATTATCTGCTGTCCATGCAACAAAAAACATTGACAGCTTGTGTTTCAATAGTTATGCACGAAGCAGCAAATGGACAATCATGTCGAAAGCTGTGTGTTGGTGTGTGTCTGTGCGCGTACATGTGTGTGCATTGTTGTTCACTGCTCAATGTGTCGAACATCGGGCAGAATGTTTTGATCAGAAACCAAAATAAACAAGAAGTTTTGGACTGACCCAAAAGTGATGAAAAGTCAGTCATCGTCATAGTCTCAACAATATGATATTATTATTAGGGAATGAAGAATATGACCTGATGTATATGCTGGCTGGGAAGTCAAGATCACCCAACTTAGTGGGATTTGTCTTTGGATTTTCTTAAAAATAAGACTCCTGAAATGAGCCAATCCACCCACAAAATTCAGTGCTCTCCAGTTAAATAAACCCAGTTTTTTACGAGTGAAAGTCAGCCGAGCATCTTAATCATTTTCAGATTCCTCATGTTATGTAATGTCATTCAGTGTAGTTCATATCATTCAGTCACTTGGAATAGCAACATTTTATTGATATTTGGTGAATATGGTGTGGAAAAAATGCAATGCGTTCCAGGTGGAAAATACACACTGGTCCACAAAGGATCCATTTTCAACTTTGATAACTAATAGGTATTTGAACAGATACAGATACGTACATTAATTTAGCAAACTGTGTTGCAGGTAGTGAAATGATTTTCTTTAATTGGTTCATGTTGAGCACAAAATCATAGCTCACAGCAGTATATGTTTTCATTTTAGCGTCTAAATCACTCTGTGGTGGCATTTCCATCTTCCTAAATGATCATGATACTGACTTGGTATTGATATTAATAATTAACAATCAATATACCAACCACGACTGCTTGGGTTACGCAAGGATGTTCAATTTTCTTTCTCCATTGGTTTAGTTTTGACACGAGCCAACGGTTTTGAGAGCAATATGGGCATTTGCAAGTGATTCACTGTGTTCTGCGGAACTATTTGGGTTATTATTGGCAAAAGCACAAACTGAATGCAAATGAACCGAAGCAATTGAGAAGGATCTTTGCAACCTATGTGTTACCGATGCCTTCCTTACATGAAAGGGATCTAGTTTGAATCGTATGCAAACAATTTTGGGAGAGATATGAGCTTTTGCTAACGAACTGTATTGCTACGCACAAACCCAAGATTGTTTGGCCAAAGGATCTTTTAGTTTTTTAGTATCATTTCTGTTTCAAGAGATGAGCCAATCTAACGGAGAAAACTCTAATGGATTACAGAGCATCATGTGCTGCATCTGTGAAATGAAAATCTTTTGTTGTGATGTTTGTGACAATGAACTCATTTGACTCTTTGTTCAGTCTTAGTTCAATTATGAGGAAATCTTTGGTTTCAGTTTTCAATCCATAAACACAGCCGACAGAAAAACAACCTGAAAGCACATTTTAGTTTAGTCCAGCTCAACACGTCACCTTTTTCAAGCACAGCTGTCAGCCAAACTATGTAAAGCCATCAGAGAAAGGTTCATCCTTAGCGATGGAGTTGTCTTGTGGCCTCATATTTCATGCACACAAATTGTCCAACTTCAGTGTTTACCCTAATGACTACTCAAAGCATGTCAAGAATACATTAAATATGGAAAATGTCTTGAGCAATGCATGGGAGCAGGTATATTGTCAATTGAAAACCACATAGGCACACCAAAACATTTGAAATGGGAAACAGTTGGCTCGCTCTCTCCAGATGAGAGGGTAACAGATTGCTCCTTGCGGACAAGGCATCAAACGTTCTCATAAAGACAGAATCTGGGGAATGCTCCATGGAACATTGACAGCACGTTTCCAAGTGTGTTTGAGCTTGCCTGCGGTGGGGAGCGCATGACAGGATGCAGACTTAGCAGGCCTGGCTCAAGGCAAAGCTTCACTGAAACCTTTAAGTGAGTGTGTGTGAGTGAACGTAAACGTGAGGTGTCGGACACTAATACTTACCTACTGCGTGTAAATGTTTTAGTGGCTTCTTGTCAAGGGGGCTGAAAGCATCTTTGACATAATTACACAGTCTGTCAAGGCTAAGGAAGAGGACTGGCAGGTCAGTGCGAAGAGTGGAAACGAGACTGCCAAAAATGGGAAGTTGTTGACTAAACATCTGTGCGAGCAACTGACAGAGTGGGTTTTTGTGTGCGCCTTAAAGTTAGAACTTACTAAACACTAGGTTTCTCTTGTCCAGAGGTGTCCAACTTATTTATTAGTGAGCCTTATGATCACTATGGTTGTAAATATAAAAGAACATCCTTGTCATTGTAATATCATTCAAACTCAGATTCATGGACAATTTGAAGTCTTCACCTAGCATATGTACATGTTTTTGAAATCTCATGGAAAATAGGACTGGTTGATTATACGTACGATTGACAATTGATGTTAATGTTGATGATGTCGGTGATCAGCTGTCCTCGTTCACAAACATGCATGAAAGCAGATAATTGGTATCGACCTTTCGCGGTTCTCATTTCCTGGAAAGTTGAAGAAGTAAACAAAAAGTCATAGCGAAAAGGAAAGAGTGACCAAACGTGCAGCTAAACTTTGAAGATTATAGATGTTAGTAATTAGCTGACTGTTGATGTCAGCCATGACTAAAAGTTAACCTTCAAAGATGTGGAAGAAAAATTGCTAATGGTTAGTCAGAGGTGGGAAATTCGTTTGGCTTAAGTCATAGGTGTTTCTACTCAGGTAAAAAATTGGTCAGCAACACAACACAAACATTTTTAAATGTTCATATTTTTCATTTTTGTAATTCAAACTTCAAAGGAATATTTTAAAAAATTCTGACTATAATTGAAACCGGACAATATGAAAAAAAAAAATAGATAATATCTTTTGCCATACCGTCCAGTCCTATTAGGAAGTCAGAGTACTGTGCTTGGAGAAAAGCATTGTGAGAAGATGCAAACTCCACACAGGGGGAGCTGGAGCTGAGAATCGAACCTAGGACCTCTTGAGTGAGAGAAAGATGCGCTAACTTGCAAGTTGAAGTCTGAATAAGATGGAGCTTGACCCACAATGGGTTCGATCTTTATGGTTCCACTAGTACCACAGAAATTTATCGGACAGAACACTGTTTTAGAGGAAATCACGGTAGAGAGTATATTAATCGACTCAAAATGCTGTCATGCTTTTGCTGGCTACATGCTGGATTCACACTGCTGGCTTTAGTGCTTGACATGTACTGCACTGGAATTTATTACACACTTTGATTCTGAGGCACATTTGTAATGTCTCTGACACCCGCTTTTGTACTGTCTTCCTCCATTACTGTAGTAACAGGATGAAGGGAAAACTCTTCAAACAAACATATGCTTGAACATAAAATCATTCCCATCATGACATGAGTGAAGGAATTTCATGTGTCGCAACCCTGATGCTTTATTGATGAGGTCCTTGTGGGAAATTGTAATTCTCTTTGGTGTACTAAAACCTACATGACATGATAAGAGTTTAACTTTGTCCAATTTAAGTCCTCAGATAATGAGGTGGAATTCAATTGTTTTAGGATTAACTGGTGATCAGTGCAATGTGTATTCTGCCTCTCATTTGAAAAAGACTCCAACTCACCCACAATCCTCATGAGGACACGCTGAAGGATGCACGGATAACAAGACTCCTCTTTTGAGTAACCATTTACATTTTCTAAAGCTTTAGCACATTGGATCACCAATGGCTCTGTTTTTAGTCAGAATGTTTTTAGAAGAAAGCGGAAAAAGCATGGACTTATAAGCAAAAAATTAACTTCACAAATGTTTTCAGTTTTGTTCTGCTTTTTTCACATTTATGTTCTGGGATGGACGGCTCGGTGGGGCACTGGTTAGCACGTCCGCCTCACAGTTAGGAGGGTGTCGGTTCGATTCCACCTCCGACCCTCCCTGTGTGGAGTTTGCATGTTCTCCCCGTGCCCGCGTGGGTTTTCTCCGGGCACTCCGGTTTCCTTCCACATCCCAAAAACATGCTTGGCCGATTAAGCACTCCAAATTGCCCATATGTGTGAGTGAGAGTGTGGATGGTTGTTTGTTTCTGTGTGCCCTGCGATTGGCTGGGAACCGGTTCTAGGGTGTCCCCCGCCTACTGCCCGATAACTGCTGAGATAGGCTCCAGCACGCCCGCGACCCCCGTGGGGACAAGCGTTATAGAAAATGGATGGATGGATGTTCTGGGATGTGACAGTGATTCCCCACCATTAAATAACACAGCAGTAAGTTCAGCAAGTCATTATCTGGAAAAGCTACTTTGTCTCAGAAACAGGCATTGAAAAAAAGTATCTACAAACAATTGTGATCCAGCTTGTTGAGGAATTGGCAGTTTTCAGCCTTTGGGTCAAGGCTTCTTTTAGGCTTACCGTATTTTCCAGACTATAAGGCGCACCTAAATTCCTAAAATTTTCTCATAAGCCGACAGTGCGCCTTATAGTCCGGTGCGCCTTATATATGGACCAAATTCCTAAATTTAAACTGGCCCGGAGCATTGCGTCATGAAATCAATCATAAGTGGCCCGCTGAAGACTATGAATCATGAATCAAAACGACTATGGATCATTATTTTGTGATTATAAAGTAATTTGTTGTGTCTGAAGTTGAAATAAAAAAAAAAAGATAAAATGGAGAATGATTTGATTTGGATTACAAATCTGACATGATGCATCAATGGTGCGGCTTATAGTCCAGTGACCCTTATATAAGGACAAAGTTTTCAAATGGGCCATAGTCCGGTGCGCCTTATAGTCTGGAAAATACGGTATTATCACAATAGGTCTTAATTGGTTATGACCCAGGCAGCACAGTGACTCGTGGTTAGCATGTCTGCATCACAGTTCTGAGGTTCCAGGTTTAAATTAAAGATATAGCTCCAGTCCAAGTGCATCCCTGAAGAGGAAAACCGAGTGGATAAATGGCTCTGACAAATCAGTCAGGCACGAAATAGTCATTCGGAAGATTTGTTTGGGAGTGTCATACTTTGAGATGTCCTTATTGTCACTACTTTCTCATCTACCCTCTCACGTAAGATGTTTCCACAGTGTGTTTCACATGAATGGAGTCAGACAATCACTTAATGATGTTCTAAAATAAGCATATTGTCTGAGCTCCAGTTACTGTATGGCTAACAAGCAGATAAAGCAGGCAATATTTGCCACGTTACGTCATTATTATGACTCATGCAGAAGTTGTTCCATTGGAGAGAAGCCTCCGAGCTAGGATCTTTTTGGCTCTAATTTTGCTTTTGCAAACCCCGAGGACAACATGTAAGATTTTGTTTGTCTAGAGGAATGCCTGAATGTTATTCTGTTTTTTATGTGGCGATTGATATTAAATTTGCTAGACCCACATTGTACAAAACGATTTGGTGATCTGGCTTCTTAATAATTTATATGAAATGGTTCAAAAGTAAAAATTCAACAAAGCAACTCGGAATCCGGTAAGCTCTGTCACTCCCTGGCCTCCCAGTTCATACTTTGAGTATTCTTTTGCTATCCTTTATCAGTGCTGATGAAAGAATAAAGATGGAGAGCTAAAGCAAAAATTTACTTCTGATCTTGAATTGTGAATTTTGAACGATGAGAATTTGAGTCCTTACCACTTTGGAAGTGTTTAGGAGCAACCCCCAGAAATGGAATAATAGAGTATTCTAATAATAAAAATAATAATAGCGTAATCTTAAAAAACTTGACGTATTTTTGCGGAGGTGCGTACGATTCGCAAATCATTACTAAACTAGTCTTTGTCCCTCATATCTACTCCTAATAGTATGGATGTCTGTTATTTTATACATCATCTACCGACAGGAAGTAAATATATGATTGTAAATTTTTACCCTTCACTCATGGCTTTCGTTGCGATTCGGAAAACGTGATCTGAACACGTGACTGCAGTTGAAAGTCCTGAGTCAGACTGTAGGATCCATATGGTGCCTGACTGCCTGGCAGGTTTCACTTTTCTGGAATCTTGTCTATGAAAGGGTGAAGATCCACAAAGTTCCATACTGCTTTATCTGACATATGATTGATTGCTGTCTCCAAAGTGCGGTTGGAGAGTTGGGTCTTCAAGTCATAAACTTGGAATCACCACTGCGGCACCGATGTCCCATATTTACAGTTGATTTATTACACTTCTTGCTTCAATTGGTACTTTGGCAGGTTGGAGATTGGAAATCTAATTAATTTGTAACCCAGGGTGTTTACATTCTGAGCAACTTTTTACTAATCTG